>NC_085138.1:172749351-173082434 GCF_035046485.1 Aedes albopictus
AAACGGGACATGCCACAAAAGTTCAGCCTATTGGACGCAGGGGCTTAATTTCCCCAACAGGGGAGGAAAAAAAATCCGATTTCCGTACAAAATGGCAGGAAAACATCTATTGCAAATTAATACACAACAGAAGGCCTTTAAATTATTGTTAAAGTTTTCAAAACTATGTTTTTATGGAGGCATGTCTTATGATGTATTTTTCAAAAATGGGTGACATTTGATCATCCTTTGAGCACATGGTTTATTTAAAGGGGAAATAATTCCAGAGTCTTCCTATTCAATTTCTTTTCTAGTTTTCTTGTATTTTCGATGAATTTGGAGTGTTTGAAATTGTAAGATTTCCTTAAATTTTTAAGGATATGCCGTATTTTCAAAATGGGGAGACTTGATCCTTCTTTTCTTGGTTTGTACTAAAGTTATAATTATCTGACACATTTTATCGTTGAATAGACTAGAATTACAAGTAAATGGGGCACGTTCGGTGTAGTACTAGATTTGTAGTAATGAGCTGAATTTTTGTATGGTGAGAAGATCAATTCTCCGTTTCTGCAATGAAATGGTGCAAAAAGCGTGGGTATTATGATTCCTTGCCTAATTTGATGCTGTTTGAGCAAAACTTTGGATAACTATGTTGTTTATGTTGCAAGAAATGGAGAAAACAACAACACTGCACAATGGTCCACGAACCAGATTTATGAGGAAAGATGCATGCAGCGCCTTCAAATGATTTTTTAGACAAATATGGTCTTCTACAAAGTTGTTCCTAAAAATAAGGCCCTTTTTGCAATATACATGAAAATTAGGGTGGTCCATATTTTCAAAGAAATTGGTAATCAAACTTTTTTATTTGCAAGAATAACTGTATACATTCTTCGGGAAAGTTGTAGATCTATCAATTTTGAGCAAGTTTGTCGAAGACACTTTTTATGTAGCTTTAAAATTGACCGATCTAGAGGTATTTTTCTGAATAAGCTTAGGGTGGTTCAAGAAAAACCGGTTTTCTGGCGTTAACTTTTTCAGTTTCGATTTTTCATCAAAGTCGCCCAAGAAACACTTGTAGAGCATTTGAAGACGCGTCGTTTCGTGCGCTGAGATGATCGTTATCTCTTTTAGTTCAAATGTTATAGGCATTTTTCGTAAAAAATCATAGTTTTTTAAAAAGGTGTTAAGACTGGTTGGGGCAAACATAAAAAATATCTTTTGCGCGCATTCAAAAGAAGAAATGTTGTTATAAAACATATCAAAAAATTAGAGGGGTGTTATTTTTGTAACTCAAGTGAAAAATACTTGAAAAGTGCCGTTTTTTTCTAGAAAATCATCAATATATTTTGAACGGAATGACGTAGCAACATTTTCAGCGCACGAAAATGCGCGTTTTTTAAACCTCTAAAACTGGTTCTTAGACAACTTTGATGAGAAATTTGAAATAAAGAAGATAAAGGGTTTAAACTGTTTTGACCAAATTTGGTGCATTTTCCCATAGTTTTCATAGGGTGACGCTAGAACAAATCGTTTTAATGCTTTATCTTTTTTGTTTCAAATTTCTCGTTAAAGTCGCCAAAGAACCACTTTTAGAGCTTCCAAAAACGCGCATTTCCGTGCGCTGAAAATGTTGCTACGTCATTTCGTTCAAAAGATATTGATGATTTTCTAGAAAAAATAGGCACTTCTCAAGTATTTTTCACTTGAGTTACAAAAATAACACCCCTCTATTTTTTTGATATGTTTCATAACAACATTTCTTCTTTTGAATGCGGGCAAAAGATATTTTTTATGTTTGCCCCAACCAGTCTTAACACCTTTTTAAAAAAACTATGTTTTTTTACGAAAAATGCCTATAACTTTTGAACCAAAAGAGATAACGATCATCTCAGCGCACGAAACGACGCGTCTTCAAATGCTCTACAATTGTTTCTTGGGCGACTTTGATGAAAAATCGAAACTGAAAAAGTTAACGCCAGAAAACAGGTTTTTCTTGAACCACCCTAAGCTTATTCAGAAAAATACCTCTAGATCGGTCAATTTTAAAGCTACATAAAAAGTGTCTTCAACAAATTTGCTCAAAATTGATAGATCTACAATTTTTCCGAAGAATGTATACAGTTATTCTTGCAAATAAAAAAGTTTGGTTCCCAATTTCTTTGAAAATATGGGCCACCCTAATTTTCATGTATATTGAAAAAATGGCCTTATTTTTAGGAACAATTTTGTAGAAGACCATATTTGTCTAAAATATCATTTGAAGGCGCTGCATGCATCTTTCCTCGTAAATCTGATTCGTGGACCACTGTGCACTGTTGCCCAAAGTTTTGCTCAAACAATTTCAAATTAGGCAAGGATTATGACGCTTTTTGCACCATTTAATTGCAGAAACGGAGAATTGACCTTCTCACCATACTAAAATTCAGCTCATAACTACAAATCTAGTACTTCAGCGATCTGTCCTATAGAGGCTTCCGAATAGAATTTTATTTTTCACATGTATAATGTGTGTAATCCTCGAGGGATCAAGTCTCCCCATGTTACTGTTGTGTATACTAAGCTGAAATAATTAAAATATGTTAACAACAGCGTTATTTGGAAAAAGCAATCCGAGCAAGATTAGCAAAAGGTACATGAATGTTGTTAGTATCCAATCTACGAAGTATACCGTAACTACGCTAACGCTAACGCTAAGTATGAAGACACATTTTAAACCTTTTATAAGACCGAGAAAACTATACGAGGTTTCAACGTATACTATTATGGGAATGATTATGTGCCTGATTGCATGTACAAACCCATTTGTGTTAAAACAAAAAAAAAACGCTCAAAAACACTGGTGGCAATATAGTTGCCACTGCAACATAGAAAATGCACCTCGCCGAAAATGCATTTTTCTCTAAATCTGTGCGAGATACTCAACTTCGGAAATGGTTCATTCGATTCGGATCTGGATGCGCTTTAGAGCGCCCGACTTCCGAAGTTGGGTATCTCGCATAGATTTTGAGAAAAATACATTTTCTGAGAAAATAATTTTCAAACGTTCTTCCTCACGGACAATAGTTGCAAAATGTCAACAATGCCTGATGTAATTTCTGTAGAGTAAGTATACGTTGTTGAAGTGTTTTTTAGCAACTTCAGCTAAAATACCATGATTTAAATACCTTTGGGTTCATAACGCAAAATTTTACGATTTTAGACTCCCTGACTCACCCACGCAACAATTGTTGTATGGGAAATTTATGAAATTTGAATAAAGCGTAACACAGCGCAAGGGATCATTCAAATATGATCAATCAACTAGGTGGTGGTCAAACTCGAACAAAATCGATGCAAGCGCTCCGGGTAGACAGTTTACCAACTATAAAAAATAATAAACCGTTGTTATTTCTGTGTACGATGAGAATTATCAGAGTGTTACGCCTGTTTGTTTAAACTATTTATACTCGATTCAAGTATGATTCACATAATGAAATATGATGCACTAAACAACAAAGCAAAGGTAGGTAAATTTGAACTAGGGTATTGATTCCTTTATTAGGCATGTGGCTCCCATTTTGATCCTACGAAAAACAAAGGATTGAAGCGCTGTTTGTTTTGTTTCATATTTTTCTGTATTTTTTGTTAGAAGTGAGGAAGCATGAAAACAAAAAGAACGGAATCAATCGGTGCCGTAATCGCTTGTTTTCGAATAGGATGAACATCGGAGCGTGAGATTACTGATGGCACACATACCCTATGCGTCTTCTTTTACAGGGTTTGAATGTGCGGCACAGTGCGCAAAAAAGTGCTTTCCTTGACAGTTGCAAATTTTTGATCTAAAATGCGATGTTCAAATCAAAATTGCAAGAAAACGATAAGAGATAGAAGTTTGATGTCAAACAACGAATTGTAGAGTGAAACAAGGGTCACTACTTTGCCTAATAAGAAATTTCAATTTATTACGCATTTTTCAAACATAATTGACAAAAACAAATTAAAACACACTACTTTTGAGCTATTTTCTTTAGAAAACTTAGTTATTTAGCTAAACCAATCGATTCAAAGATGCCATTTGATAGAAAATTCAATAATCTTTCGAATAAGGGCCAAAAAACTGCGATAAGTTTGACCATTTTCAAGTTGTAGTCAGTTAAGACAATAAGAGTCAAAAACATGGGAAGTTCAGTAATCACGTAACGGTTGAGATTTGACCATATGCGTAGAACAATTTTTTTCACCATTTATGATCCTCTATCACCCTTTAAAAAGTTTGCATTTACGAACCTAACACCCTGTATAAGTCATAAATGGTCAAAATTTCTTTGATTTCTGTTCATTGAATCCAGAGATATAACAGCTCAAAGTCGGCTATCGAATAATCACACCTTTTTCTAGACTCTTTATAACTTCGTGCAGAATCGCCCGATCTTTTCCAAATTTTGTCCACTGATACACAACTAGTTTATCAAATTACAGTGAAAATTTTAGAATATTTGATGTACTTTTCGAAAAATTACAGCTAGTTGAACATTTTTTAAAATGTGAAAATTTTGCCTGTCCCGATCATTTTGTCTATCCCCTGTATGTCCAGCTAACGAAGAGCATATCGAAATATAATGGTGTTTAGAATTTAAACCTTCATATGTTATTCAGTTGTTATACTTTTATGCTCGGGTAGAGCCGACCCTCCAATTTTACAATCTTTATGACTTTTATCACAATTTTAATGATTGAATTTAGTCGGTTAAGGTTCAAATAAGCATTATATGTTTTAATTACACATTTATATTGCTTAATTTACACAGAGAAACTCAAGTACCTAAATTTGAAAATTTTTAAACTCACTTCTGATATATTTTTTCTCTCCTATCTCATCCACTATCTTTGTTGTAGTCACCAAGAAGTCACCATTGCTAATTATTTCTGATTTATGTCTTCATAAAATTAATCGGTATTTTTTTTTCATTATTTTTTTTAAATGCGCTAAAGTTGCGAATGTGTATATGTATTACTTACACATATTTTAAATATGAAAATGCAATTCACCATCAATGATAAAATTGTATCATCATTCAGGTGATCGTAAAAGTTGTCCTATCATAAATTTAAACAGCTCCTAATGCTTGGTAATTTACAATGATCTCTTATCTAACAACACTACAAACTTTATCTTGAGTGCATGGATTGGGATTAATGTGTATAAGGAATATCAACCTTCATTGACATTGAACTATATTTCATGACCTCTGATTGATCTAATAGGTAAATTTCACAAATTTCAAAACAAAACCGAGGGCTAAACTTACTTTCAGAAGAATATCGATTGCACCAGTCATTTTATCCTACAGATTCTGCACTGTATCACACAATTAGTTGAGTATGTTCAAACACGGCCAAGATGCTAAAACTCCTCTCAGCGCAAACGGTCGAAAATGTAAACATTCACAAGTTCGATAGGAAGGCGCGAAGCACGTTGCAGTTAATAAATCTCTATATGATAACCGTGCGTAAAGTATACTACTTAGACCGAAAGCAACGCGTCTCGGTCCGAACTGCGTTGCGTTTCCGTCAACGGACAAAACTAGAATGATTGCGTGATGCTCACAATATTGATAACACTGGCTACGACAGAATGACTAAAAACCATACTTAATGACACTGCTTTATTCTAATAGTGCACGTATGGGTTGATTTAGGCGACTGAATTTGTCGAACTGATAGATGTGATAGTGAATATCAAGCGCCACTAGTATTACTATTTGTCTCAGTAAGTTTTACTAACAATATGCCATACATCTCATCTCATTGCAGGCTTTTGTATATATTCATTTAAGAATCTGGAACCTGAACCGTTGATAAAGTACCGGAGAATGTACGTACAGGCCCAGAGGAGTCTTATCACTATGTTTTGTTTCCCTGCTAGAAAACGTCAAGAATAAACTCGAGGTAAAAACGTTATAATAGAAAACATTTCATGGCAGCGAAACGAAACAATAAAGTGAGTGTATTGAAAAAAATTGTTAAAAAATTAAAGATTCTATGGTCAGTGATTACATTACGTGATTCTTTCAACAGCAAGGGTACTTGAAGCTTATAAGCATTAAATTATTTAAGTAATTGTAGGAGCTTGATGCCATCGTGTCATGGTAATTGTTACTGTAAATCCTAGTTTTAGTTTGTATTTCACAACATGTTTTAAGCTGAGTTAATTTACTCTTCCGATATGTCGTAGTGAAATTGAGGTAGTTTGATTTTTCTTCTTATTAGTATAAGTATCTATTACTAAACTGCTCTCTATGCGAAACCGAAAATGAAGCACTGTGAACAAAATTTACGACAACGAACATTAGCGAGAAACAACTGACAAGAATTTGAACATGGAATGTTTAACTGCTGTACCACAAGCTCGCTGCACTCTACGGTGAAATTCTTCTTCTTCTTGCCATGTCGTCCTCACTGGGACAAAGCCTGCCTTTCAGCTTAGTGTTCTATGAGCACTTCCACAGTTATTAACTGAGACTGAGAGCTTACTCTGCCAATGACCTTTTTGCATGTGTATATGGTGTAGCAGGAATAAAGATAATCTATGCCCAAGGAAGTAAATGGAAATTTACTTTACGAAAAGTTCCTGAACCGACCGGTAATCGAACCCGTCACCCATAATTAAAACATAGAGAAACGTACATAAGAACAAGCTACATTAAATCATCGTTAAGAAAACGTAACCGCCCAATGCTAGGAGCAAACAAGGCAATCTATGACGTCTGTTTCTCTGTGTTTGAAACATTCTTGTCAATAAAACAATTTTAGATCACGAAAAAAAATGTTTTTTTTTTAACATTTCAGGCAAGCATTTCTTAATTTTTTGAGGCTCAAAGATTTTCACCGTCTTCTAAGATTTTTTTTAAATTTGATTGATAACAAAAAAAACATGTTTGAAACCGACTGGTATCAATATCGTATAACAAACAAGAAAGTCGATTGAGTTATAAGTTTGAGCTTATTATCCTGGCTATTTGTAAGTCACTTTTCTACTAAAAGTTAGTAGTGAAATAATATTTCATCGATACGATCAGCAACATTTTTCTAAATTACTCTGTGAGCCGCATTTATGAGCCTTGAGAGCCGTAAGTGGCCCTCGTGCCGCAGTTTGAGCACCACAGTTTGCCGGTGGTTTAAGCACCACTGCGATAAGCACACAGGTATTCAGCAAGATCATGCTAAGGGTGACGGGTTCGATTCCAAGTCGGGCCAAGGACTTTTCGTAAATGATATACCCATACCCATGCAAATTTGTCACACACGATATACCCATGCAAATTTGTCATTGACCAAGGGAACTCCTTGTTAACAACTGTGAAAGTGTCCATAGAACACTAAGCTAAGGAACAGGTTTTGTCCCAGTTGGGACGTTACGCCAAAAAGTAGAAGAAACGCCACCAACACCTGCGTCAAAGAAAACAATGCGAAAACTGTCTTCAGTCAGAGGCTAGTGCAGACGAATGAAACTTTGCAATAGACAACGAATACATAAGGGCATGCGCCAGTGGATACGAGGAAGCAGCACTGTTTGCGAAAAGTTTCATCGCCTGGAGCAGAAATCGAGCCCGCATATAAATATATTAACCAACGTGCTTAATACCCCTTTCGGTGTGGGCTTTGATCAATGTTATAACAATGATTCAATTGAACTAAGCCACTAAGCCGTAAAAATTGGCACCAAGTTGGTTCTATATTCATATGAAGAACAATGCCAACAGAGCTTTTCAGAACTACATCCTATAATAGATCTGCTAAAAAGCCACTTTTGGCGAAATATTCGGCTGATACGGCCAGCTTCAATCTGCGTACCGAGTCTCTGGTGAAAGAGCTGTCAAAAGTGGGTTAAGGAAAAAGAAAAAAAAAATATTTATCTTCTTTATGTTTTGCTCAGGATGCCTTTCCATCGAAGTCTATTTTTTCTTCGATTTCTACGGCCTGCTGATCTGGACTCGAACTGATAATCTTCGGGTTTGCTATTTTCAAGTTTATTTCGTCACGTTTTCAATCTGATCCATTGATGCAGCGTGAGATCGGTTAGCTCAGTACCGTATTTGAGGAAAAGGAGGCAACAAGTTGGGACAGCATTGATGTTCCAAACCGAAATGTTTAGAATTATCCGATGGTCGGATGTGGAATCGGGCACAAAGTGGCCGCATACGAAATGTATGAAATGGTCGGGGAAATGGTTTTATAGATGGCGGCTCTGTGGGAGATGCAGCTTGTTAAGTTTGGAAGGTTGCGAGGTTTCATAACAGGAGGAATCAAAATGCGGCTCGTCGACTACTTTTGGTATTCATCTGTAGGTAAAAGCTTCGGTAAACCGATTACAGCTGCACAGGTAAATATCTGATGCATTCGTAATAGATGATCGAGGAAGCAGCTGTACATTAATTTGATGTTTATAGTGGCGAGATGACGATAATCATCCAACACCCAGTCTATCGTACAAAAGTTCCGATGATATTTCATTGTTCTCCGACGGTTCAGTTTTGTTTTGCTTCAAATCAGCTCTGATTGATATAAACGTCATGTACGCCAAGCCTTTTAACAGCACTGTCAGGCTTCTAATTCGGCTCGCAGGCTCTGGGTTTGCAAGCACTACAGTGTAGCGTAATATACTAATATACGGCTTATTTTAGTGCTTACAATTTATAATGCCTGTGAGCATTTGAAAATCACATACAGAGCCTAATGACACGGAGAAGCTGCTGAATGACCTTTAGACCGCTTACGACAGTGCTTAGTGGTTACCTGGGTATTTTTAGGCAAAGTTGTGGCCCCTGTTTCACTCTACAATTCGTTCTTTGACATTAAACTTCTATGTGAGGATCGGATGCGAAAAATAAAGAATTTTACCGAGACTTCAACTATAAAACATTTATTAATACGGATCGAAATTTCACGGTACTTTTCGTTTACGTCGCGGGATTGTTCTGCCTCCTTTTATTTACACTCGGTGGGCAGTGATCCCGGGGGATGCTCTGCAAGAGATTTCAATTGCCACTAGAGAGCGTGGATTTCTTTTCGCAATTTAAATTTCGTTGGTAATTCCCTTTAAATTCTTTCGGCATTACAATTACTCCAATAAATTATTCGAGAACTTTTTCGGCAATTTTTATAGCTTTCACTGGAATTTCTTCGTGAATTATACTACAACTTCTGTAGAAATTTCTTCAGCAACATCCTTTGGAATCTTTTTCGACATTTCCCTTGGGAATTGAAGTAATTTTCCATATTCCTTGGAAAATCCTTCGATAGCTCCACCGGCATTTTTTTCAACTCTTTCGATAATTCTAAAGATTGTTTATTCACAAACTTATTTGAAAAATTGTTTTGTTTATTTTTAATGGATTTGATCAGAATTTTTGAAATGCTTTTGCAATTTTTTTAGGGATTCTTTCGAGAATTTGTTTAATTCGGCAATTTCTGTTAGAATTTCTAAAGCAGTTTTTATTTTTCGAAAATTGCCACGGCAATTTATTTGTAACTTGAGTAGGCAATTATTTTTTTGAAATTTAGCCAACATTTTTTAATGTTTAGTGTTTGTTTAGTGAATAAAATATTGCTATTTTCGATGGCCTAATTGAAAGAGCCTATTTTTCTGAGTATAACGCGAATTTATTGCGTTCCAATTTCTTTGCTTTGATGGTTAAACAAAACAAAATATTTTTAATTTCCGTGGATAGAATGAAATTCACATAAACTTTAAATGCATTTTAAAAATAGTACCCAGGCATCAAAAATGATGAAATTTCGGATTTTACCTAGTTTTTAGACAGTGATTCTGATTACAAAATAATCTAGATACCTCTAAAGAATCCAATTCCTTCTTGCAGTTCATTAACATTTTTCAGCAATTTCGAATGCAGGGCTGTTACAAAAGTGTCGATTTGTAAACCGCAAAATCCGCGCCAAGCCATTTGAAATCCGCGCCGAGGTAATGAAGTCCGCGCCAGTATAAAACATATGATTTTGATGACTCAAATTCATAAAAACAGCCCGTTTTTTCAGAAAAAAAAACACTATTCATGACTGTTGTTGCTCTCCAGATAAAGAACATTTCTATTCACAAATTGATTTTTAATCATTACTAATCCATGATTTTAGATAATTCTAGATTAAACAATAATTTAAAAATACGGTAAACAGGCTAGATTTTTCAATTGGAATGAAAAGTTTTGGATCAACAGTTCTTTGATTGCTTATCAATCAGGATTTCAACTTTTTTACAAGAATGGAATTTCCTGTTTTCTGAAAGTCCTGAAAAAGGAGCATTTCTTGGCGAAACATTTGAAATAATGTGTAACTAACATTATGGTAGAAATCTTGTACAAAAATCTGGAATAAGTCCCTAGGGGTCGTTTGAGAGAATTGTAAGAGAATTTTCAAAAACTTTTTTAAGAAATTCCTAAATTACTTTCTGCAGAAACTTATTTTGTGAAGATTGAAGTGAAGTAATACTTGTGCCATTTTTTTGTTAAATTGCCAATACATTTTATTCCTAAGGGAGATATCTATGAAAAAGGAAGCATTTCATAAATATGTCTGGCAAAGGCTCTGAACATTAAGCAAAAGATATGTAGAAAAATTCATTAAAAATTTATGAGTTTATGGCCACGCAATACCCTTAGAAATTGTGAAGATCTCAGCAAGAATGTCTTCAGTCTTAGGATAACAAAAGCTTCAAAGATTTCTTCGAGAGTTCTGCAAAAAAAATCGCCATACATTCTACCACGAATCCCTTTAATTCCTGTACCCGCAATCCTTTCTTTGCTATTGGTCTGATTGGAAATCAAAGAGAAACAACAAAAGTTTACGTATTATTATAATAATTTTAAAAGAGTTTGTTTCGTCTGGGTGGACCTTGTTGTGTGAAGAAGAAGAAAAATCGATTCGACAAAAGCTCCACTAATGGCCTGTATCAGGGATTTCGTCAATTCCGTCATGTTTAAATTCATCCATGTATGTTGAAAAAAACACTAGAAATTTCTTATAAATAATATTCTATCCAATGTTTTTCAAAAGTTTTTTTCATGGAATTCTCTAAGAATTCAATCATAAAATCATTAAAATATAAGATTCTGTTGAATTTGACCACAAAATTCAATCAAATGTTTCTCAAAACAATCCGGTAGACGTCTTTTTGAAAATTTCACAAAAAAAGAATAACCAAGAAATTTCAGAAATCTTGCCATGATTCAGTGTTTATTGAACTTCAGGTATTACCCAATAAGCTACATTCAAAATTTAAAATCTATCCAAAATGTTAACCAAAAATTGATCTCGGGGTCAATGCAGGAATGACTTCAAGAGTTTGATTCTCAGTTTCAACCATTTGAGCGTTTAGTGCAGTGCAACTTATCTAGCACTCCAAGCTAGGGACTATTGATATTGTTTTTAAGTGAAATTCCATAGCTTTAATTTGAAAATGTTCATTTTTTTCTGATTATGTTAAGCTCCATTTTTTTTTTTTTTTCATAGTGATTACGGCGGTAGCACACTGTGCTTATGTTCTAACACCGCACCCTTTCCCTACGTTTGCTTCTATGAGCCCCTATTTTTGTTTCAACACACAGAAGTACGTAGGCATATCGTGGCCCAAGTCGACACTGTTTTGGCCTGCGTTGAACAAACATAGTTTTAATAAAAGTTTCCCCTTTTTCTTTTTGTCAATTGTTTTTTTTGTAGTATGGTCCATGTATTTAGTTAGGTTCTTGTCAGTTTGTCAGTTATTCGAAGTAGATCTCCAATATGTAGTCAATAGGTCAATTAAGTCATTCTGATCTGTTCTATCATAGCAGCTTTAGTCTTTGCTTTATTGAAGTGTAGTTTTATTGGAAATATGCTGAATGTCGTTATTAAAAAGAGACGTCTGGAACTGTGTCCTGCTAGTTGTTTCGTCATGCACATACGTCATGTCTTAATAATGCCTAGGAGACGTGTGTTTGGTCGGATGTTCATTGCGTAGAAAGTCAAGGAAAATCGGTTTCTTTATTGTCAGTTGTTATGTAAGCAAGCCTCGCCAAGTTGGTCAGTTGATTGTAATAAAACAAAAATTGCTTGTCAACTATTATGTATTCATCCCCCTACAAATACTATGAAAAATATTCAAATTCGTTCTGTCCTTTCGGTCCTACCTCGATAAACCATGTCATTTTCTCATGCGTGGCCTAGAAATGTCAACCTAGTCATACAAAAGTAACGTTGTTCAGTTAATAAAAAGCAGTCAGCTTTTGTCCGAAATGTCACGTCGAACGCATTGATGTCAACAATGCGTTTGAATGTTCGCACGTTAGCTTCGAATCTATCAGCACAATTAAGTGCTGCAAAACTCCTTCCCACTATTAATTCGTCGGTTGATTTTAATTGCATTATTTAAAGAAAATATAACCAACTAACATGGTAAAAAATCGACAAAGCGACTATTACATTAATAAATTACTAATCAAAATCAACCGAGAAACGTGGGAAATAGAGCCCAAACAACATTTTGAAGTCAGCTGGCTGTTAAAGGTTCCAAAACCTGTCACAAATCCTATATTACTTTTATTAGGATTTGTAACCATCATCAAAACCTTCTCAAATCCAACCGACTTGGAACTATTGCTTGGGAATAGACTCTACTGAGCCCTGGCGGATCCTCCGTGTTTATCGAGCATGTCTGATACATATGATCAGCCATACTCCATCTGCAGCAGCCGGTTCGTGATGAACCGTTGGAGGCGCATTAAAGTGTTAAAAAGGTGATATGTTTCACTAAAGAACACTACATTACAATAATCAAAATGAAACTCCTTCACTTTAATACCGTCAACCCCTGCGAACTTGGTCAGGGATTATGTTAAGCTCCATTTCTAAGTGTTTAATGTAAGTGCATTTAAAAACCGTTTCCACAAAATCCACGCCAAATTTAGCAAAAACGCGCAAAACCTGTAACAGCCCTGCGAATGGGAATTCTTAATTTTCCTAAGAATATGTCTGAGAAATTTCCAAAAGAATTCCCGACAGAAGTTTTAAAGATGTTACTGAAAAAATTCACAATAAACGTGCTAAAGAAATTGAGGAAGAAATTCAAAAAATAAATTCCTGAGAAATTTCCAAATGAATGGCTCAAAGAATTTCAAGTGGTGTTGTCAAAAAAGTTTCGTAGGAAATTTTCTAATTAAATTTTAAAGGAATTACCGAATGATTTTACAAAAGGGATTGCCGACGCTATTAAGCCCATATGAAATAGCCAAAGTAGTTTCCAAAGCAATTTTCGAATAAAATACAAATAAATTATGGAAGGAATGGCCAAGTCGAATGCCGAGTACAATGATACAAAAAGTATTTCCATTTTTTATCAAAGAAAGTCACAAATATCGATGGAATTTTCAAAAGATTTTCCGAAGGAATCACCGGAAAAATTTACCTATTTCCGAAAAAAAAAATCTTTAACTCTTTCCTTCCCACGGCCACGACTTTGAACGACTATATCTATGCCAAAAAAGCGTTTCCGAAAAAAGTGGTACAACAAAAGTTATTGCAAATTGGCTAAATTTTTCGAAATCAATGAAATTTTTTTATTGTAAATCAATAGGTTTTTCATTGTTTATCAATAGTTCAACTATTGAAACAAGTAGGTAGTAGTTGGGTTAACCATATTCTAAAAATTATTGCATCATATTCATCTTATTCCGTTTGTCCGGAGTTCGTCGAAAAACGATGGTGCTCTAGAGCAACCATGGGAAGTAGAGGGTTAAGTATTTTACGAATTCTTTAGATATTTCCTGAAAAAAGTTTATCACATGGTGAGGTATTGTGATGACTTCTACGACTGGAGGCAATAATTGCACTACACTTAAATTTGTCACGAAATGCTTAATGCGTATGTTATATTTATAGAGTATTATACTGCCGGTGGACGCATATTTGTCCCATGTGCAAAAACAGACAATCGAGAAAATCGCGTCCAAAGTTCAAAAAAGTAAAATGCCTCAACCATGAAGCATAAGTGTTGAATCGTGTTATAACATCGACCAATTTTGAATTTGAGCACTAATTTTTGTTTTAGAGCGATTTTAATGTTCCATAGAATGTGCAATGAAACGTTACGCTTATGCGTCCGCTTTTTAGAATGTGACCGAAAAGGGGTCAAAACGTTGTAACGTCACGGTAGAATGTGTCAGAAACAAATAAAGAAAGATACGGGTCAAGAATTGCACCCAACTAACTTGTTATTTTAACCCTAAAAGGGATACCTAGGGTCTATTGGACCTCAGGCGCCTTTCAGAGCTCGTCTTTGATGGAACACACTCAGCGAGGTGACGAAACTGAGGCCATGAAGGTATGAATGTTATGAGCAAAAGTGAATAAAAACACAACACGCTACGGTGCATATATTTTGATTAGACTGTTTCGGGATAGATTTTTCCCGTTTACTTTGGATTCAGGACTATTTTTAGGCACAAGGCATGACTGAATGAATAGAGTTTTGACCTTTCTCAGTCGTAAATATGAAAGTTTAGAAATAATTTGTACTGTTGACCAGTTTGTAATGATAAGTGATAATGACCTTCACACCGAACCTCTTTCTTCCGCTGATTCTTTTCGCAAAGCATGACAAGAAAGATGCAAAGCGATCTGTATATTGAACCATTTTCAAGGGCAATAAAGGTCACGTCCTATGGACGACACTCGAAGTGGCCACCATGCCTTTAGACTGTGCTTCTAAAACAAACGCTTAATAGCACGATTTTACAGCTATATAAACCAGTACAGAAACACGTATTTGCTGTTATCAGCTGAGTTATCACCGCGTAACGAGACTTACCTTCTGTTCATTGGCAACTCCCAACATTTTTCCTTTGCACTTGGTGGTGTAAACTTCCTGCCGCGACCGATACTAGCCGAATACTGTTTGCATAAATGACAACACTAATTTTGTATACCGAAACAAACAAAAAATGCAGGCACCGCAAGATGGTAACAAAAAATAATGAAACTCGACAGTTTTTAAAATTTATCACTATTGAATCGGCAATTTATCACTATTAAGTTTGTGCACAAGAGTTCAATCACGAGAACACTTAACAATGAATTCCAACAATAAAGCAATAGAACAATAGCACCACTTATTTATGGGTAAAAAAATGTGTGGCTCTTGTTTCATCGCACCGCACCGATGTTTACTTTTGTTTATCGATCTGACGTTTTTTTATTTTTGGATTTTTGTCGCATGACTACGATATGCGTTGAATGTATCAAAACAAGAGCGCATGCAACTTTCTGTTGTCAGTGCGCCAGCGCAGGTAAAGGTCCGTATGCAGTAAAATGTTTTGGAAATTTTAAATAGGGTGACATTGGGTATTATCGGCAGGTTTGTTCTCTTCGTCATGGGGAGTTTTTGTCAACCAAATTGCCTGAAACTTGGCCATATCCTTCAGCTTAGTTGGGAAGGATTTGAGGCCAACTTTGAGTTCAATAGGGTTCAAAAACCCCCCAAGACGAAGAGAACAAAACGGCCGAGAATAGGTAATTTCCCCTATCAGGAGATCTAAATATAAATATGCAACACGATGAAAATTTTAAAACTATTTTGCTGTGAGGTCGCCATTCACCGCTTATTCTCCATTCACCGCTCGTTTCATTTAATTTATATATATTCAAATATTATGAAACGAGCAATGTATGCAGCATGAGCGGTGAATGGTGACTTCATGGTTGTTGGCCCTGCAAACGTCGTACATGGTCGTACCGCCTGGCTAAAGGGCTGTTTGCAGATCAGGAAGAATTTCTCGACCTATCTTGATGCTTGGGAAATTCCTTGCCTAAATTGTTCATCAAGAAATACGCAGTTGCGAAGAAATGACAATTCAAATGGCAGTCACTTTAGAAAGTTTGTTAAAGTCACCACTACAGTTTTAAGGCAGCGGGTGCGTTTTTTGGGTGGTTTTTCGACTATTCTGTTTGTTTACACACAGTTTCATTTGTTGTTGGTTGCAGTGTTGCATTTGAACGCGATCAATTTGCGTTCATGTTCAAATTCGGCACGCTGCGATCAAAACGATTTGAACATTGTTCAGTTCAAAATTTAGAACGCGAGCGAGCTCGAAATTGAACGCACTTTTGACAATGAGCAAGAACTGCACTAGTATAATGCCAACATGCTAACATGATACCCTGGTACCCGCTAAACTGAAATGGTCAAAGTTATGCCATTTTTTTGCCAATTCTAGCAATCAGGCTCATTGGATTTAGAATCTGACCTTCTATTGTGAGGGGGAACCGGTCCGGTCACCGTGGATTGCGGATAATCCGTATTTCGGTGCAGAATCTTAATGCCCGATGCAACAATGTCCTAGGTCGTATGGCGCATTTTCCGTGCAACAACGAGTGTATACAAATGCGTCACAAAGCCCTTAAGGCATATAGGATATGATGACGCAGCCAAGCTTTTGGATTTGGACGTTATTTCGCATAAAAACGCGTCATAAGGACCGAGGCATTGTCACCCCGGACGATTCGATCCGCTCCCTTCCCAACCCCACAATGCAATGTATGTACGTATTACTAATACAGTGACAATTCGTTCGTTGAGAGCTCGTTAGATGGGCTGTCTCGATGGTTGAATGTTCACTGGTTGGGGCAAAACCCAACTAAAAAGCACTGTCAATGTCAAAATAGATGTCAAAACGAGTTTGACGTCTGACCGCCGTCGCATCACAGCTCCTGTATACAGAACTTTTGCGCAAGTATGTGAGTGTTCCGTGACGTATTTCTCGTCACTTGCATGTGTCTAGAGCATTTTGATCAGTTGTCAGTTGCCCCAACGAACGAACACGAATCGCTAATCGGGGCGCAGTCGTGACCCAACCAGCGAATCCGGACTGTACTGTATTATGTGGTACAGTAAAGGGCCATGTTCCATGAAGTCTTATTTCTACGGAACTCTGGACGACTGGACCGATTCATTAGCTTTACATATTGATGGAATAGTGCATTAGAACATTGAGCCGAATTGGGATCTGAACGGGCGTTCTTGAGCAGTGAAAAGCTCTGACACCCAAGTTCAATGTTTACTGCATTCACGTTCAAAAATTGAACGCGTTCAGTTAGTTTTTGGCTCGCGTTCAGTTCAAATGCAACCCTGGTTGGAAGACGCGCCAACTTGGTCAAATTAATGGGGGGGGGGGGGGGGCAAAGCCTGGTTTTTCTGATTTTTTGTATGGAAAAATCGTCAAATATTGGGGGGGGGCAAAACCATGCTTGCCCCCCCTTAGTTGGCGCCTATGCTGGTTGGTTGTGTGAACATTGTGATTTCAAAGATTGAACATTTGCACGATCACCGCGAAATCCTTGTGTGGTAATGATATTTGTATTATATTTGTCAATTGTATGTCTGTTGTCTGTGACGCATTGGTTGTTTACTTGTCTATGAAAATGTCATATTGATTATGCTCATAATAAACAATAATAATAAAATGTATTGACCAATCCAAATTCCTGTGTGGTAGTGGTTTGTGTTCAGATTTCCCGTGTTAATCTATCTGTAAGAACTTTGTAAACATCTTTTGTTCTCACGTATATGGATAGGCTTTAGGTTTCGTGAGACATTTTTTGGACAACTCAATAGAGATAAGTGACATTTCAACACACGAAAACTAGCGCAAATTTTTCCTCACACAAAAGTGCACGCCGATTGAAAGGCTATTCAGATTGCATATGCAAATATTACCCAATCGAATTGGGTAAAACGGGTAAATAATGATAAAATTAACGTCCGGGGCAAGAGTGTAAATATTTTCCTCGCAGTTTCACAACTACATCTACAAAAAAGGCACGCATACATTTGAACGTGATTACCTCTATAGAATGTGTTACATTATTTTTGTTATTAAAATACCACACCTTGCAATGCTCAATAATATTAACTTAAAAGGTGCTCGTACAATTTTTGTCCAGACGTCAAATAGTTGACCACTTTTGACAGATAAATCGATAAATTTTTACAAGTTGTTTGACTCTATCAGGGGATCCGCTTATCTTTTGCGAGTGTGTTAGCTCAGACAGGCGTATAACACTCTGATAGTTCCCATCGTAAATACATTGATTTAACAGTCAATGCTAAAAAGACTGAGTTTGGCCAACTATCTCCTAGATATCGATTAACGGTAGTGGGCAAACGTTGAACACGAACAATACCAGTACGAGCGCCACGGATGGTCGTTTGGCCAACTATCATTTCTGGCGTTCGATTTGAATAGGTCGAATCTACATAGGAATCACAGCAAACTTACGACCTATTCAAATTGAACGCCTGTTTTTTTTTTAAGAAGACCGTTAAATCGGTGTACGATAGGAATTATCAAAGTGTTACGTCTGTTTACTTGTGTTTGAAGTGTTACGTCTGTTTGTCTGTGTTCACTAAACGGAAACAGCGCGCCACTCCCGGCACTGTACAAAGTGTCGATAATCAAAACGTCGCTATTTATTCGGTTTGGTGCTGGCGCCATAGTAAAACCATGAAAATTGAGCTGATTTCATATAACTGGAAGTCAGACTTGACAATAACATATTGTTATCGTTGGAGTGAACAATATTCAATGAAGTTTTTTAAATTTTCATTGATCTCCAGTTAAAACGCGTTGAAATTAAACTCGCTATCAAATGACCTTCACTTATTGAACACGGCTTGTGGGCAAGTTGAAAAATTGTTATTACTTATATATTGTTGCCTCGATTGTTGCTGTATTTCCAAGCATAAACATATAATAGATACAACGTAAGCAAAAACCCGTTACAAATGACGCATTATTTATATTCATACAATAAAATCAAAGTGTAATGTGCTTATAAAGATATGCTTCAGTTCGCAATAACGGATGAACAAATCGGCTGAAAATTAAGCGCCATACTTATGGAACTCGAGCATATCGTTTCAACACCATATAATTAAATAATGACTCGTCATAATGGAGAAGTTGAATAACTTCGCAAAATAAACGAATCTTTGAAAATATTATAAATAGAATAACTAATAATTGCATAATCGTTGTAACATTCATTTCTAGTAAAAGTGATCTAAGCTGCCCTAAGTATAGAGGAGGGCTAATGGGATCGAACGAATCCAGATTAGTTGCAAAGATATCCACATTTTTCAGAATGATTATTCAACTATGCATAGATAGACATAAATACAAATATATGCAATGTTATCGCTCTCCAGTTGTGTTGAAGCAAACCACGCGAAAATACAAATATAGTTGATCTCAATCGCTTAAGAACCCGTTAGTCTTGCGTCCACTGCAAAGAAATGAACAACCATTAGCATCAACGTAACATAACATCGATAGTTTGCTAGATACCCTCAATGCCGACTGTCCTCCGCCCATCCTGGCGGCTTCCTCTTCCCGTCTGGCAGTTTCTTCGGCTTTTTGCTGCATTCGGCGCACTTTTTCGGGATCCTTGATGCCTCTGGTTTCGTTTTCGACACGTCGTCGTTCGGCGGCCTCCAGTTGCTGCTGTCGTCTTACCGTCTGCAAAAAGGGAAAGGTGACCGTTTTACAAGTTTATTAAAACGACAACCGGTGTCTTGAGTTTTCTTGGTTGATTCAATAATTTGTAATGTCGTTTTAAACAGTAAAAGTTGAAAATAAGAACAAAAATATTTAACTATAACAGCAATTCAGAAAATGTCCTGTTTTCGTATGTTACGCTAGAAGTTGCTTCACTTTCCTACGGCGCAACAAGTGCTATGAACACACAAAACAAAACGAAAGATTCCTTAAATTTAAGCGTACCGCATCTGGGGTGATAAGCTCTTCACTTGATCCTTTGAAACAGGACGAGCACAGTCCCATTTTGCACAGAAACAGATATTTTTACAAGGAACTAACGAATAATTAAACTTTTAGACGAACACTTTTATGGGTACACTTTTTTACTCCAGCACCGATGATGTTCTGTTTTGATACTTGAGTTTGACACAGTGGGTGTTGCGCAAACCATACTCTTTTTGCGTGCAACTTCTGTCCTGAGTGCGACTCTGCGTCAAATTTTGACAACTGCTAACAGAACGACCATCTTTCTCCTTCGGTACGGAATTAAGTGCGTGTGGTGAAGGTAGATTTTGGGCACGAAAAAGTTCGATTTTAACGATTAAATTGCTTCAAAATGCTTTCGAGAGCAGCACTTTTGGCCGGTAAGTTGAAAAAGTGAATTATTATGCTGTTGAACTTAGGATCTAGTGGAATTTTTGAAGAACAAAAATGTTGATATCACTGGAGCTGACGGAAAGGTTTATGTAATCATTTTGCAAATGTCAGGTGTAATTTGCACAAAATCTTTTTCAATTCGTTGGAATGTCTAGTTTCCTGTTCAGGAATAGCTGAGCTGTGCAATATTTCAATAATTCTGACCTTGAGAACCATAGTTTTCCAGCAAAATATTCTAATTTGATTGTTAGTCACATAACCTCTACTAATGGGTTTCTTTTCCAGCCGCCAAGAAGCCAGTCGGTCTGGTCATGGCCCGCGGATCCGCATCTGCCACCGACAGCAACCGACCCGTCCGCGCGGAACACCCCGGAAAAGTTCGCATGGGCTTCCTGCCAGAGGAATGGTTTACCTTCTTCTACAATAAAACCGGCGTTACCGGTCCGTACGTGTTCGGAGCTGGTTTGTTGACCTACCTGTGCTCCAAGGAAATCTACGTCATGGAGCACGAATACTACAACGGTCTGTCGTTGGCCATCATGGTCATCTACGCCGTCAAGAAGTTCGGACCAGCTGTGGCTGCTTATTGCGACAAGGAAATCGATGTGAGTTGACTATTGTTATTTTGTTTCGTAATACTTGATTGTTTAGGGTAGCCTTCCAGTTGGGAATGTTTTGGAAAATCGGGGGTATATACATTTACATTTATTGTTCAAATAATACGGCAACCTGCCAACAAAGCCATAAATCAGGTCAAGGACAGTATATTCTCGAAACTACAGGAGAAAAGTAGGAAAAGCTGTAGTAATTGTAATAATGATTTACGGACGGCTTCTTAAATTAATCCAAGCTCACCTTCCTTACTATCGAGGTATCACGCCGGTTACAGTGTAGCTGATTCTATAACATTACCCCGAATGTCATTTTTGCGAACCCAAATAGCCCCGAATACTGATTTCTTCAATATATTATCGTAATAGTGTCCTATTATAGGTACATTCCCTTCGGTTAAGTAGGTCTATCGAGGTTGTGGTTATTCGGGATGATGGCTTTCGGGGTTGTGGCGTACGAGGAAGTAACCTTGGGGGTCGTGTCATCATCGTCCGCGATACGAACACATTTCGATCTACCGTCAAGGCACCATTCACCGTGGATCTAAGAGGATTGGGGGCAAATAAGGGCTGTCATTTGACACCAGTCTTATAAACATTGTTGGTGCCGCTTTTAATTGCCTTCATTATAGGTTAAAATTAAAGCAATATCCACAGAAGTAGAAAATTTTTCACAAAATTTGGTGATATAGTACAATTAGTAAAGGGTAGTAGGGTCGCCTAATTCCGTGGTAGGTCACCATTCACCGTGGTAGTAGGGACCCATTCACCGTGTATGAGAAATTTTATTCTACTTTGTTTAAAAATGATCAAAACAACCCAGCCAAGGGAATTTTCTTCGTTTAATTTCATTTCAAGTAATAATTTGCAGGATTTTATTAGAAAAACGAATGCTCAAGTTTTCGATTTTTTCTAGATATATGGGACAATATGGGGCACGGAGAATGGAGACCATTGATTTTTAGGGTACCCATTCACCGTGCCTTTTTGATTCAATTAAAAAGTACGAGTAATCATACTTTCTTGTTAAACTTACTTCGGTAATGCAAAATACATACCGTGAGGTCGCCATTCACCGCTCATGCCCCATTCACCGCTCATTTTGGGTCAATCATACAAAAATAGTCAAATGATAGTAAAGTATCGTAACAAAAGTGAATGTAACATGCTGCCACATTAAAAAACTTTCATTTCATCAAGTTTTTATATGGGTATACCTGAAATCACGTTCTCAAAAAATATTTCTCACACTGCGCTGCAGGACAACATGGGAACTGTTCAGGGCAAACAGCGGAAGAAATATCCAATAGGTAAAACTCGTTAAAGATTCCATTTTGGCAAAACAGGTTGAACTGAACGTCATGAATCATCAATACTTTGGTAAATAAAAGTTATTTGGTTTTTATAAATGAATAGTTTCTGTGATTCCATGAAAAAATAATCCAGTGAGCGGTGAATGGATCCATCATGAGCGGCGAATGGATGCATGAGCGGTAATAGGAGCCAAGAGATAACACAGTTGAATTTTTATTTTTTCGGTTGTAAACATATTTTACAATCGTTTTATATTTTTTCTATAAAAACAACATAATTGTTGAGTTGTTAACGTAAATTAAAGTGCAATATTCGCAATCGTCGATTTTTAATGTCATGTACTTTACGAAAATGCCGTTAAATGAGCGGTGAATGGCGACCTCACGGTACCTGATATGTGAATTTAATTGCTTCTTGGTGGAATAAAAACGTTACTACATTTAGTTCATCGCTTAAATCACCTTAGCGCAGTTTTCGTTTTTTCACTATGAATGCAGTGAACGAGCAGAAACCCGCTTCATGTAAACACACTTTAGTGTCAAAATGATACTTTTAAATGTTTCTAATGAGCGTTTTGACATGTTAACAATACATTAGTGTTGTATTGGTGAAATTGAAGGGAAATTGTCATATCATTCAATCATAATATGGAAATAATGAAAAAATATTCGAAGGTACACGGTGAATGGAGCCCCCACGGTGAATGGCGCCTTGACGGTATACAGCGTTCTCACATACCAGCCTGATTACACAGAAAAAAAACTGTTGTGTTATATTACATCTGAACTGCTGCAACCCGATCAATACGTCGGTTGCATGAATATTACACAGGACGATGTACACATAAGAACAAAAGATTTTAAATCAAAACGATATAATCGTATATAGGAATCGTGATTACATCGATTATTTAGTACATCGGAATGAATTACATCGGGCGGGAAGCATTTATTTTTTTGCTGTGTAGTTTCACCGGAAAACCATGTTCTGAAGTTATTTTTCAAAGCTCATTGCTTTTCACTATAATGCTAGTCATAGACCTGGAACATAATCGCTCATATTTCTTACCTTGTTAGTTTCAACATAAGGCTAATCGTATAGTAGAGCATCATGTTCATCGGTCTTGGACGATGTTCATCCAGTTTCCTCGAATATGTAGGGTTCCAGGTCTTCTTCAGCAGCATGCAAAGTATTCGACTTCTGCCTGGGTCCCTGCTGACTATGCATTCTTTCGACATTCGACATTCCAGCCTACTAAAGCCTACCGTATTTGATTCTTTTCACAATATTTGCTCTTTTGTATACTCGCATGGCACAAGTGTTTTAAGATTAATAAATTCGCCACATTCAAACACAAATTCAAACACATTCGCATCAATCACTACCTCAGTACTAATTAGGTCTGACTCTATATCGTCGGTCCTATTGCAGGAAACCGACAATTTCTACCCGCAATGATGTACTTTGTTATGGTAGAGTTAATTGTCAAGCCTATCCTCGCTGTCTCCCTCTTCAGAAGTGCAAAATCTTTATGCACGATTAGATCAATAACGCCCGCAAAGCCGAGGATCATGTGCGACCGTGTGATGATCGTGTCATTCCTCCGCACGCCAGACATCCCAATCACTTCTTCAGTGTATTTGAAAGACCATCACCCTGTTTAAATCCAGCCAAGGTCCAAACAAGATAGACATTTCGTTTGCGATCCGCACATTTAATCATGATCCATCCAGCGTTTCGCGTATCAGTCTCATTAGTTTCGTTGGAAAATCAGTTTCTGACATTATCTGCTAGAGGTAATTTCTTTTCACTGAATCGTACGCTGCTTTAAAATCAATAATCAGATAGTGAGTCCGCTAATTATTCTCCCGAAATTCTCCAAGATCATGGTAGTCGCCGACGAATGACTCCGTAAGGGATCTCAGGAACTGGCGCAGTCTTCGCACTTACCAAGTAATATTTTTAGTCGAATAGAGTAGATGTTCTTAAAACCATCATAAAACCAAAAAAGAGGGTAGAAGGTTTTCTGCCGGTTCTAACAACCTCTACGAGACTAATTGATCATCAACATGTTACTTGAGATGACAGTTACATAAAACGTCTCCACACTTCATTTCAGCAACCTCACTCTCTTCGTGCTACCTTTCCTGCGGTGGATTGTGTTCTCTTTTTTAGCGAATACCAGCCACTAGCATTCATATGTCTTATCAGGGCATTTATAAAACTCAAAATTCATCCACCATATCGTTTGGCCTTGGACTTGTCAACATCTTTATTACCGTGGGTGCCCTAATTTCACGCGGGTCCAAATTTCGCTCACTGATAATATTTAGAGAACATAATCATAGAACTTATGATGGTTGCATTGTCCAAATTTCACTTAAGGACAAACTTCTTAACATCCCGCTTTAACAGTGCATCAAAACTTCAAACGCACAAATCTCAAGAAGCAAGCTTCACACAATAAAGTATTCTATTATTCTGTTCTTGCTCACTTGTAATAAGTCTAAAATAAGAAGATCAGGTGCGCTGGTTTTGTTTACGAAGAGATTTGTGCCCTCGAAATCGTGAGTAGGTGGCAAAGTCGGCCATTGTGGCGGCCATGTTGGGATTCTAACAAGTCTGTCCTTAAGATAGTATAGTTAATGTGAAATTGGGACAATTGCACAATTGTTTTTATGATTATGATTATGATGTCTAAATATGATCAGTGAGCGAAATTTGGACCCGCGTGAAATTAGGGCATCCCACGGTATTCTTCTTTTGACGAATATAAAAACCACAAGTGCAGGAAAACGTACAGAAGTTGAATACCTACCAGTTGAGTTTGTGGGAAAGCTGCTTTCTAATCAATATTTTACGTTTCATGAAAAGTTGAGTACCTGAGATCTTGAGATATGAATACTTCAATCAAGCGGATGGGGATAAAGATATGATTTTTTACGAACTGGACGGCGTTTCACCAGAGCTAAAGAAGCTCTACGGATTGTTGTACGGATTCATGTAAATTTTACCACAGGATGATGTTTCCATGCTGCTAAAACGGCTAAAACCGTCTAAAAGTCTCACAAACTTGAAGATATTTGACAAAATTAAAGGATATAAACTGCCCAGGTATTTTTTTAAATTTCGACCAAAATTTTAAAATTGTCTGGGTACGTTAAAATTGCAACATCCATAAAAAGCTCCAGATGTTTCACATTTTATCGGATTTCTCACCCGTCTCATTTGTATATGTTTTCAGAGAATCGAAGGCGAATGGAAGGCCGACCGCGAAAACAATATCCAACAGCTGGCCCAGGCCATGGAAGACGAAAAGAAGGAACAGTGGCGTGCCGAGGGCCAGACTCTGCTGATGCAGGCCAAGAAAGAGAATGTTGCCCTCCAGTTGGAGGCTGCTTACCGTGAACGTGCAATGACCGTTTACCGCGAAGTCAAGAAGCGCCTGGACTACCAGGTCGAGCGCCAGAATGTCGACCGCCGCATCTCGCAAAAGCATATGGTCGATTGGATCGTGAAGAACGTGGTGAAGTCGATCACTCCGGAACAGGAGAAGGAAACTTTGAGCCGATGCATTGCCGACCTGGGAGCCATTGCCGCCCGCGCCAAGTAAATGTGTGATGTGGGATGTTCACCGATGCATCAACTTTCGGACATTGTAGAGCGAAGTGAGTAATCGTTTTCCGACTAGTTGGGTGGGTAACATTCGAAAGAAAACAATAAATTGGATAATTTTGTCAAGTTAGCGCGAAACTGAAATGTGTTACGTTCACTGTGATGACCTATACATAAAATAATATTTGTATTTTGCATAACTATTACGATGGGCACCTTTAAGGGGGTTTCAGCTTGTTATGTACCGAATAAGCGAAGACTACTTTATCAAGAAGACATACAACTCTGTTCACTGGCGTAGCCACGGGGGGGTTAGTGTTAAACCCCCCCAGAGACAAAATTTTTGGAACAAATTTCCAGTATAGAGCGCTTAGCGACGAAAAAAATTTTCGGCTGCGCCGCTATTTTCAAACTACGGATACAATTGCTCATTACTGTTTACAAAATGTAAGTGTCAAATCAAAAAAGGTATCATTTAACCGTTGAAAACCCCTCCCAGACACAATTTCTGGCTACGCCACTGACTCTGTTATTTTCCCACACTAACGACAAGCGTCACCGACGGCACCACCGCCTGGTGAGCTAAGGTGGTACCTCAGTGTAAAAGTGAAAGAGTGTATTGGTGTGAGTATGAAAATTTATACACACTATCATGAATAGTGCCACCTCCATCCGGGGTGGCGCTGCTAGCAGAGACTCCCGATTTTCAGCATTGCTGCAAGTCTTCTTGATAATGTGGTCTTCTGAGGCTATCTTATGTCGTTTTCGTTTTTGAGGCGGTGCTACTACCGGTTCAGCACTTTTGAACCGAAAATGTTCGTTTTTGATTTTCATGCTACACCAGTGTAGCACTTTTCCTGCACCATTCCTAATTTGATGCTGTTTGAGCAAAACTTTGGGCAACAGTGTTTTTATTTTCTACATTTCTTGCAGCATAAACTACAAAGTTATCCAAAGTTTCGCTCAAACAGCATCAAATTAGGCAAGGAATCATAAATAATACCCACGTTTTTCGCACCATTTTATTGCAGAAACGGAGAATTGACCTTCTCACCATACTAAAATTCAGCTCATTACTACAAATCTAGTACTACACCGAACGTGCCCCATAGGACACAATCGGTGAAGTACTAGAATTGAAGTAATGCTCTGAATTTTTGCATGATGAGAAGGTCAGTTCTCCGTGTTTGCAACGAAATGGTTCAAAAGCGTGGGTATTGTGATTCCTTGTCTAATTTAATGCTGTTTGAGAAAAATTTTGGGTAACTGTGTCGTATAACTTGGAAGAAATGGAGAAAAACAACAAGACCGTTACCCAAAGTTTTGCTCAAACAGCATCAAATTAGGCAAGGAATCATAATACACTGTCCTATATAGGACAGATCGGTGAAGTACTAGAATTGAAATAATGAGCTGAATTTTTGTATGGTGAGAAGGTCAATTTTCCGTTTCTGCAATAAAATGGTGCCAAAAGCGTGGGTTTTTTGCCTAATTTGATGCTGTTTGAGCAAAACTTTGGGCAACAGTGTTGTTGTTTTTTTTTTAAATTTCTTGCGACAAACAACACAGTTACCCAAAGTTTTTCTCAAACAGCATCAAATAGGCTCCTAAAGTCCTATCGGGATTCTTGTTTTAAACCACAATATATGGTTCAAGAGTACATATTTACTCAATTTTTGACGTTTTTATTAACCGTAGTTGAAAATATATAATTTTTATTTTTTTAGCCTTTTGTCTCGTCCCTATAGCTATAACACATACTTTGAGTGATTTTTTTATTCACCGTGTATGTCAGATAGGAACATTTTTGAAATCCCAGTGCGAAAAATGTCGAGCTCAGTCACACAAGGTTGACCTCAAATGTCAAAGTAGAATTATTTACCATTTTACTTATTTCGAATTTTCTCATTATTCCTTTGTTTTTCAAGTTCGAGTAAAGTACAATTCCGATTAGAATACCATGCTTGATCGTATTATTTAATATAAGCAAGATTTCGTCTTTAATTTTAGGACCCTATTAGGCAAGTAATCATAAAACCCACGCTTTTTGCACCATTTCATTGCAGAAACGGAGAACTGACCTTCTCACCATACAAAAAATCAACTCATTTCTATAAATCTACTACTACAGGAAAAGTTAGGGTAACTATGTTGTTGTATTATTTATTTATTTCTAGCAACTTCAACAACACAGTTACCCAAACTTTTTTCTCAAACAGCATCAAATTAGTCATAATAATCATAATTCACATGCTGTTTGCACCATCTTATTGCACAAATGGAGAATTGATCATCTCACCATACAAAAATCCAGCTCACTACTTTCGATCTAGTACTTCACCTATTACTTCCTATCAAAGAAAACGCTTGAAATGTTCAAACGATCCCTACCCTACACGAGCATGAACCATGTTTTCTAGTAATTCATCGATTTCTTTCTATAGGAAGAAATCAGTGAAGTACTAGATTGAAAGTAGTGAGCTGGATTTTTGTATGGTGAGATGATCGATTCACCATTTCTGCAATGAAATGGTGCAAACAGCGTGGGTTATATCGACACTGATTCCTCATAAGGCCCTAACTGACATTTTCAATTTCTCTTCATCGATCCTCTCTTTGTGTTATTACGGAAAGTATATTAAGTTTTCCAAATATTTTTTGATTGAAATGCGAAGACGACGACTACATCTTGCACTAGCAACAAAAAGAATAATAATTTTGTTTGGTTTAATTAAGTTATTAGCGAAAGAGAGAGTCGACGAAGAGAAATCGATCAAGTCAGTTAGGCCCTTAAGGAAAATCATTGTCGATATGATTTATTGACTAATTTGATGCTTATTGAGCAAAAGCTTGGGTAACTGTGTTGTTGACGTTGCATGAAATATTGTCTATCCGGTTGGAATCAA
The DNA here is from genome assembly GCF_035046485.1 of Aedes albopictus. NCBI lineage: Eukaryota > Metazoa > Arthropoda > Insecta > Diptera > Culicidae > Aedes > Aedes albopictus. The sequence goes on from NC_085138.1 coordinate 172,777,999, forward strand.
GACAGCCATTCAATCAAAAATTGTCATTTCTAGATTGAGTTTAAATAAGGGCGAAAGTAACATGAGAGAGTTCTCTTCATCGACTCTCTCTTCTTCAAATTAAAGTGACAAGATGCAAGTATGGTTGCACTTTTTGGTCATAAATCGCTAGATTGCGATGCAATCTAGCGTCTAAGTGTAAAAAAGTTCAATTGAATTTGCATCTTGTCACTTTAATTTGCAGAAGAGAGAGTCGACGAAGAGAATTCTCTCATGTTACTTTCGCCCTTATTTAAACTCAATCTAGATTTTATTGGTCCACAAGTTTCGCAACTGTTTCGCATCTAGTGCGCTGTGTTGTTGATAACAACGGGAAGGATGCGCACTACTTTTTACATGATTCAACAACGTTGCGAGTTGGGTCAGGTCGCGACTTGATTGTGCGACGTCCGGTTTGGTGGCGGCCCGACAATAAATAATACAACAATACAGTTACCCAAGCTTTTGCTCAATCAGCATCAAATTCTGGAGCTCGATTTGAATAGGTCGTATGTGCTTTTGTCGATTAAAAATTCGATCAGTTGGATTCGCTTATAACAGCGCGAATCATTAAAGTTGATCAAAGTTGATACATACAGCAGAATCCTCACAAAACAAACATTCCGTTCCAACATCAAAAGTCTTCAAAATATCTCCCATATTGCTACAATAACTAAAATAAACTGATCGAGTTTTATATCGACAAAAGCACATACGACCTATTCAAATCGAGCTCCAGAATTAAGATTGGAACACATAGCGTCCGTTCCGTCGAGGTTTGCGTTTTTTTTTTATAGTATTCCCATGAGAATTGTGTAAAACTACTGTCACGCACACGCAAACGGATGCATTGTGTGGGGCAATAAATCATATAACCCACGCTGTTTGCATCATTTCATTGCAGAAATGGAGAATTGATCATCTCACCATACAAAAATCCAGCTCACTACTTTCAATCTAGTACTTCACTGATTGCGTTCTATTAGAGTAAAAATAACCCTTCAGTGATCTCGCTGTTGTATTGTATTACGTAACGCTAAAATCGACACTTTCAGACCCCCCTCCCTACCCCTTCCGTAACGCTTTTTTGTATGAAAATCCTAAAATTTATGTATGGGCCGTAATGTTCGGCTGTATTCCCCCTCCCCCATAGGGGGAGTAATTTGTGGACGGCGCCTTAGCGTGGTTCTGGTGGTGGTGTGGTCGACCACGTAACTAAATATCGATAATGGCTTGTTTAGTGAATAAAATATTGCTTTTTTCTATAGCCTAATCAAAAGAGCTCATTTTTCTGAGTATAACGTGATTTTATTGGATTCCAGTTCAAATTAACAAAACAGTTTTAATTTTCGTGGATAGAATGGCAGTTCAATCGATAAAATGACAGTTCGACCCGAACAAAAAAAAATCCCCATACAAACATGCAATTTAAAAATAGTTCCCGGAAAATTATGAAATTTGGATTTGGCGGACAATCCGATTATGAATAGAGCTTGCTGACGTTTATTCAGCTCTCTCTTTCAAGCTTGCAGGCGGGATAGGATTTGTTTTCATCGGGAAACCTTTCCTGATGACAACAAAACCTATTTCGCCTGCATGTTTGAAAGAGAAAGGTGAATAAACGTCAGCAAGCTCTATTGATCCGGATACCCCTAAGGAACCCAATAAAAAAATAGAGATGATTTTAATCAGAAATTGATCAATTCAACTCGTGTGTGTAGCCAACACCTTACCTTTTAACTCAATGTTTACATACTTTGATCCGTAATGTCATCGTTCCGTTGTTCGCGTTGTTCACAGAAAAGTTCTGGAGCTCGATTTGAATAGGTCGTATGTGCTTTTGTCGATATAAAACTCGATCAGTTTATTTTAGTTATTGTAGCAATATGGGAGATATTTTGAAGACTTTTGATGTTGGAACGGAATGTTTGTTTTGTGAGGATTCTGCTGTATGTATCAACTTTGATCAACTTTAATGATTCGCGCTGTTATAAGCGAATCCAACTGATCGAATTTTTAATCGACAAAAGCACATACGACCTATTCAAATCGAGCTCCAGAGTTTCTCGCGTTTCGGCGGCGGCATGTGCTAATAAACTCAAAAATAATCGAATAACATTTTGAAATAATGAGTGTTCTAAATAGAGTGTTGTATGCTTCGAAGCAATTTGGAAAGCTATGTAATTTTATTGGAACCAGTGCATTCCATCGTAATGGCTATCTGTAAGTTCACTACCCACCAATGTTTCAATGTTTTGATTACATCACTCCCGATGTGTGTGGTGCTCTTGTTGCAGGCTTTCGAAGGCGATTCCGGTCCCTACACAAATGGCCAGAGCCTTCTCTGTAACGAGCAAGCGTTTCGAATTGATGGATTTCTTCGATGATAAGAAAAACTGGGGCGAAAATGAGGTGAAACATGGTCGCGGCTGGAACAAGGACGAGCTGCGCATCAAGTCGAACACGGATTTGCACAAGCTTTGGTTTGTGCTTCTGAAGGAGCGCAACATGTTGCTGACTATGGAACACGAGTGCAATGAAAAAATGGAACTGTTCCCCAGCCCGGAGCGACTCGATAAGGTAAATTACTTCGATACGTAGGACTGGAGTCAACTTTGTTTAGACTTAAATATGTCCGATTCTATCTAGTTTTTTTTTATTTCACTGTCAATTGAAAATTTCTGGAGGTCGATAAACTAGAAAACTGCAAGATGGACCAACCAGTGGTCTTAGCCAGTCGTTCAAAGACAAGTTCAAAGAAAAAAAAACTAGAAAACTATCAGCCTGTGCAGCCTTTGATGCTTTCTTGCTCTCTCCCACAGGAAATTTGACTTTTACTGAGGGCCCCGTTGTCAAATTTTTCGAAGGAGTGAGGAAGACAGCACATAATGGTGCAAAGGCTAATATTTGAAAATTTCTATATAGGGTCTTGTACCATTTGAGTAGGTGTACCTATTTTGGGCACTTGCTGCTATAACTATAATGCCTGGTTTACACTGTTCATGTGAAACGAGCATCTGACTTGCTAACTTCTCAAACATGTTCAATCCAATGGAATGATATGTTTAGACTGAGCAAATAACTTGAATGTCCACTTTCATGCTCTTGAATGCATCTCACCTGAAGCAAGTGTTTACATTGTTCAGCTCGTGCCGCGCGTGAGCAAACTGAATTGAATTCATCTCGCTTGAAAGAGGACTTGAAATCAACTCACATGAATCGGGGGTTTAGACGGGGCAAGTGAGATGATTCCGTTTGACTTGAATGAAAAAGTTCAACATGTTCAACTTTCGTTCAAGTCAAGTCAGTTGCCCAAGTGAGATGAATGGTGGTGTTTACACGTTCAATTCGCATTCAATTAGGCATTTTCAACTGACTGGAATCAAGTCACTTGCACCGTCTAAACCAGGCTTAATGTTCAACTTTCGTTCAAGTCAAGTCAGTTGCTCAATTGAGATGAACGGTGGTGTTTACACGTTCAATTCGCATTCAATTGGGCATTTTCCATTGACTTGAATCAAGTCACTTGCTCCATGTAAACCAGGCACCAGGCATTAGGCATGCATGTACAGTATCTAACTCTATACAAAAATTCCAAACAATCGGTTTGAAATGGACTTAGTTATAGCAGCAAGTGCCCAAAATAGGTGCACCTGCCCAAATGGTACAAGACCCTACAGGTTCAGGGGGCAAAGAGGATGGCAAATAGTTAAAAAGTAGGTGTTGGTGGTGGCGATTCAATCGCAGCACAGCTTTTTAGAGCAGATCACAGAACACAGCGTATATGAGGATCAGCTTAAACTATAAAGAGGTTTATTTAGTAATAATTCAAATTATTTGTCTATAGGGTATTGGTTCCCTTATTAAGCATGTGGCTCCCATTTTCATCCTACGAAAAACAAAGGAATGAAGCACTGTTTGTTTTGTTTCTTATTTTTGTATTTTTTGTTAGAAGTGAGCACGAATGAAAACAAAAAGAACGGAATCAATCGGTGCCGTAATCGCTTGTTTTCGAATAGGATGAAATTGGGAGCGTGAGATTACTGATGGAACACAAACCCTATATTTTCTTACAATTCACAGTGCTTCTCTCCACACACTATTTACGGTTCAAATCTTCTAGATTAACTTAATTTATCTGCTAAACAAAGTATAACTTTCGGACGAGTAATTCAATTGCTCGACAGCTTCTGCGATTCACCTATTGTTTTTCGTTCTGTCGCTTGTATAGGGTAACCATCAGTAGATACCGCGCCAACAGTAGGTGTTATGAAGTATTCATCAATGACTTTGAATGGTTTAAAAGAGAAGAAGGTAGCAAAAGAGATCTCATGAGGGTTTAAGAATGCAAATGTGTGAAAAACAAAGTTTTGTGGTAATTTTCCTTTATTGTTTGTTTTTAGTCAACAATTTAGTATTACCGAAGCAATCAATAGTATTACTGTTTAAATGTAACAGATTTGCGATTTTATTATTCCTTGCAGGTAAACGAATCGATGAAAAATCTGGAGGACGTTGTTCGAGAGCGAAACCGCGCCTACCATGAACTCGAAACCGGCGAAACAGGAGAACGCCCGGCTAAGCTTGTCACGAATCAACTTGGCTTGAAGTTCTACTACCGCATGTTCGAGCACGTCATTCCGAAGTACGCCAACCGGAAGTGGAATGAAACTCACAAATTCAATTACCAAGGATCGGCGGTGCACAAGTTCCTACGGCTGTATCGGGAGAAATTGTATAACGTTAAGAGGAAGCAGAGGAACCGCGAACGTAACGAAGTTATGGGTCTGTTAAAACGATTCCCCAACATGGACCGGGCCGCGATTGCCGAAAAGTATCCTTCGGTTGATATCGATAAGCTGTTGAAGTATGATAAAATTCGAGGTAATTATGTCTCGAGTAAGGTGTAATCGGAATATAAAGCAACGGTAAGTACATATTTAATTATAATGTTTCTGGATAATTATTTGTCTTTAACAATCCGAACATCCGGATAGCTAAACATCAGACATTGTTTGTACTACAGATGGACTAGATTATTTTTCTTGTTCAACTTAAGTACACAGTATTCAGACTTGAAATTGTTTTTTGAATTTCACAACCGTCGGACGATACGTTTTGCGCAGGTCGCCTTCCTCCATGGATTTAGTGGAAGCCGCCTTTGGGTGTATATGTTGCGTGAGTCGAAACTTTCCGCCAGCAATGTCGATATGGTACACAGCACTTTTATCCATTATGAACTCCGTGGTAATCACGCTGGACTCGCTGTTAGATGGTCGACCGATATATCCAAGGCAAACCAATTTTTGAGACGCAAAACCGTAGCTGAAAAAAACAGTGAAAAACTATTGATTAATTTGAAATATGTGTACCAAACATTTAATCTGGATGAGAGTAATTCTACAATATCCTTTTTGAAATTAAACTCTTTTCTCCTAACAAAACATAAAAATGCAACAAATAGCGCTGAATCCTTTTCTTCGAGCAAAACAATGGGTTATTTATGCAATGGGAACGGATGCAGCTATTTGTTTCCACCCTCATACCTCATCGACGGTATTTGTAAAATGACAGAACTATTGGATCTAGCAGAAACATAGAATTAGGTAGTGACGTCCCCTTTACATGTTAGACTATATCAAGGCCTCAATGGTCCTATCACAGATTAGTAACGTAGTAGTAAACCATACCCTGCCGAAGTAACGGTGCCGCAAAACTCATTGTTCCTGTAGATGGGTTCTCCACCCCAAGGCCATACGTCCTTATCGATATCGATGTCTTCCACGTGGAACAGCACAAGCCGCTTAGTCAGACCATCGCGTTTCTGTCGCTCCAATGCCGCTCGTCCAAGAAAGTTTTCCTTTTTCTTTAATTGCGAGATCTGTAAATGGTTGGCACTCAGACAAACACACATACACATATGTACTTACATCAAGTCGTACCGAGTAAAAGACGCCAGCTTCAAACGGGGTACTCATGCTCGTCAGTTCGTCCCCCCAAAACGGTATAAATTTGTCTATCCTTAAAAACCTTTGGGTTAGTGTACCTACATCACGGGCGCCATAGTCGTGTCCTACGGTCATCAGGCGGTCGTAAACGTGCAATGCATATTCGGAAGGAATATACAAACAATAGCCAGGCATGCCGGTATGTGTGAATGTCATAATCATTACATCGCTAGCATAGCCAATATTCAGTTTCCGATAAGTGAATGGCTGTAACTTTACGTTGGAGTTCGATAGTTCACTCATCAACTGCGTTGACTTGGGTCCCACTACGTTTAGCACCGTATACATAGATGTGACGTCATTCAGCTTAACGCTGGCGTCTTTTGGAAGATTCCGTGACATCCATTCGTATATTCTGGTCTGCTGAGAGGACGGCGATATCATGAAGAAGTGGTCCACATTTTGCCGAATCAACATGCAGTCGTTCTCGTAACCACCACGCTCATTCAACATTCCCGTGTGCACGATGTGAGATGTTTCAATGTCAACGTCGTTGGCGCACATTTTTTGTAGATAATCTAAAACATTGTTTTTGTCACCGTCGTTATGTACTCCCGGCTGCAGAAGAAGAGATCAACAATCATTTTCAATTAAAACGAACGTAACGTATCACTTACCTTAATTTCAATTTTAGAAAAAGACGAAATATCGATAATACCGACGTGCTGCGCACATGCTATGTATTCTTTTTCCATAAAGTGAAAGAATTTTGGCTTGTAAAAGCTACCTGTTGGCATGGTTGGTAGTTCTCCTCCGCCTGAAAAGATCCAAAATAATGAAGAAAAAATGAAAACTTCGGTAAATATCGTACTTTATGCCACAAAAGTTCAGCCTATTGGACGCAGTGGCTTAATTTCCCCAACAGGGAAGGAAAAAAGAAAAAAAAAATATCGTACTTTACTCAGGACTATATTTTTGAACCTATGCTGCCGTGAATCGCAAGTCAGTCCCATCTGTAAAAAGTAGCATTGAGCAAATGGACTCTAAAGTTTTCAAATTCGATTTCTATGTGAAACTTCAAAAAATCGCCATGAATTGAAAACTTCTGCAATCATCATGAAACTTTTATACATTGTTTCAAACGTGAAAACATAACAGTGAAAAATATAAAACTTGCCAGAACAGTGTTATGTTTTGTACTGGAGGGTGCACAAGTTCGTAATGGGACTGAATTGGGATTACAATTCATTATGGGACAACCTGACTTGGTGTTGTTTTTCAATTTTACTGAACAAACTATATATTTTTTCACGCAGCTGAAATATTATCCGAAGAAAGATCGAAAACGGCTATTGACTCATTTTTGCCCAAAATGCAGATGGGACAGACTTGCAATTCACGGCAGTATGGGTACTCCATAATATGTGTTCTAAATCATTTGTTTCTAGCTAATTTTCATCATGTATTTAAATTTAGCAAATTTTAAGTTCGTAAGCGGGATTGTTAACACGTTGGTCCTACTGCACCAACATTAAAAATTCCATACTTCTATGAGATATATCTGATTTATATCTGATAATACTTAGTTTGAACTAACTTGAAATTCATCAACATTACAAATTTACTTAACAACCATTCAATAGTTGAAGTTTTTGCAAAACTAGCCTTATGGAATCTGTTACCCAGCGCTGTTGCTTGTCACAAATATGCGCTAATCAATAAATATGTTCGAAATAACATTGAACAATGCTTGATCGTTTATGCAAAAATTGAGAAATTGTTATCAAACAGAGAAAAAAAATTGTGACCATACAATTGCCACTGCAAGGATTAAAAATTTATATAGAACTAGGCAGCTTACGTGTATAATCTGTATCGAAGTAGAGTGCCCTTTCGTAAGCCATCTTTGTTCCGAACACTGCTCCTCTCTGCTCTAAAACACTGTACAACGGAGAGCATCTTAGCTTCCTCGAGTATTTGTACTCGCTTTGGTTCGGATAAAGGATGGCGTACTGACGACCAACAACTTCTCTAATACGTTGCTGCAGGTATTGACGATTGTTGTGCAGGTGTAAAAATCGTTGTATGTTGAATGGTAGCATCTCGATTGTTGGCGTCCCGGAAACAATCCATTCGGCTAAGGCCTTACCGATGCCACCAGAACCTTGCAGTGGGTTACCATTCATTCCACAGGCCACGAAATAGTTTTTCACTTCGGCAGCTTCGCCAAATATCCACCTGCCATCCGGTGTGAACGTATCTGGACTATTTGTTAGCTTTGGTTGACCTATTTTGTTCAATAGCGGTATTCTATCTACTGCTTTTTCCCACAACGGTCCACAGTGACTAGCCATGCTTTGATCCAGGTGTGGTTTCCATTCTTTTGGGATATCGTTAATACTATCGAAGGCTGGCTTGGCTTCTTTTTCGAACCAACCCACTAAAATTTCTCCATCGATTTGCCTTGCATAGAGATGCGCATCGTAGTCTCTTACACACGGTAGAAGATGCTTTGTCGGAAGGTTCAAATTCGTGGTAAGTCCGTAAAAGTGTTGCGCTGGGTATGCTGGAATACAAACCGGTCTCTTGCATTTCAGTCCAAGCTCGCGTGCCCACATTCCACTGCAGTTGATGAAGTATTCACATTGTATGGTGCCTATATCAGTTTCGACACTATATACGCGACCTCCTTTTGTGTTGACCTAGAAGTAGAATATGAAGGGTAATTTTCAAATCGTAATTAACCGTTATGTAGCCGGCAAACTTTTTGCTTTTTTCTACACCGTGTATTTTAAATGGGTGCTGGGTACCCGGGTACCCTGCCGGCCACATAAGGGTTAAGTAAAACTCTCGGTCGGTACTGACTAGTTAGCCCCATCCTTTTTCACAAACTATTTCCTGCACAAATCATTAACATGTAACAATTAGTATGACAACTCCAAACGTTCTTCGACTTTTTCTAATGGCTTCAAGTACTTAAATCAATTTTTGTAACTAAAAGGCGTTTTTTATTGAACATTGGACAGACATGCGATACTAAAATCACTGCCATTAGTTTTGAAATGGGTTTCGTATTAGTATATTTTTTTGGTAAAGATCCCTAGTAATATGTTGATGCCCAATAAGAGAACCGTCATAAAACATTACAACTTTTGTTTTGGTTTTCTAGTCTGTTCTAGTCTGTTTGACTAAAAATGTTGCTACAGGGACAGCCTTCTAATACTATTCTTGACCACGTGTTGAGTATCACATGTATGTTTGTGGTATAATCTAGGTAGTTATTCCTCCACCAGCAGAACAGGGCCGATATGCAGATACCGACAGTGAGTGACTCGGATACTAACATGCATGACTTCACATCCTTCGAAATATTTGACTCCTTTCTGTTTTGCAAGGCCGGCAAGAACTTGCAGTACGCTTGCGGGTTCAGCAACGCAATCATCCGGTACGTACACCGCTCCCTGAATGTCGTCTACATTCACCAGAGGGTGTAATTTCTTAACTTGCTCTGCATCGATGAATTCGCAGAACAACCCTGTGGGAAGGTTATACGCAATTCTTCTTTTCAGTGCGATAACTCGGTCGTGTGTCTGAGCCAAATTGATGCCACCGCACTTTTTCAAACCTATCTGATGGCCAGCATTCTGCAGGTCTTCATATAATTTAAGGCTCTCTTTAATGATGTTTCGTTCAGGCGTAGGCTTGAACAAGCCTATCGTGCCAGACCCGAAGTCAGACGTACCGCTTCCGATTATGTGCTGATCTAGTACTACCACGTTGGTCCATCCATTCTCGGTGAGGTGATAAGCTACAGAATTGCCTAACAATCCGGCGCCAGCAATCACAACCCTAGCCGTCTGAGCTAAACCTTCATTTCCGGTGCCATACAGCCTCCACTGTTTTCCTACTGGATGTGCAAATTTAATTAAGGTGTTCATCGTGTCGTCGGATTCACGATAATATGATAAACGTTTAGAATATGTGCCTCAATCACGTATTCTCGGTTGTGAATTCACATTATGTAACTATTCATCACTTTTCGACTTCACTGCTGAAGGGCGCACCAAAAACTAAACTGTGTCTAGATTGCTGCTGAAGCATTATAGTCGTGAGCTTAGTTTTACTTTTACCTTCATTCATGTTTTGGTAGTTTATTAGTGGTTTCTTCGATGCTCTCGTCGTACCGAAGCTAGAATCAAATTCGCACCTGCGCGAAATGATTCTGCCTCTACAGGGGATGATACTAATACTAGGATAAAGCATTTTACAGCATGGTCAACATAACGGTACTATGTGTATTTTCTTTCGTGGAAATTTGTTTGCAAACAAACGATTGACCTTGAATTCTGAAACCGTTGGATCAACACTACTTTGTGTCCAAGCAAATCAACGGGGTTTTTTTATTACTTTTTTTAATTTTATTTATTCATTTCGTACAAACATTCTCTGTTTCTTTGGCAACCAAAAAAGTACCCCTTTGCAAAAAGTTTCTCTACTGGACGAGTCTCGAACCCAGCATCCTCACCATGATCTTGCTGTTTATTGCATGTATTATCAAAAACAATAAACACATTTTTTTATCGATGGTTCAATGCTAATTAAAATAAATGACAGACAAATATCTTGTCTTCTATTTTAGTTGGTTATAAATTTCCTGTTCTTAAGTAGTAAACAGGCGGGTATTCATTTCATAATGGAAATTTCCTTTACTTATTTGGGCATACATGCCACACGATATACGATGCTAAAATGTTGAATCGATAAATGAATCTCTCTTTCGATAACTGTGGAAATGCTCATAGAACACTAATTTGAGAAGCAGGCTTTGCTTCAAATGAGGTGTGTACCGACATAAATTCGCAAAGAAAAGTTGTATTTGCACACTCCAATGCCACACCGTGTTGCATCCTCCAGCCCTAGTGATAATGTGGAGCAACACCTTGAGCAACACTTATTTTTGTCCATCACTTGCTGGACAACTTTCAACGCAGATAATAATAGAATCCATGTGTCATGTTCAAGAACATACAACAAGAGCGCAAGAGCGAAGATCACGAAAAACGTGCGTATATATGTTCTCCCAATTGAATTGTTCGTTTGAGAAACCACAGAAGTCCATGTGGTTTAAAATGATTCGTGGCGAATGAGTTAATTCTGCAAGAAATGAAGATATGATGATTGAAGGTACCTCGGGAAATTTGGATAAGATCGTTAGAGGTTCTACTTGATTTTTGTTGCGTAATGGAGCACGTTCGGTGTAGTACTAGATTTGTAGTAATGAGCTGAATTCAGTAACAAATTTTGAAAACGACGTATAATCAATGCTACACCATTGATTATACGTCGTTTTCAAAATTTGTTACTGAATTTTAGTATGGTGAGAAGGTCAATTCTCCGTTCTGCAATGAAATGGTGCAAAAAACGTGGGTATTATGATTCTTTGCCTAATTTGATGCTGTTTGAGCACAACTTTGGATAACTCTGTTGTTTAGGTTGCAAGAAATGGAGAAAACAACAACACTGTTGCCCAAAGTTTTGCTCAAACAGCATCAAATTAGGCAAGGAAGCATAATACCCACGCTTTTTGCACCATTTCATTGCAGAAACGGAGAATTGACCTTCTCACCATACTAAAATTCAGCTCATTACTACAAATCTAGTACTTCACCGATCTGTCCTATTCACACCAAGCTTTTGAAATTTACACCAATAAATGAATTATTTGAATCAAAGGAGGATATGAGTGCCATAAGTAATCAAACGCGCTCAATGTCATCCTATTCGAAAATAAGCGATTACGGCACCGATTGATTCCATTCTTTTCGTTTTCATGCGTGCTCGCTTACTTTTAACAAAAAATACAAAAATAATAAACAAAACAAACAGCGCATATATTCTTTGTTTCACGTAAGATGAAAATTGGAATCACATGCTTAATAAAGGAACCAACACCCTAATTTATTCTAAAATATTTAATTTGGTAGAGTTTTTATACATTTAGGTAATCTGAGTTTTTTTTATTTAGCTTTTTTAAACCGACTTTTACAGCACATAGGCTATTTTGATATTTAACCCTTTAACGCTCATGGTTTCTGTAGAGTACCATCACTTTTTGGCGAATCTGACCTACATAAACTAGTTCACTTCAAAATTGTAAAATAGCTATTGGAAAGAGGTTATAGTTTATTAGAGTACTTGTACACTCTACACTTTGATTCAACTGTTGATTTACAATACATTTTTTACGATTTCGATAAATTAAAGTGGTTTCTAACAACTTGTTCGAGCACTTTTTATTATATGCATTTTTTTATGTGTATTTTAACGTTCTACACTCCTATTTTAAGCATTTTATTAGCATTCAAAACTTTGAAAGAAGCCGTTGGCAGATTCTTCGAAAATAGTTTCAAACGGGTTAAAACACCGTGTGTCCAAAATATATAATAGGGTCCAAAATACAGTGAGGTGTCCAAAACAGTGCAAGGTTATGCTTCAAAAATCGGTTATTTTCATCAAATTTTTAGTCAGAAATGACCTTTTGGGCATTTTTAACGGACAGTGGATGCTTTCACGATCGTACTAATATCATCAATAGGGTGGGGTGGGGCAAGATTATAGACACTATAGATTCCATACACTCGCGGAGGCGAAGACAACTGTAGCCAAACGAACTGTCAGTTCGTGTAGCCAAACGAGCATGAAGGGACGGTTTCAATAGCGATAACACAGCGTAACAAAAATTGACTTTTGGTCTGTCTCAAGAGCAAACTTATGTGTCTCTGACAGATTTTGGGCCGCTGAGTCCGAATTCGGGATCAGATTTGCTCCAGCACGTCACAATTTTGAGCTATACCTCAATTTATAGGACAAAATGTGCTATTTTGGGCTTTTTTGACTGCAAGCGTTTAAGCATGGAAATATATTTTTTAAGCAATCAACGGATTAATTGGTCAATTAACATCTAAATTAACGACTTGTGTAAATTATTTCGTTTTACCAAATCAAATTTGATAGTTTTAAGCGATTTATGTTAGGTACGATATTTCCCATACAAGTCACCCTCCAAAAATTGCATGCAAGTTTACATACTGACATAAAATACTTAAATTCATCAAATTTGATTTGGTGAACCGAAATACTTTGCATAAGTCGTTAATTTAGATGTTAATTGACCAAATTATCAGTTGATTGCTTAAAAAATATATTTCCATGCTTAATGACTTGCAGTCAAAAAAGCCCAAAATCGCATATTTTGCTCAAAATTGTGACGTGCTGGAGCAAATCTGAGCCCGAATTCGCATTCAGCGGCCCAAAATCTGTCAGAGACATATAAGTTTGCTCTTGAGACAAAAAAATGTTGCGCTGTGTAATGGATTACGTGACGTCATATTTGCTCGGTACACTCTAAATTCACGGCAAAACACACTAAAATCGTATTGCTCAGCCATGTCTCCGCGAGTCTATGGAATCTATAGTGTCTATAGGCAAGATGGGTCAGTGCCATTTTCGAGCGAATTAGTCATATTTTGATTATGTTAATAATTTTGTTAGGTGACCAGCATGAATATACAAAAGTTTAGGGAATTGATTGAAAAATTTTTCACTCTCATTGGAAATGAAAAATAAAATGATTTTTAGCCATTTTTCTTATACGATACATTCCATATATTCTCCATATAAACTATCGCGGGGCAAGATGGGTCACCCTCAATTTTGAGCGTATTCTTGGATCATTTAAATTTTTTTTTTTATTTTTTATTACAAGGCTATCTCATAACTCACTTCAATCAAGCGGAAAGAACGCCTAAAATCATAACATAAAATTATGATAATTGTTTAGTGAAAACATCGATTTTAAAGTCGTCTTAGGACCACTCAAATCGTAAAGTTTTTTATTTTCTAAATAAATTTAGCATATTCGCCTTGACGGAGGCTCTCTGAGAGAATTGCGCTATGCGTGAAAACAAATTTTTTAACATGGGAAAGGATAGGAGCTGCATTTTCAAATGCTTCTAAAATATTTTAAGGACCTCAGATTGAAAAAAGTGTTAATGTTTTGCAATATACTTTCAATTAGCTACACTATAACTGGTTTTAGACAAAAAGTTTTTAAATCACAATGTTATGTCTATAATATAGCGCATCAAAATCTCATTCGATAACATTAAGAACGTTTTGCCTCCAAAAATTTCTATAAAGAATTAGAAGCATTTGAAAATGCAGCTCCTATCCTTTCCCATGTTAAAAAAAATTGTTTTCACGCACAGCGCAATTCTATCAGAGAGCCTCCGTCAAGGCGAATATGCATACGGAACAAATATTATATATTGCCGTTTTTCGTTGAGAAAATGTAAATTACTTAAAAGGTGACCCATCTTGCCCCGCACTTTTTTCATTGCCCAAAATTGATCACTTTTTAAAACTGCTTGTTTAACATCATGTTTTGTATTTTATGAACTTTTTATCGACATTTAGCATAGCTAACTAGTGTATTGAAGAGTAGAGGACGAATACAAACCAATACGATTTATATTTACAATGTTATGATGACCCATCTTGCCCCGCCTAACCCTATGTGTTATACTCTCTGGATCTGTTTGATTTTGGCTTAAATTCAAACTAAAGCAACGTGTACACTAGTACTTAAACGTTAAAGCAAACGAACACTAGCACCTCTGGTGGAAGGATTGCGGAAATCAGATGACATTCAAATTCATCGTTAAATGCATGTGCCAAGGCCAATCGAAGAGTGTTACGTCTGTTTGCCTGTGGAATAGTAATTCTTCGTCGGCGGTAATTCAATCAAATGTGGAATAAAAATGTCATTGCAATATTGATTAAATGAGTGATTGTTCATTGGGTAAATAAAAAAAAATAAACGATTTCAGCTATTTCTGTTGTACGAACGTGAAAACTTTATTCGCAATTTTGAAAATCAAAATGGAACAAAGTTGCATATCTTTTCGTTTTAAGGCGAAACTGGAAGCATTTTCTCATTTTTTCGGTTTTTTATTTTTTATTAAATAACGAATAATGGGAACGTTACACCGAGAAGAAAAAGAAGACAGCTGTTTTAAAGTTGCGAAGAGCAGGCGCGTGTTGCTACCTTTGGTGTTTCAAAATACGCGTTTTTACGCTTAAGGCGAAACTGGAAGCATTTCCTCACTTTTTGGTTTTTGATTTTTTTTATTAAATAACGAAGTAATATTTTCAAAATCGGTTTTCGTGCACATGTAGAGTATGGATCAAGATATCTTCTAATTTTTTTTGAGGTGGAAAATGTTTTCCATTTTTGCAGAAACCATTTTTTTTGTGAAATTTTGTTTTGTTGGTAGCAACACGCGCCTACTCTTCGCAACTTTGAAACAGCTGTCTTCTTTTTCTTCTCGGTGTAACGCCCTAATAGAAAAATATGATACAACGTGCTTAACAACCCTTTCGGGCTATCATCTTGATCATACACGGAATGATACAATCATTCACCCTATCAGCAGTGTATGATACATTTTTATTAGGGCGTTCCCATTAGGACAAAAGCCTACTGCTCAGCTTTCTTCTATGAGCACTTCAACAGTTATTAACTGGGAGCTTCCTCTGCCAATGATCATTTTGTATGTGTATATCGTGTGGCAGGCACGAAGATACGCCATGCCATATGAAGTCAAGGAAATTTCTATTACCTACGAAAAGTTCCTGGACCGATCGGAATTGGAAACCCGGCTTCCCCAGCATGGTCATGCTGTTGGCGGTTCATTTCCCCCATTTGGACGGCGTGTTTCGGGCCCCAAAAAATTAAAAACGCACATTGTGTCAATATTTTTTTAATATCTGCTTCTACTACGTTATTTCCAGTAATAGGAACAAAACATATTGAACTTATGCAGGCCAAAACATATTGAACTTATGCAGGCCAGTAACTAGAATGTTATTTTTTTTGCTTTTCTAGTGCTAAAAATCGAGTCACTCTTTTGGGGGCGCGTCATATTCCCAGTTCCCCTATTAGGGTGTTTGATATCCTAGTACCGTCGATGGGGGTGGCAATGGGTCTGGGGGGTGAGATTGGGTCAAAACGGAGAAACATAAAATTTGGAATAACTCATCAACTATCGCTAATTTATATTGAAAACTTTATATTATTTCAAAGAGGAGATGTTTTTAAACGTTATGACGCAGAATAAGATGTTTAGCAATAGTAATTTTTTGTTAAATTTGTGGCTAAACTTATGTGATGAAACTACTAGTAAATCACTCTGAAAAAATTTCTCTTTCGCAATGTTTCACACAAGCACCTAGCTAACCGTAGATTTTCTTATAAGAAGTTAGCTATAGGTATTACCTGGGGCCTGTAGCATAATGAAAATATTACTAATAATATTAGTCTTGTAGCTTGTAACTTGTAATTTTCTGTTGCATAAAAATACTACAAGTACAAGTTACAAGTCCAATACTACAAGTCGGTTGGACTAATATTATTAGTAGAATTTACAAGTGTATGTTGCATAAACAAACTGCAAGTATAAAATATTAGCTATGACTTGTACTTTTGATTACAAGTCTCAAAGGTCTTGTAAAATAATTTACAATTTAGATTTAAAGTATTGCAGAAGTCATATTTAGTTTTGAATATATCGATTTACCATTTTGATGAACTCAAAAGATATTATTTATCTAACATGTGAACCTTAATACCAGTTTTCGACGATTAAATTTGGCAATATGCATTCGAAACTCATTGAAGAGAAAATTGCGTTGATGTACACTTTGTATCCAAAATATAATTTCTGCTGAGTCTCTCAAGTTCTCCACAGTTTCTACAATACCCATCTTAGATTGGAGGTTCTTGGTAAAGTTATATATTATGGTCACTGCATAAGCACAGTCAAAGTTGCAGATGCGAAATAAATTTGAATCGATTGCTTGTATTGCGCATCATTAAGCTAATCAAGAGCTACAATATACATACACTAACTCGAATCGAGTTGTGACATATAGAAGTAGGTAAAAGCTCAATTTTTGCATCCCAGATCACCTCAGATTTCAACAAGAAGCATAATACATGTTGCTAAATCTTTATACATTGTTTTTCAACCAGTACTATTAAATTTTTGGGAAATTTTACTAAAAATCTAGGTACTTGCTGTGCCATACTTTGTAAAAAAATATTTCGTCAGAGCGGCCGAAAATAATCCAAACAGCACATGCTTTTCTTTATGTATCGTATAAAGAATGCAAAACTTCGGAATAAATGAAGTTATTTCCGGATGTCACGCGGAAAATGCAGAAAATAAACAAACATCACCTGCCATTTCAAATTAATAGTGAACCTGTCGGATAAATTTTGACAGGTAAACGAACCAAAACAACTTGTATTTTCATGGTCACTAATATTACAAGTGCTAATAATATCAGTGGAAAATTGAGCCTTTATGCAACACAAATTATTAGCACTTGTAATATTAGTACTGGTAACTTGTAACTTGTAGCTAATATTATTGCGCAGTTCCCACCCAACTGGACCCCTTTCGCAGTTAGTATAAGTGCGGGATCGTGAATAGAACTGCGATTTTGCATCGAATCGTTTCGGTGTCTTCTGCGCACTTATTCTGCACTTTGTAATGCATAAGTGCGCAGAAGACACCAACACGATTTGATGCAAAATCGCAGTTTTATTCACGATCCCGCACTTATACTAACTGCGAAAGGGGTCCAGTGGGGTGGGAAATGCGCAATATTAGCCCGATTATGCTACAGGGCCCAGGTTGATGCAATGAAAAAAGTGGGCTGTCAATGCAAGGAGAATACATTTTACTAAGGTGGCGCAGATAAACATTGCAAACCACTGGTTGTCTCTTCCATTCTTCTGGTGTTCTTATGGAACTGAAATAGTGACGTCACTATTTTAGTTGCATAAGAACACCAGAAGAGTGGAAGAGACAACCAGTGGTTGCAATTTTTATCTGCGCCACCTTAGTAAAATGTATTCTCCTTGCTGTCAATGCACTTTTTATTTAACCCTTTCCTTCCCACGACTTTGAACGACTATATCTATGCCAAAAAAGCGTTTCCGAAAAAAATCGTAGAACAAAAGTTATTGCAAATTGGCTAAATTTTTCGAAATCAATGAAAAAAAATTTGGTTGTATACCAATAGGTTTTTGATTGTTTATCAATAGTTCAACTATTGAAACAAGTTGTCAGTAGTTGGGTTAACCTTATGAGGTTATAACCATATTTTAAAAATTATTGTATCATATTTATCTAATTTCGTTTGTCCGGAGTTCGTCGAAAATCGATGGTGCTCTAGAGCAACCATGGGAAGTAGAGGGTTAAAAATTCAATATTTTCGACCCTATGTCTAAATATTAAGAATGGGGGTGAGATTGGGTCAAGCAAGTTATCGAGTGCACATAACCTTAACAAAAATTTTAACTTGTTATCCAGTCCCCATTTGACTTTAAAGTCGTGCCATGTTTACCGTATCTTCATAAAAACACGCTTTCTTTCGAAAATATGTCGAAGAAGTGTCAAGCGAGTGTGCTCATACGTTTAGTGCCTAAAATCATTTATAAAAATACACCCACAGCTCCTCTAATCATCATCTAGCCTTTAGTGTAGTGCATATTCGTTTCAATGTTATTGCGGGTCAAATAGTGTGAAATGTTGTGTAACATAATATTTGAACGACCCTCTATCTTGAGAGGCCAATGATCATGTACATAAGAGTTTATAACGGAGGGTTTGGTTAAACATTTCTTAGGCGCCGTCCACAAATAACGTAACGGTCTAGGGGGAGGGGGGGGGGGGGGGGGTAGTACGGCCAAGCGTTACGGCTCATACAAAATATTTAGGATTTTCATACAAAAAGGCGTTACGGAGGGGGGAGGGGGGTCAAAAAATGACGATTTTAGCGTTACGTAATAAATGGATGCTGCCTATGCAGTATACTAAAAATATCATGTTTTTTTTAATCAATCTTTTAATGCGTCTCTCCCTCATTGTAATCTTCCCCCTCCTCTCTTGGAGGTTGAAACTTTAAATGAGAAAGATTATGGTGGCTAAAAATGGCGACACAACATACAAACGTTATTTTACTTTTTTTCCGTTGTATTAGCCTTTTTAGGTGGATTTATCATCTTTTAAAATTACCTAAGTTTTTATTCGTCATAGTTACATTGTATTTTAAATAGATTTACTAGATATGATCAATAAAATTAACTTATATTCTTAGATAGGCAACTTCGAATACTTTGACCCATTCTCACCCCCTCTAAGGGGTGAGATTGGGTCAATTTTCAATCATTTGTAGTTTAGTAAGTAATTCATATAATGTGATACTTTTTTGCTAAACTATCATTACCACATAGAAGAGTATACATACCAAATAAAAAGTTATTCCGACTTCAATTGCATTTGTTATTTAACAATTAATCTTTGAGTATCCTTTTTTGACCCATTCTCACCCCCAACGACGGTACTGATTTATTTGCTTGGTTGTAGGGCGATTGTGCACGTGTATGTATGCATTAATCAAAACAGTGCATACAAGCTTACTTTGTCATAGTCGGCTTAGACATTTCCTGCTGCGAAGTTTACATTGATGATCAGAGCCAATTAAATTTGAGAATAATGTCAAGATTTTTTGAAAATTTGTTCGAAGATTACAGTGATTCTAAACATGCTGATACGGAGTTAATCGATAAAGATAAAGTTATTCAGCTAGTGAAAAACTATGTTCAGACAATTCTCGTAGAAACCAAGAAAAACACTTACAAGCTTCGAGATGATCTGTATGTGGGAGATGCCGGTACATTGAAATGCATTGAATAAACTACCTATAACGTATAATTTACAATTTATGAAATGTTTCAGGCATTGCATTCATGTTTTGGAAATTAAGCCAGTCGTCCGATTTGAAGGATTTATTTCCTTGCTTGGAGCATGCCTCGTTTTTCATAAATCGAGCCAAACAAATCGCACACGGAAAGGCATCAGATAGCAGAGCATCCATCGCATTTCTTTGTGGCAATGCCGGAATTGCAGCCGTTTCGGCTGTAATTTCAAATGAACTTGGAAAATCAGAGGAAGTATCCCGAAGTGTTGTGGATTTCCAGAAGGGTCTTAAAGTTTGCAAATCGATGAGCTATGATGCGGACGAAATCCTAGTAGGAAGAGCCGGGTATCTTAGTGGTGCATATTGGCTGAATCAAGTTTTACCTACGAAACCGATACACAATGAGCTGATCAAAGATGTGTGTAGTGTTTTGGTAGCAAGAGGACGTGAATATTCCATAAAAAGGAAAGCCCCTCTCCCATTGATGTACGAGTATCACGAGAGTGATTATCTAGGAGCCGCTCATGGTTTATGTTCAATCCTTCATATGCTTCTGGAGTCACCTTGGTTTATACAATCGGACGGCAAGTTCAATAATATTTCAAAAACAAAATTGGGAGACATCAAAAAATCAGTAGAATACTTTGCCGATATTCAGGATGCTGACGGAAACTTTCCAACGAGACTATTCAATTCGGATAAAAAGTTGATCCACTGGTGTCATGGTTGTTCTGGTGCAATCTACGTATTGGCGAAGGCTTTCCTGATATTGAAAGATGAACGCTATCTTAAGGGATGTAAAAAGTGTGCGGACTCTATCTGGCGACATGGTCTATTGCGGAAAGGACCCGGGATTTGCCATGGAATCGCTGGCAGCGGATACGCCTTTTTGCTCATGTACCGGCTCACAGGAGAACGAAAATACCTCTACAGGGCGGCTAAATTTATGGAATTTTTGACATCGGATACATTTTTGGATGGTGCCAGAACTCCTGATCGTCCCTACAGCCTGTATGAAGGTTGTGCTGGAACTGTCTGTTTTTTGGCCGATTTACTAAACCCTCAAGCATCGTATTTCCCATTTATGGATGTTTTCAGCGTAAAACATAACTCTGAATAAAACATGTCGAATAAAGATTCTCAAACAGGCGCATCTTTTTCGTGTGTTCAATCAGGCCTTGAACCTGTGACATCACCTAATTCCAATCACTTTTTTCAGTTAATAATGCCGTTTGCACCATGCAAACAAATGGGGTGCATGGAATAAGAAATAAAAGTTACTGCAATTAGGTGATGTCACGGCATGTCTTGTTGGTAATATACATACGTCAATTACTTCCAACATTGTTTGCGAAAGTTTTAAGTTTATTCCATACTGTAAACGACTCCTTTTTGGTGTAACGTTCTCACTGGGACAAAGCCTGCTTCTCCACATAGTTCTTTGAGCACTTCCGCAGAGAGCTTCCTCTACCAATGCCCATTTTTGCAATAGGACAGATCGGTGAAGTACTAGATTTGTAGTAATGAGCTAAATTTTAGTATGGTGAGAAGGTCAATTCTCCGTTTCTGCAATGAAATGGTGCAAAAACCGTGGGTATTATGATTCCTTGCCTAATTTGATGCTGTTTGAGCAAAACTTTGGGCAACAGTGTTGTTGTTTTCTCCATTTCTTGCAACATTAACAACATAGTTATCCAAAGTTTTGCTCAAACAGCATCAAATTAGGCAAGGAATCATAATGCCCACGCTTTTTGTACCATTTCATTGCAGAAACAGAGAATTGACCTTCTCACCATATTGAAATTCAGCTCATTACTACAAATCTAGTACTACACCGAACGTGCCCCATTGTGTGACAAGCACACTAATATGTCTATGGAATTCAAGGAAATTTATATTACGTAAAGTTCATAGACCGACTGGGAATCGTAATTTGTAAGCTTTTGTATGGTTCAGTGATTAACCTTTCATCTCAAATTTCCATAAATTTCAAATATAATTCTTGCAGTAACAGTTACGTCGATTTGTTCAATTTATGAAATTGCAAAAAACTCAAATGTGTCAAAATACATAAAAGTATCAATATTTTCTCAGTCTATTTTCCGAGTAAATTTTGTTTTCCTGCTGCTAGCTATTTATCAGTAATTTATATGATGCATGTAAGTGATTTGAATTCTATAGATTTAAAAATAATGATAGCTGAATTTAAAAGCTAGACACAAAGAGGTTCGGACATTAGATTTAGCTGAATAACTTGGTAGATACAAATTGGATAAGGAGCCGTCGATAAATGACGTAGCATTTTAGGGGGTTGGGGGAGTCTCGGAATATGCTACGAGCCATGTATTAAGTATGGGAAAATAGGCTACGAGGGGGGAGGGGTGTCAGGCACAAAGGCATTCTATGCCCAGGGAAGGCTCTGGACCGACCGGGAATCGAACTCAGATAGCCTCAGCTTGAGTTTCGTTTTCTAAATACCTACCCGAATTTGTTTTTATGGCGTTCGAGCTAGTGATGATTGGACCATTCGTATTTTAACAAATGATTTTTCTAGTACACTGAAGTTTTTTTTTACGACGGTAATGGTACCGCGTAAAAAAACCGTGTTATTTAAAAAAAAACGTCGTAAAAAAGTAAAAAAAAATCAAGTTGCGTTGGATGTAATCCTGACTATTTTGCGCGTGTTTTGAAAAAAAAACTCGGTTTTTTTTACGACGTTTTTTGAAATAACGCGGTTTTTTTACGCGGTACCGCGTAAAAAAACTTCAGTGTTATAAAAATTTCCAATGATGAAAGATTTTTTTCAAAAATATGTGCATCATATTTAAATTTATTCATCTTTTTTTTCATCTCAACACCTTATCCTTCCTTCATTAGCTGAGGTCTGCTATCACAAGCGTTGGGATCGTGAGTTTTGAGAATCCGTTCTAGTTCAAACAGATGGTCGTCATCCTCTCCAGGGTAGAGTTGCCTCATGGCATCTGCAAGCTTAAACACATATTCAACATTTCTTCCGCTTTCACCAGCTGCCCCGAGGATTTGGTTGGCAATTTTCTCCAAACTATCGTTCTCTCCGGCAAAAGACGGATTCTCCTTTGTGGCCAGATAGAGCAATATACTTTTCGGTTCGTTGGACTGTGTCTCGCTCACAGGGTAGGGATAGAATACAACCTTATGTCGTTCATAACCATTCTTTTCTCGATGGTCCAGATGATTAAGGACATCAGTTTTATTGCTTTCTGCTATCTTATATCCCATACCCCATACCTTTGCATCAGGGTTCTCCGAATGAATAAGTGTGACCACACGACCAGGCTATAAAAAAAACAATTTCTAAATTAAAGTGCTCATTACTATTAAGATGTAAACCATACATTTTCATGGGTGCCTCTATGATCTATGCTGTTTTGGAAAAATCTCCTTATGTATCCCTTGATGTAGCCTGTTCGTTTTTCTTCATACGGAAAGTCTGCCTTCCAAACCAGTGAGCCGTAACCAAATATCCATGTTTCATTATCGGGTTGAACTATGCCTTCGTTTGAAATAGTATGAACACTGCTACTCATTTTACAACAAAGACGATAATTTGGTTTAATACTGATTTTAAATATACAATTTACGAGAGCACCCAATTTTTCACTTATCATCGGAGACCTGCCAGGATGACACACGTATGGATCACTGCACGAATTTATTCTGGCCTGCTTACTCCCACACGAAATTTGACGTTTGGGCGGTGTCGGCACCGCTCAAACGTCAAATTTCCTGTGAGAGTAAGCAGGCCAGCATAAATTCGTGCAGTGGACCATTGATGACATAGGTCATGTTTGTCAGAAACTACCAACCATATGATTGCTTTGATTATGTTAGTGAAGGAGTTGCAGGTATTTTGCGTATTTTGCTTTGATCATCAGCTGTAACTGATATAGCTGTATGTGTTTAGAAATTTGCTAAAACATTAGGGTTGATCATTTGGTATATTTTTTGAATAGTATGTTAATAAATAACATTTTATTTATTTTCGAGTTTATTTCCATACCAAAAAAAAAGTTGAAAACAAGTTAAAAAGGTTGAGCAGACCTGCCACACTTATTTTGGATTTAAGTATTCGGTAGTTTTTGGGTAGTTTTCTTTACCGAACTCGAATCGTAATTCAATAAAATTTCGACTCTTCAGTATTTTTCATGCAAAGATACCGATATTCAGTAGAATTATTTGCATTTCACTGAGTACGGTAAAGAGAATAACTGATTATAGGTAAACATGATCGTTTGCCGAAATGAACCATAAGCCAGTAAACACCAGAACCGATTTTCGATAATTGATAAAATTTTTACTGAGTTTTTGTAAAAAAAATCAAAACATCGCACTGACCCTCCAAACAACTGTCAAACGATGAAGATAGAATCTAGCAGCAGCGGCAGCAGCAAAGTTTGACTAAGGTAAAATAGGAATCGCGATTCTATCAGGAAGTTTGGACCGAAGCGCTTTATTTTCGTCGTCTAGGTAAGTAATGGGAAATCAGCGAACGGCATCAATTTCGTATGGAATCACGGTCTCATGAAACTGATTCTGAGGCTTCTCTTATGAGGTTTTTCAGATGCATTCGTTCAGCTTCATGTCGCTGCGTACAGTGTCGCTTGCATCAAGGCCAGTGAATCAAAATTCAACCATCGCGCAACAATAATGACAATGTCGCAACCTGTATTTGTTGCGACAAAGCAACCCATGCGACATAAGTTTGTCCCAACTTGAAAATAATGGGATTAACATCGTACACCACGAGTTTAGAGATTTTTAAGCCTTGCATTGCGATTTTCGAACGGTAACTTCGAGTCGGTAAACACTGCAACTCTGGTGAAGCTCTATCATCAAACAGTTTCGACTTTGGGTTAGTAATAATTGATTATTCACGAGTTGAAAAGTACGCAACAAATTCAGCTTCCGTTTTGTCTGCAACAAAAAAATTCGAGATCATGTCATTATCTGTCACCAGTAGGGATAAAGACTAATAGTCGCACCTTCTTTGTTGTTTGTTTTGTGCCTCTTTTGTCTGACAATTCTCTTCACTGATCAAGGCTGACAAATTCTCACCGAAAAACATTGAAGTTTTGATGGTTCAATCCCGTATTTAAATGTCTATCCATCCTATCCATCCGTCGCTGATTTTCCATTCTACTTAGTGATAAAAGAAAAAGCGCAATGAAGATCAATCCAAAATAGCATTGTATGAACTTGGAAGATCGGGGAGCTGGGCCGAACCTTTTGGGAAACCGGGGAATTCGGTAAAACAACATAAACAAGAAATTTACTGAAAAGCCAGTAAAAGTTTGTCACAAAATGTACTGACTTTTTCGGTATATTTTGACAACTGTACGATTTTTCAATTTACTGGGTTCGTTCGGTAACGAAAAAACTACTGGGTGATCAGCAGTTCAAAAACCCAGTAAAAAATTACCGAAGTCGGTAATCGAAACTAGCTGTTATAAGCCCAGTTTCGTGTTCAAAAGGAATCGCTCAAGAAATTTCATCTGAACAGCAAACTGCCCTATAAGATGTAGAGGAGATCGGGGTAACACGCGCTCCCTGAGGAATGACTCGATTTTGTTCATGAAACGCATAAGAATATAAATTTCAGTTGCCAGCACACAACTGATATTAACCTTCCAGGACGCGCGCCATTAAGCTACCGAAACTGCACCGCGCTCGCGCTGTATATGACGAGCGAGGTTTTTTGGTAGTGTTGTACTTTTTACAACAGCGCTGAAGGGTTAACTGTAAATAAAATAATGTAATTAAAACCAGTTGAAACAATGATGACTCTTTTTAATTTTTTGACAAAACATACAAATGTAACGCATCAAGAATTTAACTGCCACTTCTTGAGCGAGCGAGGAGGCCGACCCAAGTTCTTCCAAGCCGAAATTTAAAAAAAGCCAAAAAATAGACGAATTTGTGCCGTCCGCTGTTATAACTATAGTCATGCATCTGTGTTCTATAACTATAGTCATGCGACTGTGTTCCATTTTGACAATAGTTATTTAATAAAGACTATTAGGGTATGTGTTCCATCAGTAATCTCACGCTCCCATATTCATCCTATTCGAAATCAAGCGATTACGGCACCGATTCCGTTCTTTTTGTTTTCATGCGTGCTCACTCCTAACAAAAAATACAAAAAAAAGAAACAAAACAAACAACGCTTCAATCCTTTGTTTTTCGTAGGATGCAAATGGGAGCCACATGCTTAATAAGGGAACCAGTACCCTAGGTGCGCATTTTCACCCCGCATAACATCTTTGGAAGGTGCTTTCCCAAGCAACAGAACTAGCTGAATAACAGTTTCTTAAGCTAAAGTTTGCTTAAGAGAAATATTTTTTACACTTTTGATTTTATCAATATTTTTGTATTTTTTTTTACGGCAGAACCGTTTTTGTACTGATAAAAAGACTATTTTTTGAGAATTTTTTATCTAAATTTGATAAAAAATAGGTACATTCACTTTTTTTTCTACCATGAAAGTTTTATCTGATAGTACTATTTGTAGGCGTTATTTCTAAAAGAAAAAGATATAAAATATCTTGTCTAAAAACACTTAACCACGTTTGGTGGTGGCATTCGTGTCTGCTTTCCTTGTTAGATGGTCAAGTTAGTATAAGGTGAAACATCAAGAAATCCCATTGCAATTTTTCATACAAACTTTAGATGCACAAATCTGACGAACAAAGCATCGAACCAAGCCA
Source organism: Aedes albopictus (assembly GCF_035046485.1). NCBI lineage: Eukaryota > Metazoa > Arthropoda > Insecta > Diptera > Culicidae > Aedes > Aedes albopictus. The sequence goes on from NC_085138.1 coordinate 172,804,538, forward strand.
CACTTGTTTTTCCTGGCTTTGCTCACTTGTAAAAAGAGGCAGCTTTCACAAATCGAGAGCATTTGTTTATGAATTTTCCAGATTGGTGCTCTTGAAAACGTGAGTAGGGGACCAAGTCGGCCATTGTGGCAACCATGTTTGTATTCTCTGAAGTTTCTCCTCAAACGTGGATTTTTTATTCTGAGGTGACCCGACTACTGCGCCCCTTTTTTTCTGGAATATGAACGACCATTCCATGCAAAGATTATATAATGTTGACGAAATCAATAAAAAAACCTTAGTTAAGGACAAACGTCTTGAAATCCCGCTACAACTGTGCATCAGAACTTCAGACGCTCAAATCTCAAGAAGCAAGCTTTAAACAACAGTGCATTTTATTATTTTGTTCTTGCTCACTTGTAATATGCTTAAAATAAAAAGGTCAGGTGCGCTAGTTTTGTTTACAAAGAGATTTATGCTCTCGAAATCGTAAGTAGGTGCCAAAATCGGCCATTCATTTCATTTATTTAGTTAACATCAAATTCATGATAATACTGAATCAACAATTTGCCGCCATAATACTCGATTTGCAGCTGCAGCTCTCCAACGTCGGTCACGCCCAACACTCGCCAGATCACGCTCCACCTGGTCCGCCCATCGTGCTCTCTGCGCTCCACGCCTTCTTGTACCAACCGGATGGTTAGCAAACACCAACTTTGCAGGGTTGTTGTCCGGCATTCTTTCAACATGCCCTGCCCACCGTATCCTTCCGGCTTTGGCTACCTTCTGGATGCTGGGTTCGCCATAAAGTGCAGCGAGCTCGTGGTTCATCCTTCTCCGCCACACACCGTTCTCCTGCACGCCGCCGAAGATCGTCCTTAGCACCCGTCGCTCGAAAACACCGAGTGCTTGCATGTCCTCCTCGAGCATCGTCCACGTCTCGTGCCCGTAGAGAACCACCGGTCTTATTAACGTCTTGTACATGGTACATTTGGTGCGGGGGTGAATCTTTTTTGACCGCAGTTTCTTCTGGAGCCCATAATAGGCACGACTTCCACTGATGATGCGCCTTCGTATTTCACGGCTCACGTTATTGTCAGCCGTTAGCAAGGAACCGAGGTAGACCAATTCTTCTACCACCTCGAAAGTATCCCCGTCTATCGTAACATTGCTGCCAAGGCTTGTCCTGTCTCGCTCAGTCCCACCTACCAGCATGTACTTTGTCTTAGCCGCATTCACCACCAGTCCGACCTTTGCTGCTTCACGTTTCAGGCGGGTGTACTGTTCTGCCACCGTTCCAAATGTCCTAGCAATAATATCCATGTCATCCGCAAAACATACAAATTGGCTGGATTTCGAGAAAATCGTTCCCCGGCTGTTGAGCCCGGCTCGTCGCATAACACCTTCCAGGGCGATGTTGAATAGTAGGCAGGAAAGTCCATCACCTTGTCGTAGTCCCCGTCGAGATTCAAATGAACTGGATAGTTCACCCGAAATCCTTACGCTGTTCTGCACATCGTCCATCGTTGCTTTAATCAGTCTAGTCAGCTTCCCGGGAAAGCTGTTCTCGTCCATAATTTTCCATAGCTCTGTGCGGTCGATACTGTCGTATGCCGCTTTGAAGTCGATGAACAGGTGATGCGTTGGGACCTGGTATTCACGGCATTTCTGAAGGATTTGCCGTACGGTGAAGATCTGGTCCGTTGTCGACCGGCCGTCGATGAAACCGGCTTGGTAACTTCCCACGAACTCATTTACTTTAGGTGAAAGACGACGGAAGATGATCTGGGATAGCACTTTGTAGGCGGCATTCAAAATGATGATCGCTCGAAAGTTCTCACACATTAACTTGTCGCCTTTCTTGTGGATGGGACAGATTATCCCTTCCTTCCACTCCTCCGGTAGCTGTTCGGTTTCCCAGATCTTGACAACTAACTGGTGCAGACAGGTGGCCAACTTTTCCGGGCCCATCTTGATGAGTTCCGCTGCGATACCGTCCTTACCAGCCGCTTTGTTGTTTTTGAGCTGGTGGATGGCATCCTTAACTTCCCTCAGCGTGGGAGTTGGTTCGTTCCCGTCCTCTGCTGCACCAACATAGTCATTTCCTCCGCTGCCTTGGTCCTCCGTGCCTACATTCTCTTCGCCATTCAGGTGCTCGTCGAAGTGCTGCTTCCACCTTTCGATCACCTCACGTTTGTCCGTCAGGAGGCTCCCGTCCTTATCCCTGCAGATTTCGGCTTGCGGCACGTAGCCTTTGCGGGATGCGTTGAGCTTCTGGTAGAACTTGCGTGTTTCCTGTGAACGGCACAGCAGTTCCATTTCCTCGCACTCCGCTTCTTCCAGGCGGCGCTTTTTCTCCCGGAAGAGACGGGTCTGCTGCTTCCGCTTCTGTCTGTATCGCTCCACATTCTGTCGGGTTCCATGCTGCAGCATTACCGCCCGCGCTGCATCCTTCTCCTCCAGAACCGCTCTGCACTCCTCGTCGAACCAATCGTTTCGTCGACTCCGTTCTACGTACCCGATAGTGCTCTCAGCTGCGTTGTTGATGGCTGCTTTGATTGTACTCCAGCAGTCCTCTAGAGGGGCCACATCGAGCACACCCTCGTCCGGCAACGCTGCCTCGAGATTCTGCGCGTATGCGGTGGCGACATTCGGTTGCTTCAGTCGCTCTAGATCGTACCGGGGCGGCCGCCGGTAGTGTACGTTGTTAATAACGGAGAGTTTTGGGCGCAGTTTTACCATCACCAGGTAGTGATCGGAGTCGATATTAGCGCCACGATAGGTCCTGACGTCGATAATGTCGGAGAAGTGCCGTCCATCAATCAGAACGTGGTCGATTTGCGATTCCGTTTGTTGTGGTGATCTCCAGGTGTAACGATAAGGGAGGCTGTGCTGGAAGAAGGTGCTACGAATGGCCATGTTCTTGGAGGCGGCGAAATCGATGAGGCGTAGGCCATTTTCGTTCGTCAGCTGGTGGGCGCTGAACTTTCCAATCGTCGGTCTGAATTCCTCCTCCTGGCCTACCTGAGCGTTTAGATCCCCTATGATGATCTTGACGTCGTGGTTTGGGCAGCGGTCGTACTCGCGTTCGAGCTGCGCGTAAAATGCGTCTTTGTTATCATCAGTGCTTCCGGAGTGAGGGCTGTGCACGTTTATTATGCTAATGTTGAAGAATCGGCCCTTGATCCTCAACCTGCACATTCTTTCATCGATCGGCCACCAACCGATCACGCGCCTCTGCATGTCGCCCATCACTATAAAAGCTGTTCCCAGCTCACGTGTGTTGCCGCAACTCTGGTAGATGGTATGATTACCTCTAAACGATCGCACCATAGATCCTGTCCAACACACCTCCTGCAGCGCTACGATTCCGAACCCGCGGTCCTTCAGTATATCGGCGAGTATGCGGGTGCTCCCGATGAAGTTGAGAGATTTGCAGTTCCACGTACCGAGCTTCCAATCGCAAGTCCCTTTTCGTCGCTGTGGTCGTCGCCATTGGTATCGGTTCGCATTCTTCTCTTGTTGATTTTCCGGTGCTAGTCTTTTTTACGGCTGGCTCGCAGGGCCTGACACCAACCCACTAACCCAGGGAGCTGGGCTTACCTTCCCGGAAGCTACGGGTTCTGCATTGGCATTTCCTCCAACTACAGTGCTAAATAGCTAGGCTCGAGCGCCAGTCTTCGCCGGGGGTGGTGTTTTTAATGGGCGCCCAGGAGATAATATTTTACCTGAGCTTCCACCCGGCCATTGTGGCGGCCATTTTGAGATTCTAACAAGTCTGTCCTTAACCCTTTGAAGCCGGAATTTTTCCAAGCGTTGTTATGGAGTTTTTTCTACGTATTTCTGTAGTTTTGGTGCTCAATAGTATAAAAAAGGTAGAATGTTATGCAGAATATTTTTTCCGGACATCCTAGGTCATCCAAACTGTTCTTCAGTTTAGATCCTAAAGTCTACAGGTGTAACGGTAACTTCTTTCATTATACAAAGCTACGATTTGTAATCCATCATGTCCAGTAAGTCTTCTGAAAGTTCAATAGAGAGTATTACATCAGTCGGGATATCCTAGGTCATCCAAAACTGTTCTTAAGTTTAGATCCTAGAGCCTACGGGTGTAACGATAATTTCTTTCATTATACAAAGCTTCAATTTGTAATGTATCATGTCCAGTAAGTCTCCAGAAAGTTCAATAGAGAGTATAAGATCAGTCGGGTTATCCTAGGTCATCCAAACTGTTCTTGAGTTTAGACCCTAAAGTCTACGGGTGTGACGGTAACTTCTTGCATTACACAAAGCTACGATTTGTGATCTATCATGTCCAGTAAGTCTTCTGAAAGTTCAATAGAGAGTATTACATCAGTCGGGATATCCTAGGTCATCCAAATTGTTCTTCGGTTAGCATCATATTGTCTAGGGGCGTAACGGTAGCTTCTTTCATTATATAAAGCTTTGGTTTGTAATCTATCATGTCCACTAAGTCTTCTGGAAGTTCAACAGATAGTTGAAACATGTTCGATTTTTTTGATTTCTTCACTTGACCATTGCTTGAATTTCTCATCCAATATGCTGAATTGATAGTTTAACCCTCGAACGATCGCGCTGTTGTATTTTGTACAACACGTTGAAAAAATCTCGCTTTTTGTACTCAGCATTAGCGTTGTGCTGATGCAGGTAGTCAACCGCGCGAGTTACGGAAGGTTAAATCTAAAATTTTTAGGTAAGTCTGCTTGACATCATTATAGTATCTTGACATGCCTTTTGAAATTCCAAGATGCAATCTAGTTGATTGTGTTCCGTAACGTTTACAGTGAAAACACCCACTATTACGGTTGTATATCTTGAGAACTGAGCTGAAAGTTATTTGGACTACTTATAATATTCCAAAAGTAATCAATTTTACCTGACAAAATGATTCAGTGCACATTATTGATTATTAAACGTTTTTCAACCCATTGTAAAATTCATTTACCATAATTGTAGACTTGAAGCTCTGAACTCAAAATTATTGGCCGAGCACCAAACCATGAACTTGTCCAAATTGGCTGATGTGGAATGTGGAATTATCACAAAAATTATCATGAAGTAACCCTTGAGAGTTTAGAGGTTCATAGATTCTATTTGGTAGTACAACGTTACTAAAACAAAATCACCGCGATTGATTATAAAACTTTACCCAGTATGTCGGATATAGCTGTTGTTACGAGTGTAGACCTTAAGTTCTGAACTCCAAGATAGTTTGGCTGACCTGAAATGTTCTCATATTCTGTTGTCTCTAATTAACTTTTAAGATTTCAAGAGCTTCACGGATCTCAGCAGATTATGCTATGCTGTTATTTATGGCGAAACCACAAAGTATTTCTTGTAGATTTGAAGGACACCATTTTAGAACAGTTTGCCCGATCCTGAATGTCCTAAAGGTTAAATAAAAAGTAGCCTTCACATTGGTCCAGTAAACACAGATAAATATGCAACGTTACTTAGTATTGCAGATATGGCTGTTGTTATGAATGTAGACCTGAAGTTCTGAACTCCAAGGTACTTTGGCTGAGCTGAAATATTCCTATAGTGTCTCGAAATGACATTTGAGATTTTAAGAGCTTCAGGGATCCCAGCAAATTATGCAATACTGTTATTTGTGGTGAAAACACATAAAGACATTCTTGTAGATTTGAAGAACTTCATTATAGAACAGTTTGGACGACCGCGAATATCCCAAAGGGTTATAATAAGGAAGAAGACTTCAGATTGTTCCAGTCCCACGGTTGATTATGCATTGTTACTCAGTTAAACAGCTATGGCTACTGTTACGAGTGTAGACCTGAAGTTCTGAATATCCCTATAGTGTCTTTAAATGACATTTGAGATTTCAAAAGCTTCACGGATCCCAGCAGATTATGCAATATTATTATTTATGACGAAAACACGTAGAGTTATTCTTATAGATTTGAAGGACTTCATTATAGAACATTTTGGACGACCGTTAATATTCCAAAGAGTTAAAATAAGCAAGTAGACTTCAGATTACTCCAGTACAGGGATGGCATTCACCATTTGCAAAGAGTTACATTCACTTGCTACTATCTCAGTCCATAAGCATGCTATAAAAAACAATGTATGGATGACTTTTACCTTTTAATTTTATCTGAAAGTTTGCCGAATATCATAAGGGTCGCACACGCATGCTACATTCACGGCGTGGAGAGTTGCTTTCACAGCTCGCTCACGAGTTAAGCATGCGTGTGCGACCCTTATGATATTCGGCAAACTTTCAGATAAAACTACAAGGTAAAAGTCATCCATACATTGTTTTTTGATAGCATGCTTATGAACTGAGATAGTAGCAAGTGAATGTAAGTTACATTATGTAACTCTTTGCAAATGGTGAATGCCATCCCTGCTCCAGTAACCGCGGTTAATTATGCAGCGTTACTCAGTATAACAAATATGGCTACTGTTACAAGTGTAGACCTGAAGTTCTGAACTCCAAGGTAGTTGGGCTGACCTGGAATATCCCTTTAGTATCTCTAAATGACATTTGAACATGAATGAGATTTCAAGAACTTCACGGATCCCTCCAGATTACACAATACTATTATTTATGACGAAAACACATAGAGTTATTCTTGTAGATTTGAAGGACTTCGTTATAGAACAAATTGGACGACCCTGAATGTCCCAAAGGGTTAGAATAAGCTAGAAGACTTCAGACTGCTCCAGTAACCGCAGTTGATTATGCAGCGTTACTCAGTATAACAGATATGGCTATTGTTACGAGTGTAGACCTGAAGTTCTGAACTCCAAGGTAGTTTGGCTGACCTGGGATATCCCCATAGTGTCTCTAAATGACATTGTAGATGTCAAGAGCTTCGCGGATCACAGTAGGTTATGCAATGCGAAAATACATAAAATTATTCTTGTAGATTTGAAGGACTTCACTCTAGGACAATTTGGAACACCTAGAACATCCCAGAATATAAAACTTCTCTTGATATTCTTGACCAAGGGTTAATGAATACATATAAACGTAACCCATATCCAAGTTCAGCTTTTAGAACAACTGGTATGTCAATTATTTCGTTTTTCCAAATTTCATGGTGTTCAGGATGTTCTAGGTTGTCAATGAAATCTCAAATACAAATATTCCCATTTTTCCTTAATAGAGAACTCAATTTGCAACAACTTTGCCGAAGACAGTATTCTGTTTTGCTGAATGGGTGAATTTATACAGCCGTTCCTATGTCGGGGTCATATATGACCCCTTCGGCTCCAAAGGGTTAAGTCATGATTAATACTGAAGACTTGGACTTGAAATACAATAGACAAAATTAAGCTTTTTTAGAAAAACGCGAATTTCTAATTCTCAAAAATTGCAGAATCAATTTTTTTATTTCTGTTAATGGAGAAATACGTATTGCAAATGATTTGGAAAGAATACGTATGTATATAAATTACAAAAGTATGTTATTTCTAAAGGTTAATGCACACTCGTCAAATTGAACAATTTGGTATGAAACTCGGCAATGGTGGTGCAAAATTAATCGGACAAACGCCGATTGTCAGACAAAATTGCCAACTTTGAGATGGTTTAAATTTATTTCCTTTGATGAATTGAACTCAAACTGTGACATAAAACTGACACGATGAATAATGTTCCGTATAAGGAATACAAAACATTTCTGTTCAACTGTCTGGGCATAACAAGACAACCAAAACGTGCAGAACTGATCGAACAGCAACACACGTGTGAATCAAAGGACTGCCGTTGTCCGATCACTTTAACACATTTTGGTTACCCTATCGTACCTACATCTGTGATCACACACTATTAGTATTTCGTATATGAAAAATTCAGCATATTTGTAGCTTCGTGTCAAAATATTAGCTAAATTCATCAAAGAAATAAACGTTGAGAATCATAAGATCGCGTGTATACACAAAAGCTTAATTTTGTCTATTATTTTCTAAGTTTTTTTTTCAAAATCAATCTTGACTTAGTTATTTTGTAGTTATTTGATGAAATCATCTATTATGTAATCTCTGAAAATCGAAATGTTCTACAAAAATGCTTCAAGTATACATATATCTTTCATTTAGGGACAAACGTTTTTAAATCCCGCTTCAATAGTGCATCGAAACTTCAAATGCACAAATCTCAAGAAGCAAGCTTCAAACAACAATCCATTTTTTTATTCTGTTCTTGCTCACTTGTGATAAGCTTAAAACAAGAAGCTCAGGGCCCATATAGCCGAGGCGGTAAACGCACGGGTATAGAGGTAATCACGTTCAAATGTATGCGTGCCTTTTTAGTAGATGTAGTTGTGAAACTGCGAGGAAAATATTTGCACTCTTGCCCCGGACGTTAGTTTTATCATTATTTACCCGTTTCACCCAATTCGAATGGGTAATATTTGCATATGCAATTTGAATAGCCTTTCAATCGGCGTGCACTTTTGTGTGAGGAATAATTTGCGCTAGTGTTCGTGTGTTGAAATGTCACTTATCTCTATTCAGCATGACCATGCTGAGGGTGACGGGCTCGATTTCCGGTCGGTCCAGGATCTTTTCGTAAAGGAAATTTCCTTGACTTCCTTGGGCATAGAGTATCTTCGTGCCTGCCACACGATATACACATGCAAAATGGTCATTGGCAGAGGAAGCTCTCAGTTAATAACTGTGGAAGTGCTCATAGAACACTAAGCTGAGAAGCAGGCTTTGTCCCAGGAGGACGTTACGCCAAGAAGAGGAGAGGAGGAAGAAGCTCAGGAGCGCTGGTTTTGTTTACGGAGAGATTTGCGAGATTTGTGCCCTCGAAGTCGTGAGTAGGTACCAAAGTCGACCATTGTGGCGGTCATTTTGGGATTCTTACAAATCTGTCCTTAAGGGTTGAGCACGTTGAGCACCTTGACTTTTCGTACATTGATTTGTTGGGACAGCCTAGTGTACATCGAAAATGTTGACTATTCATAACTGTTAGATCATAGTAAGCGGTGAATTATGTATGAATAAATCTTCATTACTAGTTACTTGCATTCTAACTTGACTAGACGTCTCTATCAGGTTATGAGCCCGGGAATGTTTCCATAGAAACGGTCGTTGTTATCGGCCGAAAGTGAAAATTTTTCTCGAAGCAGGAAGAAAGGAAGCGAAGCGATGCCACGGACCCGGCGTTCCGGCGATATTGTGGAGCCCACAGGAAACCAGGCTGCAGGACATGGTGAAAATGTGCACCAGTACGCGCAGATGGGGAGTGCGGCGAGAATCCCAAGCAGCAGCATTTCGCTTCCGGCAGTGCAGAAGCTGAAAGGACGGGAGAATTATGTCACGTGGACCTTTGCGATGCGCATGGTGATGATCCGCGAGGGCACCTGGCGCGCGGTGGATCATCCGGACGATTTTCAAGTGGATCCGGATTTGTCAGACAGGGCGCTGGCAACCATATGTCTCAGCATTGAACCGTACAACTATAGCCTCGTCCAGCGGTCCAAAACAGCGAAGGAAGCCTGGAACAGCTTGAAAACGGCGTTTCAAGATTGCGGGCGGTACCGGAAGATAAGCTTGTTGCGGAAATTGACCAGGCTGGAGTTGGAAGATTGCTCGTCCGTAGAGGAGTACGTCGACGAAATCATGTCAACGAGCCACAAGCTAGAAGAGATTGGGTTCGTGCTGGACGACGAATGGCTGTCGTTAATCCTGCTCATGGGACTACCGAAGCAATACGAGCCAATGATTATGGGGCTCGATGCATCTGGGATCAAGCTCACCGCGGACATGGTCAAGTCTAAAATTTTGCAAGACGTCTCCATGGATACAGATTGCAAGTCAAGCGGTACTGTTGGTGCGTTGGCCACCCGTTCGAAGAAGGTGCAGAAGAAGAAGGACAAGTCCAACGTGAAATGCTTCAAGTGTGAGAAGCTGGGACATTACGCATCCGAATGTCAAGCAAAACCGAAGTCAAAGCCCGAGAAAGGATTCCACGGAAAGCAAACGGCGTTGTTAGCTAGCAAGAATTCCAAGCTAGAGGAAGAAGATTGGATTCTGGATTCTGGAGCAGGGCGGCACATGTGCACATCCGAGCGGGCACTGATCGACAAGAGAGATGTCACGGAGAGTATATTCGTAGCGAATGCCACCGAAGTTCCTGTTCCGGCCGTCGGCAGGGTCAAACTGGATGCCGATGTTGAAGGTATGTGTAGCACACTAGATATCGCTGATGTTCTGTTTGTTCCAGACCTGGCGGTCAACTTGCTTTCGGTAAGCCGTATTTGCAACAAAGGATATCGTGTGAGTTTTTCGAAGGACTCGTGCGAGGTTAGCAGCGAATCCACCGGTGAAATCATCGCAACCGGTACCGAGGAGGACGGTTTGTACAAGCTTAAGCAGTATGACCGACCTAAAGCGTGCGTTGCGAAATCCGGCGATAATCTAGAACTGTGGCACAGACGATACGGGCATCTCAACTTGGACAGCGTGAAGCGTTTGCCGTCAATGGTTACTGGAATCGACGTCCGTGGGAAGGATATTCCAGCCTGCGCCCGGTGTGTTGAAGGTAAGCACCACAAACTTCCGTTCAAGTCAATGGGCAACCGATCGAGTGAACTACTGGACCTGGTTCATTCGGATTTATGCGGACCGATGGAGAAGCCATCGATAGGAGGAAGCAAATATTTCGTTACGTTTATAGACGATGCCAGCCGTATGACGCACGTCTATTTTCTGAAGTCCAAAGGAGAAGCTTTTGACGCATTCGTTGAGTTCAAAGCGTACGTCGAGAAACAGACTGGTAGGTCCATCAAGCGCTTCCGGACCGACAACGGAACCGAATATGTTGGTAACAAGTTCCAGCAGTTTCTGAAGACAAGTGGCATCCGCCACGAGACATCAGTAGCCTATAATCCGCAGCAAAACGGGCTCGCGGAGCGCATGAATCGGACGATCGAAGAACGAGCCAGATGTTTGCTGTTCGATTCTGGTCTGGACAAACGATTTTGGGCTGAAGCGACGTCGACGGCGGTGTATTTGATCAACCGATCACCGACGAAGGGGAAGCAAGTTACACCGATTGAAGAATTCACCGGAAGGAAGTGCAATGGCGTATGTCCCAAAAGTGAATCGGAAGAAATGGGATCCGAAATCCAGATCGTGTGTTCTTGTTGGCTACGCCGACTGCTCCAAAGGCTTCAGAGTGTACGACCCAGCGACCAAGCAAGTGTTCGTCAGTCGTGATGTGGTTATCCTGAGTGAAGATTTGAAGCGTGAACATGTCGAGATGAATGAAGATGTGGATCCGACAACAGTGCCATTTCCGGTGGCCGCCTTCGAAGACAACGAAGAAGACTGTGATCCAGTCGTAGTGCAGCAATCCACTGCGCTCCCTCCGCAATTAACTCGGAACGTTTCACAACCTACCACGAGGCGCAGCGCGAGGGAGCGCAAGGTACCAGGCAAGTATTCTGACTTTAAGGTGACGTACAGTATCCTTCCTCAGAATCTTGCACTTTCACAGAATCGTCCAGACCTAGCGAGGTCGTCCATCATTGCGCTCCCGTCACACGAAAAGGAAGAAGATATTGGACCGCAACACGATTCTGGGCACAGTGACTGGGAGCGCCCAGTCCAAGGCAAGTGGAGTAATAATTCGATCTGCAGCGGTATGCTTCCGTCGTCATCTATTCCACAGATTTCCGGGGAGCCAGAGACATTCCAACAGGCGTTGGAACGGCCAGATCGTGACTGCTGGATCGAAGCGATGAAGTCCGAGCATCGATCGTTGTGCGATAACGATACGTGGTCCTTCTACCAGCAGGTCGGAAAGCACTCAAGAGCAAGTGGGTGTTCAAGCTGAAGACGAATGCCGACACTTCCACCTGGCGGCATAAGGCTCGACTCGTGATAAAGGGATATTCACAAGTCAAAGGCGTGGACTACGATGCGACTTACTCTCCCGTGGTACGGTATGCGACCGTGCGGTACCTCTTGGCGATGGCAGCCAAGCACAATCTTCAGGTGCACCAAATGGATGCGGTGCCGGTGACTGCTTTCCTGCAGGGCGAGCTGCACGGAGAGGAGATTTATATGGAGCAGCCGGAAGGATTTCGGGACGAACGAGCACCGACGAAGGTATGCCGTCTCAAGAAGGCACTTTATGGCTTAAAGCAGGCCAGCCGCGTCTGGAACCAGAAGCTGGATGAAAAGCTCAAGGCGATTGGATTCCAGAGATCGATGTACGACTCGTGCGTATATTATCGTTTCGAGGATGGGAAGGTTATCATCATATCCGTTTACGTTGATGACTTCCTACTATTTTCCAACAATCAAGCGCTAGTGGACCAGGTGAAGCAGCAGTTATGTTCCGAATTCCAAATGAAGGACATGGGGCAGGTCAAGCAGATTCTGGGACTGCGGGTCACACGATCCGATGGCATGGTAGCCATAGACCAGGAGCATTATATTGATGAACTTTTGGAGCGATTCCGGATGGAGGAGTCAAACCCAGTATCGACACCCCTGGACGTCAATCAGAAGCTGACCAAAGCGATGAAGCCGGAGTCTGTGGAAGAAAAGGAAATGATGAAAAGTATTCCGTTCAAAGAGCTGGTTGGTGGTTTGCAATTCGTTGCACAATGCTCTCGGCCGGATATCAGCTACGCGGTAAGTGTTGTCAGCAGCTTCAGTAACGATCCGGGATCAGCACACTGGACGGCAGCGAAGCGTATTCTACGATATCTGAAGGGGACGAAAAACCACAAGCTAGTGTACCGGGCTGATTCGGAGCAGGATTTCCAAGGCTACAGTGATGCAGATTGGGCAAACGACGTTGAAACTCGGCGTTCAGTTTCGGGCTACGTGTTTATGCAGAGCGGCGGTGCGGTTTCATGGAGCTCGAAAAGGCAATCCACGGTAGCACTGTCTACTACCGAAGCCGAATATATGGCACTTTCATCTGCTACCCAGGAAGCGGCTTGGTGGAGAGGATTCCGTCAAGAGCTTCATGGCGCCGAAATGTCAGTACCGATCAACTGCGACAACAAGAGCGCCATCAGCCTGGCGGAGAAAGATGTGGGCTACTCTTCAAGAAGCAAGCACATAGACATAAGACACCATTATGTACGAGAACAATTAGCATCTAGGGCAATTTGTTTAAACCACGTATCATCGATCCTTCAGGCAGCCGATATTTTTACTAAACCTGTTCCAAATTCAAAGCTGTTTGAAGAGAGAAAAATGTTAGGAATTACCGCTTAAGGGGGATGTTAGATCATAGTAAGCGGTGAATTATGTATGAATAAATCTTCATTAGTTACTTGCACTCTAAGGGCCGATTTCTTCACCTATTCGGCTTAACGACGTAAGCCTGGTTTATCTTAAACCAGGCTTAAAGTTAAGCCAAATTCTTAAGCCCGGTTTAAATATTTGCATTTCTTCATACCGGTTTAGCAAATGAAGGCGATGGCTTACGCTAAGCCAAGCTTAACGAAATTTCCCATATTATTCCAGTGACTTTCCAATGGAAACGTCATTTTAAGCCGCCGATATTTTGAAATGCCCGTTATTTGCAGTATGGAGTGACAACAACAAAACATCCGCTGAAATTTTAACAGGAAAAGCGGAATCGCTCGGTAATTTTTTCGGATGCAGAAGGAAATTAACAATGATGAACTATTTACCTTGACTGTTGATATTTTTCCCAACACTATCGAAGATCTTCTATTTAGTACCTACTCCCTACTTCGAATTTGCCTTTCATTGTAAAAAGTTGGAGTGCCACATAGCAGAAAAGGCGTTGCAATGTTGATTATATGTTTTGATATTCAGAATCGCCTTCGAATAAATAATCTCCATTACCGTCCTGTTAGAGATGCATTTCGATCAAGGAGTTGGTCATTCAGCACACATCATTTGTGTTGATGTTTTTCAGTGTATCGAAGTGTGCCAGACGTGCCGGAACTGTGCCGCATGTGCCCAGTGGAGTGTTTTCTTTGAATGTTTTTGCGCTTTTTGAAACCCCCGTCTAATTTGGCGAATGTTATTGATCTGATTGGTGTTTCCCATCAAAATTTCACTAAGGGGCTGCCCCTATGAAGACTTATCGAAAATGTATATAAAGAGATTTTTTGCAATCGTATTGTCTATCCGGTTGGAATCAAGACCGACATTTAATCAAAAATTGCCATTTTCTTAGTCTACAAGTGTCGCAACTGTTTCGCATCTAGTGCGCTGTGTTGCTGACAACAACGGGAAGGATGCGCCCTATTTTTGACATGATTAATAAACGTCGCGAGTTGGGTCGCGTCGCGACTTGATTGTGCGAAGTCCGGTTTGGTGGCGGTCCGACAATAAGTATGTTGACAAGTTGATTCCATACCACAAAGTTGTGCCCATGTGTGCCAGAAGTGTGTCGAATTGAGCCGGCATGTGTGCTAGCTACGTCAATGAATGTGCCGAGTGAACAAACCCTTGATTTCGATAGTGAGTTTTTGAAAATGTGAGTCCACACCATTAAAAAAATAAATTTTGAACTGTGTACATTCAATGAAAGCCACAGCAAAGTTCAAGTTCAGCTAGAAACTGAAATCCCTTAATAAAAACAGTAGGAAAAAGAATATTCTACTATTATTAAATTCGTTGATGTTTTTTAATACTTTATTTTAAAAATGTTCAGGTGCCGTTCACAAATTATGTAACGCTCTAATGGAAAGGAACATATGATAGTGTTCGTGTCTTTTAAGAAAAAAAAAATATCTTCGAAAAAGGCAATTAATATTCATCATGAAAAAAATGGGATTACATGTGCGCTGTAAAAATCGAGTATTGCAACGAGTTGCAAAACATTTTTGCAAAGAAAAACAAATCACAAGAATATGCTAATTTCCATCCATACCATCGTGCTTTGCGGTGGTTCGGTGGGAACGGTCATGTGTTCCATCTTGCTAGACACTAAATTTCGATCAAGCAAGCTTCAAACGAAATCAGTTGCATTATGAATCATATCGCAAATGATAGTACCAAAACCTAGTCCGCCATGATACAGCAAGTATAAATCAAATTTCATAGTGATGAGTTGCAAAATGATATTTAAAATCCACTTGCGTTATTTTTAGATAGGGAAACTTATGTACTTTCGACAGTTTTGTTCTCGTCATGGGAGGTTTTTGAAACCTGTTGAATTCAAAGCTGGCCTCAAATCCTTCCAAAATTAGTTGAATGATATGGCCATGTTTCAGGTATTTTTGCCGACAAAAACCCTTACGACGAAGAGAACAAACCTGCCGAAAATATCCAACGTCACCCTATTAGTTATACAAAGTAGGTCATGTTTAGTACACCACGAATAATGCTTTTTAAATTTAGAATTATGAGTCAAAATGTTCAATATTCAATGGGCTAAACATGCTTTGAACTAAGTTTTTGTAAGAAATAACAAATTATTAGACGATTTCTTTTTATGGTCATCCTATGAGACAAAAATATGTTTATTGTGACCTGAAATTATGGAAGGACCGGACAAAATAAATGTACTTTCGAATTCCAAATCAGGATGAAAAATTTCCAAAACCATCAACACGGTGCATTTTTGAAGACTTTCAATCTAATGTAAAAACTTGATTGTCCCAAATACCGATATCGAATATTTTATATTGACGACGCGCCGGCTGTAGATAACGATTTCCTTTATCATCGCCTCCATCCGTATCCAAACGTATTATTCAATTGTATCGTTCCTAAGTGTACATGTTTTATTGAAAATATTTTCTGCTGTTAAAAAAATATCCATGAAGCAGGTGAAGAAAACCAATCTCTGCAATTTGCGGCTTAAGCCTGGCTTAGCGCTGCTAAGCCACCTCAGAGCACCGCTTAAAATAAGCCACACTTAACGTAAACCGTAGCTTTGTTAATCCGGGTTTAGGGGTTAAGCCGACGTGAAGAAATTGAAAAAAAGTTAAGCCCGGCTTAAAATGTTGCTAAGCCTGGTTTAAAATTTAAGCCCGGGTGAAGAAATCGGCCCTAACTTGACTAGACGTCTCTATCAATAACATTAACTCAAAAGAGTCAAAAGTGATGAAAAGTCAAATGGGACTCAAAGTAAAAAAGACAAAGCGAGTGGGGGCAGCGTACTCAACTGAAAATGCAAGAAAATTCTGCAACCAAACTTACCTGTAGTCACAGTTACCGAGTACTGAACTAGATGAGGTTAACACATTATCTATATTGCCACTGTCGATACAAACTTGTAACTTGAGTTTGAGAAGAGGGCCGCTGAAAAGAACTTGATCATAATTTATAGTTTTTGTTTGTTACAACAAAAAATAACGCTATTATTGTTGACTTAATTCCTAGGCTTCATCCTTTATTTCATAGCAGCACACAGGTGACCAATTATAGTATTCGTCGAAAATCTAGTACGCTTGTTATTATAAAACAGATGATAAAATAAAATTATCGACTCATATAACAGACCAAACATAAAAAACAACTATGTATTTAATAGAGTAACTATAAAAAAGCTTTCCCTTAACGTTTGTTTTACGAATATTTTCATTAGTTTAACTTAGATTAATTTGATCAGTTATTTTTGTTCAAGCGTTCTTTTTATAAACTTTTTTTATATATTTTCCATCGAATTCGCTGTCAAAGTCGTGGAAAAGAAAGGATTCGGATATGACAAATAAATATGCGTAAGTAATTAATATTTAGTTACAGTTGTTCAGAGACTGCTGTTCATACGAATGCCAAGGTTTGCTGTCCTTAGTTCGCCTGTCTTGGTCGATATTGTTGCTTTGTAGAGTTGTAGATTCACCCGAAAATCAGAAATCTATGCATCTTACTTTTTATATGTCACTCGATTTTTGGTAGAATGATTTAATCGGGGAAATTTAGTAAAATCTGTATTTCCCTATCTTTGTATGTTCCCAAAATCTAAAACTTATCAGAGTATCATAACATTTTTTTTTACTTATTCGTTTATTTGGAAGACTCGGGCGCAACATCATAACATAAAGCTATTCAAATTACATCACTTATTTTACTAGGGTAAGTTCTGCTCGGCATTTAATGAGAGCTGTCCATAATAGTTATTGGACCATTTCCATACTACACAAGAAAGTTTTTGGGTCAGAATAACATGCAATTATGAGTACGCCTTTTCAATTTTGTCCGGCCAAGTTTCCCCTACCAAGCAGATGGTATAATAGGAACAGGAAAACCGTAGATTCCAAGAAGACTGTGACTCATCCATCCTGCTTATGAACACACCGTCGTTGTCCTGCTTACCGTCAAGCATCCAACGATCGAGTGTTTCGTGAGAAGTACCTACTGAAGTACTTTCATGTAGTCCAAGATATTGTACAAATCTTTCACTGTTCCACACATTCTGCTGACTATGTCCATCCGCGAAGCAAACAAGTTAACTTGATCTCATTACCCTCCCCAGTTTGAAATGTCATCGGCGTACAATGGTTTCGGTAACAATTTTCGACTTGCTATACATAGTTAATAGTTAAATGATGACATGTATCATTTGAAACGGTGTAATTATCATTTATTAAGGTCAAAGATTTTAACATATTACAAGATTAACTTCGGTTGTATCTGGTACGTTGCACAACTATTAGTTGTCGAACTTTTAGAAGAAATATCTTCTACTACTTCGGCAGTAATAATCTTTCGTCCGGCCAAGAAGATGTTCTCACCTTTATCTCTGATCAATTTTGTTCGCGATACAAAGCCTTTGCAAGAAATTTAGTGTTTCTTGTGAATGACTATACATCTCTCCATGCGGCAGCGAAATCAATGATCCATCGGTCCTAGTCGATCATCAACTGCTAAGTCTGAATACCCTCTCCTGGTCTGTCTGAGTATTTAGGTCTCCTGACCATTGTTTAGGCAGCGGTCAGACTCACGTTCAAGCTGTATTCGTTCAGGTGTGTTCTTTCCGCAGGTAGTAGCTGTAAGAATTGACTGCTAAGTTCTTACTCTTAACACGAGTTTACAGAAACTTTTTCGTGAGGCTGTGGGGCTCAGCCGTCATCCTCAGCATGGTTGCACTTTAATATTCTACTTCCTTATCTGTTATCGTTTGTTACATGTTAAACTTATGTAGATCCCTATCACGTCGTTTTACATTACGTATTTTTGGGAAAACGGTGTTAACGTTCTAATTGAAAGGTTGCATTAAACTGCAAGTTGCTTAAACTTATTTGTTCACAAAATGTTTTGGTTCTTTCTAAGCTTGACTAACCATAGTGCGTTTCCTACATGAATGTTTAAAGCATATCCAAATAGTATTTATTTTCAAACGGTTATCTTGGGAGCGGCCACGTCGTGTACTGAGTACACGCACCATGAAAAAATCACGTTTGTGGTACAAAGCGCTGCGTGAGCGTGGTGTCTCTGAAGGTGATCGAAAACGCGATTGCTCGAAGGTTATTTATGGTTGAAGTTAAACAAAATAGTATTCACATCGACTTTTTATATTTAGATGAGATTGTTTATTAACGTCTACTTCATTCGTGTAGATAGTGTACTAACAAAGATAAGACAAAGTCATTAATTCTACGCCACAAACATCGTTTCTACTCGGGAAACTCTTTCACTAGCTGGATCCTTTGCGAACACTTCTCAACTGCTCAAGGTTGTTTCCGGAAAACCTGCAATATGCCCTGCCCACCATATCCTTCCGGTTTCTGGATGTCGACTTCTCCGTAGAGCGCAGCAAGCTTGTGATTCAGCCTATGTCGTTACACGCCGTTCTGCTGCATAGGTACTTGATTGCGCGAACACTCTTCGGTGCTTGAAAATCCTCCTCGAAAACGAAAGTCCTTTAATAAAGGCAAATCAATCAATCAATCCTCGAGCATGGTCAACGTCTCATATCCATCAATGGTACCTAAATCGTATATTAGCGTTTTATACATGGTGCGTTATGTGCAGAAGTGAATCTTCTTTGACCGCAGTTTCCGCTGGAGCCCGTAATAGATACCCATATCATGGTTTGTCGTTACGTAGAAACCGAATTAGAGTTCCTTCACCACTTCGACGGTATCCTAGTGTATCGCCAACACAGTCACCACCAGTCCGACTGTTGCTGCTTTGCGTTGTGTGTTTGGCTCCGTCACCGTTCCAAAATGCTCTTCCGATACATCATGAGAGTGAAAGATACAAATGGGCCGGATCGGTTGAAACTTGTACCCCGGCCGCTACATCCGACTCTCCGCATGACACCTTATAGCGCAGTGACAAACGGTAAACACGAAATGGCATCATCCTGCTATGGTCACCGTTGGGATACTACCGAACTGGATTGCTCGCTTGCAATCTTCTTCTAGCCCTAATATATAACAGTGAACTATTTTATGGATATAATTAGCAAAGTTGATGATCTTAGACAAGTCAAATTACATTTTTTTAAAGAACTCATACATTTGTCCACTTAACCTAATATAAATACATAATGATTTTATAGTGTGATCATATTGTAAGTATTCAGAGATAAATATTATACAAAACTTTATTTATAATTCGTAACAAATACATTTCATTTTTATCTATGATTGATTTCCCGGGGTCCGATTCGTAGCGATTCGTGTTGCTTCTCTTCCGCATTCGTTGATTTTTTCCTCTATTTTATCGATTCTTTACCTGGGATCAGCAACTGTTAAAGACGTTCTCCATGGTGAGTTAAAGAAATAAGTAAACAAAAAGATTGCACAGCAATTGAAGTTTATTCATATTTAATTCCAGGATATAGATGGTTTACATTGCCGTACAACACATATTTTTGAACTACTTAGTTTTATCATGTTATTCAAAATCTTAAATATTACATTTCGCTTATCCAATTAATTTCTTCTGTTGAATGGAACGGGGTGGGATCCTTTGTTCATTCCTCGTCCGCCGCGTTGGCCATGCGATTGCTGATTGTACGAACTCCTACTGGGTCCTCCAAAATGCCCTCCTGAACCTCCGTACGCGTTGCCGGTACTCCTTGTGAAGTTGTCCCTGGTGTCAACGTTTCGCTGAAAACTAGACATTGTTGGTTGCCCTTGCAGCAGAGGGTTGCTGTATGATTCCAGATCTTCGCATTCAGCGTCCTCGTCGTCGTCACAGAAATTCTTGTGAATTTCATCATAATCGTTGGCAAAATTTTCATCTTCGATAAACGTGTCTGGTTCATTGTAATCGTCTGTCGTATCGAACGGCACGTTCTCTACCACACTGTCATCTTCCAATGGAACACTATTCTTGTGTTCAACCATTGCGTCAAAGTAATCGTAAGCCGTTCGGAGATCGTTGTTCAGATTGTAAACCTGATCGTCCCGAAGGGAATCCCGCATTTCGGTCAATGTACCACTGGTTACGGTTAATTTTATGTACTTTATCAACTCACTAACCGCACGCACTTGATTCGGTGTGAGTTCGGTTATAGAGCCAAACTCCGAAACAGCCTGCACAGGCATTGGGTTAGTTTGTGCAATTGAATCGACAGTACGAACAACATCGGTTTGTGTTTCACCGTTATATCTGACCTTTATTTTACGCAACAAGCAATCAGTGCATACAGTTGGATCCGTTTGGGTGGTCTTCTGTAGTAAGCTTGTACTGGTCGCTGCCGTCGTTCCTTGCGATCGTCTAGCCCGTTCCTCGGCCTGCACTTTTTCTCTCTCGGCGATCAGCGCCAACTCCCTCTGCTGGTGGCGCTGAAGGATTCTGTAAGATATTTGTCCCTCGTCCATGCGTAGCACATCAACGATAGGTTTCAGCTTTCGAGGAATGTTTCCAAATGGATCGCTGGTTTCAGCAGATCGACAACTGAACGCAAAAGTCGGATTTTTGGTGCTCTTCAGGACTGGAGATCGATCCTCATTGACTCCTTTTCCGTGGACGGTAGGGGCACGGTACAAGAACTTTGCAGTTTTTGTTCTTCCGCTGTCCGCATCGTCCAGCAGTTTAATGGCCTGCTTGACACGCAGTTTCACTAGAAAAATTGGAAAATTTTATAGGACTACATTTGAGCCCAGAACTCAAGGCAACATTATTCGATTTACCTTCCTGTTTGGTCCAGATTTCTGTCGGTGCGGAAGGTTTTGACCCTGACAATACAGAGAAATTGGTTAGCTATGTGCGTTAGTTTCAAATATTTTGAATAACCAGATTTATTGAAAACTAGAGTACGGCTTAAAAAAATTGAAGATTCTTTAAACTCTTGTTTGGTAAGTTTTAGTATTTTGAAATGTCCTGGATCTCTATTCCTCAAAAAAAAAGCACCATATCGTCGAACTTGCCCATTTTGTATGAATAACGGCTGATGGTCTTATTGTTTTGTCCGACACTGTTTATGTTTGAAGTAAGTCACTTCTGCGTAACCAAAACCTGCGCTGCCGTAACATTTCTGTGACATGTGTGTTGCTTGAAAAAAAAAACCTGGAGGACAAGATTTCGTGATGGAATACTTGATGGAAACTCTTGAAGAAACTGCTGGAAGGATTCCCGAAGAAATCCATGGAAAATGTTTAGGTAACTTGTTAGAGAAATTCCTGGAGAAATCCGTACACAAAATTCGGAAGGAGATCCCTGGTGATATTCCTGAAGGAATCCTAGATTAGAACTAGATTAGGAATCCTAGATTAAAACAATCGTTGGAAATCCTTGAGGCATTCCCGGGGACACATTTTTGGAAGAATCCCTGAAGGACTTTCTAAAGGAATACCTTCGAAACGTCACTGGAAAAAATCCTAGAGGAAACTCTGGAAGAGTTCCTGAAAATAAATATAATGGATGAATTCGTAAAGCATTTATTAGAGAAAAAAAATTCTCGGGGTATATTCCTTAAAGAATCGCGAGACGGATTTCTGAAGGAATTCCTTTGCAGGGGGTGTTCTTGAAGGTATTCATGGATGGAATCCTGAACAAATGGATGAACTCCCAAAAGATTTCTTGGAGATAATTGTGGAAGGATTTTAGAGGGAAATTATCTTAAAGAACTCCAATACAATCAACCGGAGGAATTTCTCTAAAAATTATTTCAAAAAAATCTTCAAGTAATCCTGGAGAAGTTCTTAAGTATATCACTGGAAAAGACGTTGAAAGGATTTCTGGAAAGAAATCTGGAGGAATTTTTGGGGGAATCCTCGGAGGAATCCCGGTGTGAATCCCTGGAGACATGCCTGCAGGAATCCCTGAATTAATTTCTGGGGAAATCCGTTGAAGAATCCTTGGAGGAATTCCTGGAGAAATTCCTAGGGAAATTCCCGGAGGAATCCATGACACAATTCCTGGAAGAATCGCTGGAATTATTCCTGGAGGAATGCATGGAGTAAACTCCGGCGAAATCCCTGGGGGAATTTCTGAAGGAATCCCTGGGAGAATTTCTGAAGGAATCCCTGGAGAAATGCTTGGAGGAATGCCTGAAGAGATTCCCAGAGGAATTCTTGGAGGGATTCCTGGCTGTAGGAATTTCTGGATCAATTCTGGAAGGAATTGAATTCCTGGAGTAGGGCTTCTTGAAGGAAATTTTCTTACTGTGTTGTATTTGCTCAAATGGCAATAAATGTATAGAAAATTCCTCAATTTAACAGCAAAATTTTAGCTACCTATTGATAAACATACGTAATGCCTGAAGTTCATAGGCACAATATGTGTTGAAAAATGGACAAATTGAGTAGAAAAATTGCGAAAAAATCCATGTTGTTATGGTGGGGTTTGAACCCACGTCTCCCCAAGTTCGCTAGACAGGGCACGTTAACCAACCCCATGAAACGGCTGTCATCCACATACAACTGGATTGAAGCCAAAAATATGGTGCTGGACGTGGTGCTGATTTGAATCGGCAGTTGCATAAGGCTGAAAACACAGTGATTTTTTCTGTTGGAGCAGGTGCGACATTCAAATTTAATTGACTTTAGTGTTGTTTTAAATGAGTTAAATGTATTTTCATACTTGTGCGTCTTGTAAATTTAACAAAGAACACTAAACCCATTGAACAATATGTGGAAATGATCGTTTTTCGCTCACGAATTTATCTTCGCACGACAAAGTTCGCTTCCGCACGTAGCAGATTGGTCAGCAGACTGAAATTTCGTAAACAAACCTGTGGCGCCCCACCAAAGGCGGCGGCTTCAAGAACTAACGCTTTCTTCAGGGGGTTGGTTAACCAACTCCGCCACAGAACAAGTAACAACTATGTGAAGTAGAAAGCCAACCTGAATCCAACGTTTAACATACCATTTCGGTTGATTATCCGAAAAACAACAACAATCGTGTTGAAATAGAGTGGCCGTCTCTCTATCGCAATAGCGGTCGTGCGAGGGACATGCGACCGAGCCAAACGCCCGACACACACTGATGGTTCCATTCGCAAGTTATGGATGAGCACGTGCTGTGGATAGGCAAACAGTCTCGACACTAAAAATAATATGCTCTCACTGTTGTTCGTAGGCACGCTCAGAGAGTGTTGGAAGTGGACATCTAAGGACCGAAGGAGATGGTGAATTGCGAGGAAAGAACGTGGGGTGAGGGTGAGCACTTCCACAGTTAATAATTGAAGGGCTTTCTTTGCCTGCCATTGCATGAATTTGTATATTGTGAGGCAAGGACAATCATACATTATGCCCTGGGAGTCGAGGAAATTATCCTGACCGGAACGGGAATCGAACCCGCCGTCTCCGGATTGGAAATCCATAGCCTTAACCACTAGGCTAACTGGAGACCCCAGAATTATCATTATAGGTTTCAAAAGTACGTTGAAAATAATGACTATTCATAACGATAACTCAAAAGTAATGAAAAGTCAAATGGGACTGATATGCGAGTAGGGGCAGCATAGTTCTTAGAGAAATTTATGGCGGAATTAACTACTGGGGTATTTTTTCTTTCTAAACTTCAAACTTCAAATTCTAACTGTGTTGCAAAGTTCAAAAGCGCGAATACCGAAGCGTTAACAATATTATAATAGAAAATTAAAAAAATGCAATTCCAAGAATCTGGAAATGATTTGCAGAATTTCTCAAGTTCCATCAGTACATAACTAAAAAACCCTTAAATAATTTCAGTATGACTTCTAAATAAATGCTTTGGAGAACTCTGTTAGAAAATCATTGTAGTTTTAATAAAAACTTAGACACCCTATCCCACTGTTCAAATCATATTACGGTGTGTGATGTGTTGGGAACCCGCGATGTCCCCGATATGCACTTTATTTAGGGAGCATCCATTAAGTACGTCACGCTAAAATTGAGAATTTTCAACCCCCTCCCCCCTTCGTACGGGTTTTTTTCCTATACCTAATACATTGCTTGTCATACTTTCACAAACCCCCCTCCCCCCTCTAAGCGTAACGTACCTAATGGATGCCCCCTTACGAGTTTTTTCGACTCTTTGGTATAGAAGTTTATTACGCGTGTGTTTCCTCCAATTTGTCTCTTTGTTTGGTGCTTTAATGCGTTTTACTTGTAATCCTGAACATTCTAAAGAACATATTCTCAGGAACAAACCAAGCAAAAAGTTGTGTGTAACAAGACTAAAATAATTTCGGCACCGTGTGTGAAGCTTGCCCCTACACTGAGGAAACAGATCCTTATGAAGAATCATGATTTTGTATAGAATTTCAACATGAGAAAAAGTTTCCATAAGAAAATCTGAAATGAAATCATTGCATACGATTTGTAATAGTTGGCATTATTATCCCACAATAAAAAAAACTAAATAACTTACCTGCACTCCGATGCATCTCCGCAGAATTAACAACACTGTTTTTATCCTGCTGGAACTGTTAGAAATCATTCATAAATATATCGTTTGATCAAATAATTTGAACTATCGCATTTAACGTAGTAAAAATAACTGAAACAATGGAAACTATACGTACCGAATCTACGGACGGCTGTGGACTATCCAAAGCCGACGAATGCATTACCATTGGTTCAACTTGCATGGGATAGGAAACCAGTGGTTGTGCTTCCGGGTACAATGGATAGGCATTGTAGGGATCGGTCAACACTATCGGAGTGGCAATAGGATCGGCCGCAGGAGGACACACATCCATATCCAAGTAGGGGTCAGTACTCGCACAAGAATGTTCCATGGCATGACGGGAGAACTGATTCCTTACCGTGGGATATTGAACGAACTGGCTGTTTATTTCGCACCGGTACTGTTCCAGTTCCGGGAATTCTTTGCCTTCTTGAGCAAACTTCACGGCCAAATCATCCAGGAAGCTTTTCTTGGCGCGCAATGCTTTGGGATCTGCAATACGATCAGTTGATCTACTGCGGTCGCGATTCGATCGACTCCGGGATCGTCTGCGAGGGCTACGTCGACGCGAATCGTATCTTCTCGGAGAGGGACTCCGCCGGGAATGTGGAGATCGTGAACGTCTGCGCGGTGGAAGAGGGGACCGTGTCCTTCCACGATATGGGGACCGTCTGTAGGAACTATGGCTATCGTACTTACGACGGTGATAGTTCGGATCGTAGTTGCGACCATAGTAATTATAATTCCTTTTATAAATCATAGGGCTCCGGGATCGATCCCGGCTGGACTTGCTTCTACTTCTCCTCCGCGATCTACGGTCTCCGTCACTGCCGCGCGATTTACGTTCAGCAGAATCATCCCGCGTCTCTTTTTTGTCCACTTTTTTCTCTGCATGTTTTGTACTGGAATCGGCATTGCCATTCGACTTGTCCGATTTTTCAACTGCTTTGGCAGTGCCAGGTTTTTCCTCCTTGCCTTTTTGTCCAACTTTTGAAGTGTCCTTCCGTTCTTTGTCATCATTGGCAACTGTCTTTCCCTCATTCGTTTTACTTGCAACTTTGTTTGTAGCTCCAGTAGGTTGTTTGCTTTCGTCCTTCTTTGCGTTTGTTCCAGCTTGCGCGCCAGCGGTCGAAGCCTTCGGAGTTGCCGATGGCTTTGCGACGACTTTCTTTGGGCTTGATCCGGTTTGCGAACCAGCTCCTGATGCGGGTGCCTTTTGAGCCGGCGATTTCACGACGGGTTTCTTTGCATTTGGGCCAGGTTGCGATGCGGCTGCTTTCTGATTCGTTGCCTTCCCGTCGGGTTTCTTCGCAACGGGGCTAGCCTTGGGAGCCGTCGGCTTCGTTCCGGGAGTTGCCTTCTGATTTGCTGCTGGTTTCGCGGCGACTTTCTTCACCGCATTGGCACCTGCGGTCTTCTGAACCACTGCTGTTTTACCACCGTCGGCCGGTTTTTTGGCCGTGTTGATAGGTTTTTTAGCGACCGGCGCTGCCTTTCCGTCGTCTTTTTTCGCTGCACTTGTTCCAGTCGCCCCGGAATTTGCAGTCTTCTTTACATCCGCTTTGTTGTCACTAGGTTTTGCGTCTTTCTTGTCACTTTGCGCCCTGGCATCCGCTAATTTTTGTTCGATAGCCTTTTCCATTTCGCTCATTGTCCTATTTAAGGATTTTTTTTACCACAAAACCCTAAAAATTGGATGAAAATTAGAATTTTAAGGTTTGTATAAAATTTAACCACACAGTAAAAATGAGCCTCTGCACGAATTTGCCCTGTCCTGCTCACTCCCACAGAACATTTGAAAACAGCGCGCACAGTAAAAGTCAAATTTGACTTTTACTGTGCGCGCTGTGTTCAAATTTTCTGTGGGAGTGAGCAGTAGGCGAGATTCGTGCAAAGGCTCATAATGGCGGGTTGGTCTGGCTTGAAGATGTCATGTCGTCTGTCATATTTTTCGATTTTTTTTACACGCTAACCTGAAACTACCCATCGACTGGGTCGATTCGACCCGGATTTTCATGTTGTTAGCAGTTGTCATAATCCGGGTAACCCGAAAACCCAGATTCGTTGAATTTGGGTAAAGATCTGGGTAATCGGCACTTTGTCACTTTTCAGCTTGAGAATATGGCAGCGGTCAGGAGAACGCTGAAAACTATGAATGTTTTCGCGAAAAATATGCCGATAAATGACGGGAAAACAGTGGAATTATTCCGGGGAACTGTTTTCCAGCATCAGGTAAGTGAACAGCACATGGAAATTAAGAGCTTTTTATTTAAAATCTAAATTGAAAATAAATTAACAAAATCAAGGCCCCGGAGGAGCTGGGTATCGTTTACCCAGATTTTGCCACCAACATCGGTAACCCAGATTTGAGTAAAGGTGCCTTTACTCAGTTTAGAGTAACTGCAGTTTTGCTCAGTCTGGGTCGCTTTGACACCAATCTGGGTAACTGAGGGTTAGCGTGTAGATTCATGATCGATTATTTTAATCGATTTTTTAAATAAACACTACACTGTAAAAATTTTACACCGTAATTCGAATTTTGTAATGATTATTATTCTAGATTGAGTTTAAATAAGGGCGAAAGTAAAATGATCGATTTCTCTTCATCGACTCTCTCTTCTGCAAATATTTCTAGATTGAGTTTAAATAAGGGCGAAACTAACATGAGCGAGTTCTCTTCATCGACTCCCTCTTCTTCAAATTAAAGTGACAAGATGCAAGTATGGTTGCACTTTTTGGCCATAAATCGCTAGTTTGCGATGCAATCTAGCGTCTAAGTGTAAAAATGTTCGATTTAATTTGCATCTTGTCACTTTAATTTGCAGAAGAGAGAGTCGATGAAGAGAACTCTCCCATGTTACTTTCGCCCTTATTTAAACTCAATCTAGATTTAGAGTGACAAGATGCAAATTGGGTTGTTTAGTGAATTAAATATTGCCATTTTCTTTATCCTAATCGAAAGAGCTCATTTTTCTGAGTATAAGGTGATTTTATTGCATTCCAATTCCTTTGTTTTGATGGTTAAATAAATAAAACAGTTTTAATTTCCGTGGATAGAATGACAGTTCAATCGCTAAAGTGACAGTTCGCCCCGAACAAAAAAAAAATCCCCATATAAACTTTAAACGCATTTTAAAAATAGTTCCCGAGCACCAAAAATGATGAAATTTTGGATTTCGACTAATTTTTGGGCGGAGATTCCGATTATGCAATAATCTGGATACCCCTAAAGAACCCAATTCAATCGAACTTTTTTACGTTTAGCTTAGGCGCTAGGGCCCTAGGCGAAAACGGATTTTTCTCCGAATCCGTGCGTCGGAGTGGTGCGCTGTATAGCGGACAAGGTGTACTACACAGCGCATCACTTTCAAAGTTAGGTCCGACGCACGGATTTGGAGAAAAATCCAACGTCGCTTCGCTAGTCGAAAATGCTGCGGGTTTCAACTGCGGAGAATAGGGTCCTAAAATTAAAGACGAAATCTCGCTTATATCGCAGACAGACGTTCAAGTTTGACTCAGCAGCTTGTGTAAAAAACATGGCTGCCACAAATTGCCAAGTGGCAATCAGCGAACAGATGGCGTTAGCGACGTTCATATTCAATCGCTGCCTCACATGTGCGTTGCGACCAATAACTGTCACCACGGTCGTCTTCCAGCCGGATGGCGGGAGCAGACCGCAAGTGTTGCACGCTAATAATGTTTCCACATAATTTGTGCAGAGTAAATGACTTTTATTTAATGTCTAAAATCCTTTGCACAAATTAGCGCAGGACTCTTGTAAACTATTGTACACATTATTACTTTTATTTCATATAGATTTGCTTGAATAGAACTGCATTTGGATAAGCTTCACTCGTATTGGAAAATCTTTGTGAATGTGACGAAAATGTAGGAATGATATTGACAGTGTTTGTTTTGATTTTATTTCTCGGTGGGTGGTGAATTGGGTAGTAAGTAAGCGGCTGGAAGCACGTGCTTTTTCAAACTGTCAACTGCACTGTGGCAATCGGTTGCCTAGATGTCGCTAGTGAAAATTTACAAAGAAAATTTGAATAAATTTGTTCAAGCTAGAACGTCTGTCTGCGCTTATATTGAACAATCCAGCTTTTTACGCTATGATGAGGGGTGATTCAACTATGACAATTCTTGCCGACAGCCCTTGCAGCATCAAAGCTCATCATAGTAGCCGACAAATTTCAGTTCAACTCCAGCAAAATGTCAAAAATTTTCATCTTGGATGTTTACAAAGGTTTACAAGAGTTTATGTATGAGAAAATAAAGGTTTTCCTTTAATTTTAGGTTTGTGATGGCCACCAGCATTGGAAAAACCGCAACACATGGAATAAAACTTGCAGTGAAGGGAAATAACTACCTGACGTCGAAATACCAAATCATTTTTGGCCGCAACTTCATGAACCCACTTCAAACTGGACAAATACCCAACTCGCTCGGCAACATAAACTTTTCCTACATTAAAAAAAATGTTGCAGCTATTTTAACTATTAAGTCTTTGTCTATTCAACCTTTCAGAAGGCGCGCTTTTACAACGGCGCTTTTCCTGAAGGGTTGAAAAACTTGGACTACCAAACTCGACCTATTTTGTTTTTTAATGAGATTCTCATTCGAAAGAATTTGCAATTTATTGCGCGCAAACCCCAAAATTTTATTCCCACCTTTGGGTTTCCGCGCCGAAGACCCAGCGCCAGATTCGGCGACA
Source organism: Aedes albopictus (assembly GCF_035046485.1). NCBI lineage: Eukaryota > Metazoa > Arthropoda > Insecta > Diptera > Culicidae > Aedes > Aedes albopictus. Next base: position 172,833,975 of record NC_085138.1, read on the forward strand.
AAGAAAACTGACAGCAGTCGTCGGGCAGTTGGCAATCCTGATATTTGACGGCGGTCGCCCGTTAGTCATGGGAGAGGATTGTTGTCACTCAAATAGAGCTTTTCGCTGAAAATGCATGTGTATTGAGGTCTTGTTGACAGATTTTCTGCTGTGTTAGTGTGAAATTCAGTGATTTCCTGTATCGCGTAAGCCTTCGCTGGAAGGAAACGTCATGTTGCTCAGCGAAGCAAGGAAAATTTTCAGTGAAAAAAGCAATACATACATTGAATTGACCAATTCCCTTTTGAGTTAGTGGATGGAGTGATTAGGAAAACGTTACACATAAAGCTAAATAATGCTTATCCAGCAATTTACGAGTGCTAATGGCCGCCACAATCATGCTCACTTTCTGGTAGGGATAAGCCGATCTGACGTTTGGCTTGTGTCGTTTGACAGCTGGTCGATAAGATCGATAATAAAACTTATCGACCAGCTGCCAAACGACACAAGCCAAACGTCAGATCGGCTTATCCCTACCAGAAAGTGAGCATGATTGTGGCGGCCATTAGCGCTAGTAAATTGCTGGATATCATTTTTGGAATTTGGAAATTTTATCATAAAATCTTCATATGATGGAGTGGTTATGATACAGAATGATCACATTTTGTGACATATTTTCCGGCAATTAGACCTACAAAAACTACAAATAACGACAACAAGGAGCTTGTATTGAATGGGGATTAGCATGAATAGCAAGAACGACCCAAGGAATTAAACTCGGCCAAGGATTCGGCTAGTTTGGTACTGAGTGAGCGTAACGAGTGTAGGGATATTTTTGATCGCCAAGTGGGTTGGGTTTGTAGTGGATTGATGCACTTGCAGCTGTTAAAACAACATCATTTGTTGCTCCGCCATCAATAAGTGAATTATTTTATCGGCATTTTCAATTCGATTTGTGGTAGTGGCCATCGCAAACCTAAAATTATAGAAAAAGCTTTTATTTAATTCAAACACAGACACTTGAGAAACACAAAGTGAAATTTTTTGACATTTTGCATCAGTTGAACTGAATTTTTTGGCTACTCTGATGAGATCTGATGCTGCAAGGGCTGTCGGCAAGAATTGTCAAAATCGAATCACCCCTCATCATAGCGTAAAAAGCTGGATACGATCAAGCATGGTATTCTAATCGCAATTGTACTTTACTCGAACTTGAAAAACAAAGGAATAATGAGAAAATTTGAAATCAGTAAAATGGTAAATAGTTCTAGATTGAGTTTAAATAAGGGCGAAAGTAACATGAGCGAATTCTCTTCATCGACTCTCTCTTCTCCAAATTAAAGTGACAAGATGCAAGTAAAGTTGAATTTTTTGGCCATAAAACGCTAGGTTGAGATGCGATCTTGCGTACAAAAGTAAAAAAGTTCAATCAAACTTCCCGCATAATCACTAACTGTTAATGCAACGTTTTCCATACTGTAGGGGACTATTAGCAATTGTCACTTAACCATTTCTCAAACTGTCAGAGATAACAGTAAGATAATCATACCATGTACAGATTTGCCAGTTTGGCAAATGGTAATCCGCCAAATTACAGTATGTGGAATAGGCGGTTAAGATAGGTTACCATAAAAAATCGCTCGTTTTCTCGAACAAATTTTTCGCAAAACAGTGAAGGATATGGTTAGTTTATGATTCAGTTTTTCAAACAATTCACTGTATAGCAAAGGGTTAGAGAACAGTTCAACAATGAAGCTGGAAGAAAAACGAACAATGTATGTGTTATTATTGATTTATTGTCGCCAATAGTATTTTAAACGTATGGTATATGGTTATGCTGTATTTAAACCATTAAAATAAAAAAGTCGGTTGTGCGTTGACCAAAGATTTATTTTTTATTCAATAAACATTTTATTTCGATTTAATTCACAAGAACCATTACTTTTTTCGGATATCCGGTAGCAACTACGGCGATCAAAACTCTTGGTAGATATTCCTCCGATGGAGACGGATTTTTCATAACATTTTTGCCTATAGCAGGACGGATCCTTCTGCAGTCAGGCGAAATAGGATGCGAATTCTGCCAAAAAGAAATCATGTGAATAGTTATACCACCAAAAACAAAATAGAATTAACACGCAAAACTTACCTCTGTTTAATCTAGATCGCTCCAGGTGCTTCAAACTGTTTATTGTAACGAAATTTCGATTTGTTTTTCTCTCAACAGGTGATGGCCGCACGAGAGATTTTGTTTTATTTTTCTACATAACAGTGCAGACTGCCAAGTTCTGTCGTTACAAATACCAATGTTTGCAACTATTTGGCTAACTGTTGAATTTAAGTGGCATACAGTGCAATACACATGTGTAAGTGAATTGTGCAAACATAATCACAAACCATTTGAGATATGGCCATTCCATATTGCCACCATATCTCAGGAATTTTCGTCGTTATAATATTACACAATTTCTGCACAATATGGTGTACTGCTACATCTTGATATGGGTTGATTAGACCATTCTTTATGATCTCGAAGCATCCGATCATAGTTTTCAACAGAACAGCACGTGATCGTGATACAGTAACATTAACATGTAGAGGTGACGTACTGTTTGGAGTTTAATACAAACTGTAATTTGCTATGCGGGTTGCTTCTTGTCACTTCTAGATTGAGTTTAAATAAGGGCGAAAGTAACATGAGAGAGTTCTCTTCATCGACTCTCTCTTCTGCAAATTAAAGTGACAAGATGCAAATTCAATCGAACTTGTTTACACTTAGACGCTAGATTGCATCGCAACCTAGCGATTTATGACCAAAAAGTGCAACCTTACTTGCATCTTGTCACTTTAATTTGAAGAAGAGAGAGTCGATGAAGAGAACTCTCTCATGTTACTTTCGCCCTTATTTAAACTCAATCTAGACTTTAATTTGCAGAAGAGAGAGTCGATGAAGAGAACTCTCTCATGTTACTTTCGCCCTTATTTAAACTCAATCTAGAGTTCTACTTTGACATTTGAGGTCAACACGCTAACCTGAAACTACCCATCGACTGGGTCGATTCGACCCGGATTTTCATGTTGTTAGCAGTTGTCATAATCCGGGTAACCCGAAAACCCAGATTCGTTGAATTTGGGTAAAGATCTGGGTAATCGGCACTTTGTCACTTTTCAGCTTGAGAATATGGCAGCGGTCAGGAGAACGCTGAAAACTATGAATGTTTTCGCGAAAAATATGCCGATAAATGACGGGAAAACAGTGGAATTATTCCGGGGAACTGTTTTCCAGCATCAGGTAAGTGAACAGCACATGGAAATTAAGAGCTTTTTATTTAAAATCTAAATTGAAAATAAATTAACAAAATCAAGGCCCCGGAGGAGCTGGGTATCGTTTACCCAGATTTTGCCACCAACATCGGTAACCCAGATTTGAGTAAAGGTGCCTTTACTCAGTTTAGAGTAACTGCAGTTTTGCTCAGTCTGGGTCGCTTTGACACCAATCTGGGTAACTGAGGGTTAGCGTGAACCTTGTGTGACTGAGGGGTCATTCAAATATGATGTCCATCGTTTAGGGGGGAGGGCGGAGGGGGGGTCTGAGAAAGTGTGACACTCCATGTATAAGGTATACAAAATTGCGTGACAGAGGGGGGAGGGGGGGTCAAAAATTCCCGAAATATGATGGACGTGATTTTAGTAAACTTTGGCTAACGTGTAATATTTACAGTCACTATAGAGCTTGCTGACGTTTGTTCACCTTTCTCTTTCAAACATGCAGGCGAAATAGAATTTGTTTTCATCAGGAAAGGTTTCCCGATGAAAACAAATCCTATCCCGCCTGCATGCATGAAAGAGAGAGGTGAATAAACGTCAGCAAGCTCTATATACACAGTCTGGCGGACTGTCACTTTCGACCGGAGCCAATCGAGCATGACGTCATAGTGTCCACACAGATAAATGCTACACCGTGACGTCATGCTCGATTGGCTCCGGTCGAAAGTGACAGTCCGCCAGACTGTGTATAGTCTATTTTACGATCCGATTTTATGAATGAATTTTGACAGGAGGTAGTGTCCAATAACCCGTGAAAACCAATATCATCATCAACATTGTTGTCACTTCGTAAAATGGCTCATATAGTGACTGTAGTATTGTCGGGCCGCCACCAAACCGGACTTCGCACAATCAAGTCGCGACGCGACCCAACTCGCGACGTTTTTGAATCATGTTAAAAGTAGTGCGCATCCTTCCCGTTGTTGTCAGCAACACAGCGCACTAGAAGCGAAACAGATGGGACACTTGTGGTCCAAGGAAATGACAATTTTTGATTGAATGTCTGTCCTGATTCCAACCGGATAGACAATAATAGTCCTGTTCAACGACGTAGGTTGAACTTGCTCGAAGTTGCTGCATCCCGCTCTTACCCGTTTGATGACAAATGGGTAAGAGCAAGATGCAGCAACTTCGAGCAAGTTCAACCTGCGTCGTTGAACAGGACTAACATTAATATTTTGTTCACACACCTTGGCAAAATCTACGTCAAAACGATGCACTTTTTTGACGTCTGCTGGATCGATCGACGAAGTAAAAAATAGAGTGCACTGCTGGTGGCTGGAATTTTGCTAAAAATTTTGAATTGCTGATAAAATTGAGATTAAAAACTTTCCCAATCCGAACTTGATATGCAATTCTAGGAGCAGGTAAGTCTGCTGCATCACGGTGCAGTGTGAATTGAGCAGGAAACGGTCCGTGGGAAGTGTATGAGTATCAAATTAGTGTTCTCTGCTAGCTGCGACATACTGCAAGGGCAGTGACCCATTTTCGATGATATCAGTGTATGCTGTGGTCAGTCAGCAGGAACCAGTGCATATCACCTATTGAATCATGCAGTCCAAATAAGGGTGTAACAAAATTGTCCAGCAGCGTAAAACCTTTATATTCGGCTTACTAAATGAATTTATTTTCGTTTCAGAACCAGCTGGAAGTGTACGACAGTCATGGAACTGTCCCACAGTCTCACCCTGAATGAGGAAGCCCTCAATCAGATTCCGGAGCAAAAGCGTCCGGTGTTTATTTTCGAGTGGTTGAGATTTTTGGATAAAGTTCTGGTAGCAGCGCAAAAATCCGACATCAAGGGATGCCAGAAGAAGCTGGTCGAGCAGCTGACTCAGCACATTCAGGGATCCCCGGGGCCTCCGACGCGGAAGCTGATTGCTCGCTGTCTGGCGACGTTGTTTTCCGTGGGCGATACGTTTCTGCTGTTCGAAACCGTGAACAAGTGCAACGACATTCTGAAGAATAAGGATGACTCTCCGAGCTATCTCGCGACTCGATTGGCCGCGATCTGTGTGGTGGGATGTATGTACGAGAAGCTGGGACGCATGATGGGCCGATCGTACGAGGAAACGGTGCAAATTTTGATCAAATCGCTGAAGAATGCTGAATCACAGGTGCGGATCGAAATTATGCTGACGCTGGAGAAAGTATGTGCCGGTATGGGCTCGGCCATTTCGAACGTGCACAAAGATATCTACAAAGCCGTGCGCTATTGCCTGACCGATCGCGTCATGGCAGTCCGTGTTGCAGCGTCAAATTGTTTGCTAGAAATGACCAAACATGCACCATTTCTGTACACTACGGAGCTGGAAAGCTTGGCCTCGCTGTGTTTTCGTGCATTTGATAGCTGCAACTACGAGGTCAGATGTGCCGTGGCGAAGCTGCTGGGAACGCTGATCGCGTGCACTCAAAATGGTAGTTTAAGGAATTTCAGTGGCATGAACACGTCGGCTTCCAGTGCCAAGTCGATTCGTTCGATTTCGCTGGATGAAGCACTGGGAGTGTTGATGGCGGGTTTTCTTCGTGGAGGTGTATCTTTCCTGAAAGGTACTGGAGAGATAATTAAAGGAAGTTCCGGAGTTAATCGCGAGGTACGCGTGGGTGTTACCCATGCATATGTAGTGTTTGTTCAAACGATGGGTGGTTTGTGGTTGGAGAGGAACATGCAAACATTTTTGGTGCACGTATTGGATTTGGTAGCCAATCCTAAAGCTGCTTCATCCCACGTAGATGCCGTTTACTCGAGGAAGTGCATAAATTTCATTCTTCGGTCGGTGATTGGTAAAATGCTGGGAGAAAAAGCTCAATCCTCGGCATGCAAGGAACTGATTCACATTATTGCCAAGCAAATGAATTCCATCGACTTTAATCCGGAGAATGCAAAGGATTCCAACCAGGAAACGCTGTTCAGTCAGCATTTGCTAGTATGTGCCCTACAGGAACTCGGCAGCCTGGTACTCTTATTGGGAACTACTGCTCAAAACTTACTTACAGATCAGTCACTAAACTTCATCGATGCCACCTGCGCTGTTCTGATTCATCCTTGCATGGCAGCCCGACTCGCCGCTGCTTGGTGTTTGCGATGCGTCTGCGTGGCCGTTCCCAGCCAGATAACTCCGCTAATCGACCGCTTCATCGAGGCCATCGAGAAAATGAGAACTTCCCCTGATGCCATTTCCGGGTATAGTGGAGCCCTGGCTGCTGTTCTCGGTGGGGTTCGCTTTTCACCGCTAGGGATTCCCCACACCAGGGGAAAAATCATCTTCAATACTGCGGAAGAACTGCTCCGCACCGCTAGTCAAAATAGTCGGCTTTCCCTGAACCGCACACAAGCCGGCTGGTTACTCATCGGAGCCATCATGACGCTTGGGGTGCCTGTGGTAAAGGGATTGCTTCCGCGGATGTTACTTCTCTGGCGGAACGCCTTCCCGCGCTCCACTAAGGAGCTTGATTCGGAAAAAGCACGGGGAGATGCTTTTACCTGGCAGGTCACGCTGGAGGGACGGGCCGGAGCCCTGTCGGTTATGCATAGCTTCCTGCTGCACTGTCCGGAGTTGGTCACCGATGATATTACAAGGCGGCTGCTGACGCCCATCGAAAGCGCCCTGGCAATGTTAATCAAGTAAGTATTAAGTAAGAGACAAACTAGCGTAGGGCTGAAAATCTCTATAGTAAAAAAATAGTATCACACCTAGTTTACTACTGATAAATAGATATTTGCTCAGGGTGTTTCAAAATGAATCTCCCTCGCTTTTCATTCCACTAAAAATTCCAAGTTGGCCAATTACGGTTGGCGGCTGCGGCTCCTAACACTAAACTGGGACATCGACACCCTGTTACCCTTTTATTTATATTGTGCTAGTTAGTGATGATATTTGTTAGTCAACTAATTTAAAAGCTCTGTCAATTATAACACCTTAATTGTTCTAACACATTCAACAGCATCACATCTGTTTTGAAAAGCTACGGACAGCATCTCAAAGCTCCCACCGCGATGGTTCGTTTACGGTTGTATGAAACACTGTCCCTGCTACCGGCTAATGCACTGGAGTCATCCTACACACATCTGTTGCGCATGCTGGTATCCGAGTTTACCTTGACGGAAAATCCTGCCAACACAACCACTTCCCTCCTGAGACAGATGTGCCATGCAGATGATTCCATCATTCTTGGGACGTGGCTTCAGGAAACGGACCATCGCACAATCGAGGATCAGGTAAGAAATCTATACCACCTGTTTGGAAAGTTTTGGAACTCGTTATTTTACGTTAAACCTCTTCGTTTCTTCCTGGTTTGAATTATTTTGAAATACAAGATGGAACCGAACCGTAAAGCTGACGGTGACTATGTAAGTTTAAAAACCCTATTAATTGATGCTCGTTTTGATGAGTTCTGTTGACAAGCTTTACACTGCAAAAACATGAACAAAGCTAGGCTGCACCATTCCGAGCAAAAAATATTCCTTTTGCTTTTAGCTGCTGTTTCATAAATACAAGATTAATCAAACATACAAAGGGAGGTGAAACATTTGGACTTTTCGCTGTGACTCATTCGTTTTCAAACCAATTGGATTACATTTTTATACATGATAAAGTTACGTTATCAACGAAAGCATAAAGGGTTTTAGTAAACGGTAGTGTTTAAGCGGAAATAATCTCCAAGAAATATTCTCTAGCGGTTTCTTGTTTAACTCCCTACGACGAGCATCCAAAGTAATTATTACAAACAAAATTGTATAAACTGCTAATCTAACTGTTTTTTTTTTCTGGTTCTATTGTACAATTTAATAATAATATTGGCATATTTAACACCACATTCATGTAGAAATAAGCAAACGAATCATTGCTGAGTTTACCTAAAGTCAAAACATTCTTTCACACACTGCTTGTGATTTACGTGTTCTAGTTTAGTCAATTTTCCACACAAGTTTGGGGTCACCTCGGGGGTCACTCCCTCAAAAACATGTCATTTTCTAGGTCCATATATCCGTCAATTTGCGTTGGATTTTGTAACCCTAGGTCTCATTCAAAAGATAATAAGTCAAAGTAACTTTGGACATGATTTATGTGAAAGTTTTACAAACATATTTCTATGTAAACTTAACCCAAAGTTGCCAAATTTTCTGAAAAATAATATAAACTTGCGGCAGGGTCGCTGGAAATCGGGTCGAATTTTATGATGAGAGCGGTAACATAACAAATTTTCTATTAGCTTTCAACTGCTGTTTGCCGAACTTGGCTAAAAAATCTATCAAAAAAGTTTTTAAGTAAATTAACTCTTGATGTCATCGATCAAAAGTTTGGGGTCACCCCTCAAAATGATGTACAATCAGCCTTGGTATCAGCCAAAAGCTTGGGCACGTTTGGGATCACTTTCGTAAAACAAGGAAAAGTGATTTGATGATATCTTCGCCATATAGTTCAATTATAATTCCTTTTAGCTCATTTCAAAAATAATTAACTAAATTTACGTTGGATGCCTTAAATTAAACGTATTAAACGTATCTATATATATAAAAATGCAGTGGCATACGTGGGACCGCGCATAACTTGCAAACGGATGGTCCGATTTGGGTCGTCTAAGTTTTGTTCTGTTAGTTTTCACCCAAGGAAGGTTTATGAGACAAAAAACATGCAAAAATTTAAAGATTTTTGAAAATCGGGTTTTTGTGCAATTGAACGGGGACTTGGACTTGACTAGGGACTTGAAACGTCAAAAAACGCAGTAGGCAAGACAAAGTTTGCCGGGGTCAGCTAGTTTATATATAAACATGTTAAGTAAAGTTAGCACATTTCACACAATCAAAAAAATAGGATATTTCACGTTGAGTTTTAGAATGTAAATTTAAAAAAAATATGTGTGGTTCAATGTCTAATGCAGTAAATACCATTCATTATATTTCAAATAAGCTAAAAAGATTTAAAATGGAATGAAAGATATCAACAAATCACTTTTCCATCACAGAGAAACATACGTTACAGTCTCAACGCCTACCATCGATCATTTTTTAACGGTTGTTTCAAATATTCAGTAGTAGGTCGATTGACTCGCGGCGCTGGTGTCGTTTTTGCTCCTATTTGACCTTTGCTCATTACCGCCATCTAGTTGCGGCCCGGCCAAATACAGTACGTTTAGCATTAGGCGATTACGTTTTCTTTACGATGTTTTTTAATGAAATTTGTTCTAAGTGTTACGTATGTTTCTCTGTGTTTCCATGTTTTGAGATAGTGACCCCAAACTTTTGGTCGATGACATCAAGAATTAATTTACTTAATAACTTTGTTTTCTAGATTATTTTTTTAGCTAAGTTTGGTAAAAAGCAGTTGAAAGCTAATAGATAATAGGTTATATTACCGCTCTCATCTTGCAATTTGGTCGACCCAATTTCCAGCGAAACTGCCGTAAGTTTATATTCATTTATTAGAAAATTTGGCAACTTTAGCATATAAGGCGAAACTGGAAGCATTTCCTCATTTTTTCAGTTTTTGATTTTTCAAAAAATAACGAAGCAATATTTTAAAAATCGGTTTTCGTACACATGTAGAGGATGGATCAAGGTATCTTCTGAATTTTTTTGGTGTTGAAAAAGTTTTCCATTTTTTTATAAACCATTTTTTTAAATTTCGTTCAAAAATGGTTTCTGCAAAAACGAAAAATATTTTCCACTACGAAAAAAAATCAGAAGATACCTTGATCCATTCTCTACATGTGCATGGAAACCGATTTTAAAAATATTGCTTCGTTATTTAATAAAAAAAAACACCCTGGCCAAGTTCGCAGGGGTTGACGGTATTAAAGTGAAGGAGTTTCATTTTGATTATTGTAATGTAGTGTTCTTTAGTGAAACATATCACCTTTTTAACACTTTAATGCGCCTCCAACGGTTCATCACGAACCGGCTGCTGCTGATGGAGTATGGCTGATCATATGCATCAGACATGCTCGATAAACAGGAGGAACCGCCGGAGCTCAGTAGAGTCTATTCCCAAGCAATAGTTCCAAGTCGGTTGGATTTGAGAAGGTTTAGACGATCGTTACAAATCCTAATAAAAGTATTATAGGATTTGTGACAGGTTTTGGAACCTTTTACAGCCATCTGACTTCAAAATGTTGTTTGGACTCTATTTCCCACGTTTCTCGGTTGATTTTTATTACATAGTAATTTATTAATGTCATAGTCGCTTTTTCGAATTTTCACAATGTTAGTTGGCCATATTTTCTTTAAATAAAGCAATAAAAATCGACCGAAGAATCAATAGTGGGAAGGAGATCTGCAGCACTTAATTGTGCTGATAGATTCAAAGCTAACGTGCGAACACTTAAACGCATTGTTGACGTCAATGCGTTCGACGTGACATTTTGGACAAAAACTGACTGCTTTTTATTAACTGAACAACGTTACTTGTGTATGACTAGGTTGACATTTCTTGGCTACGCTTGAGGAAAATGACATGGTTCATCTAGGTAGGACCGATAGGACAATTGAACGAATTTGAATATTTTTAATAGTATTTGTAGCGGGATGAAAGTTGACATGAAATCTTTATTATTTTAAAATTTTATTGCAATCAACTGACCAACTTGGCGTATTTTTGATTATCTCTTAGATGTTCAGAAGTTCATTTACATGTTTCTGTGGATTTTGGACCGATGACAATTTAAGGACACAAGAGATGAACACAAGTAGAAAACGATTAGCGAAATCAAGAAAACAATTTGACACAGGATCGACTATATTTTAACATACAGGGTTCGATTGATTCGATGAAAAAAACAACATACGACAACTGACTTAACGAGGAGAAAAACATATTTAACCATACCACAAAATCAAACAAGGAGACAAACACAAACCGTGTGACGGTGTGACCATAACAATAGGCAATAACAATAGGCAAATCCTGACTGACTGACCAATTGAAAACTTTCCAATCTTCTACCGTATCTTTCTGAGTCAGTTGCAACAGTGTCTTAATGCATATCATTTTCCGCGTACGGCTGGCAAACTGCTTCTGAAAGATTACGTACTCTTTTCTATCTTCGGGTCTAGTGTAGAGCTTTCAACTCTATTCAGAGTGCAGCTAGAAACCTAGCAAAAAAAAGTTATTTAATAAAAAAAAAACAAAAACCTAAAAGTGAGGAAATGCTATTCGTCTGTTTTCCACTATAACTCAGTCAAATTTGAACCAATAGGCTCCTAAAGTCCTATCGGTATTCTTGTTTTAAACCACAATATATGGTTCAAGAGTACATATTTACTCATTTTTTGACGTTTTTATAAACCGTAGTTGGAAATGTATAATTTTTATTTTTTTAGCCTTTTGTCTCGTCCCTACTTTGAGTGATTTTTTCGCCGTGTATGTCAGATAGGAACATTTTTGAAATCCCAGTGCGAAAAATGTCGAGCTCAGTCACACAAGGTTGACTTCAAATGTCAAAGTAGAACTATTTACCATTTTACATATTTCAAATTTTCTCATTATTCCTTTGTTTTTCAAGTTCGAGTAAAGTACAATTCCGATTAGAATACCATGCTTGATCGTATTATTCAATATAAGCGAGATTTCGTCTCTAATTTTAGGACCCTATTGACACAACTTTTGGAATGTGGTGAGATAAGTATAGTATCTACCCGTGTACAACATTTCAAGTCAATTGGTTCAAAATTGACTGAGTTATAGTGGAAAACAGACGAATATAGAAGCCACCGCCCAAGTGGCGCGATACCCTACAAACATTTTTGAAAAAGGTACATTTAAATCATGTTCAAAGTATCTTTGACTTTTATCCTTTAAATGAATCCTAGGTTTTTGAAATCGTACGCAAATTGGCCACATCTCCGCCTAAAAAAAATGACAAATTTTTGAGCGAGTGATCCCAAACTTTTGATCGGAAGTGTATAGGGTAGATACGGTTCGCTTGAATTTCCTGGTGTAGCGATATAAGACTAACTTGCGAAATAGGCAAAATTCTGAAAAAAGATGATGCATAGATGCACAAATTCTGGGAGAAGTTCATGGTTGAAATATGTGGTTTTCACAGACATTATGTGAAGAGGCATGTCTGGCAAAATTCACTAAGCATTATTTGATACAATTTAAGAAAAAAAATATATTACAGTTTGAAAACATGCAATAATGTATTCCTAGAATTGCAAGAAACAGGATCTATTTGAATTTCATTTGAATATTCTCAAGGAGATCTATATTGGTATAGTATTAATGACAGATCATATTTCGTTACGTTTTTTAAATAGTTTCTCTTGGTGACATTTGATTGTTTTCCGTAGGATCATAATAATTACCTACAATAAACTAAAGGCCCTAAAACATGGACAAAAATACCGAACATATAGCGTATGAATATAGGACGGTTCGGTATCTATTACATTACAGTCGACTCGCCATATATTGATATTGGAGGGATCATCGAGATAAGGAGAGATCAAATTGAAGAAGCAAACCTCCGTAAAAAGCCGACAACAAGCAGATGTCTCCTCGCCTGATAATTCCTAATTTTCCAGGGAGAAGATAGATACTTTTCACAATTTTAAATGACCCCACTTTAAAGAGTCGACTAGTTATCTTTCGCTAATCGCTACACCACTGATATCAACTTGATACGTATACTGCCTACCAACTATACTGCCCCCATTTCCACAACAGTCCCATGTGGATAGTAAACCCAGCAAACATGGGACTGTTATGCGAATAGGGGCAGTGGGGCAGTATTCCAAGTACTTCGGAAAAAAGAATAAATCTGATTATCTGGTTGATACAGATGTATTAACAAGAACATACAAGGGAGTATAGAGGGTGTTTGTTGTCCGAGAATAGTAATTTAGATCAGACAGCACAAAATGAATCTATATATCACTCATTTTTAATCCTTTAGCCGACCACCGAAGTATGATTTAAAAGGAGCAAAAAATCTTTACAAAAAAATATACTAAAAACATTTGGAAAAGAAAAATCACCATAAAAATATTTTTGTTAGTAATGCTTTTAAAAACAATTTCGCCTCTGTATAAATCTGCCCGAACCATCGATAATCTAACGTTTGTTATTTCTTCATCCACAGCTTCAGCCGAACAGCGCTGCCGGCTCGGGAGCCCTAGAGCACGATCCTTGCTGTTTGTATCGTGCGGTAGCAACAAATGGCGAACAGTGTCCCGGACCACTCCCGCTGGGTGTGGCAGTCATCGACATGTCGGTGGCCCTGTTTGGTCTGATCTTCCCGAAGGTGGCCAACAAGCACCGCCTGCAGATGTTGGAACACTTTGGCGAGTGCATAAAACATGCCAAGAGCTCGCGCCAGGAGGCGGTGCAGATGAACATCTTTACGGCGCTGCTCAGCGGGCTGAAAGGTTTGACGGAAACAAAGTCCAGCATCGGCCAGGAGGAAGTGAGAAAGAGTGCTACCAATTTGATTATCAATGCATTGATTTGTGCGAACCCGATATTGAGGTGTGCAGCTGGCGAAGCTCTTGGAAGGATTGCACAGGTTGTAGGTGATTCGAGGATTACTGCTGAGCTTGCACAGACCAGTTTTGATAGGCTGAAGTCTGCTAGGGATGTGGTGACAAGGACTGGACATTCTCTGGCATTAGGGTGCTTACACCGTTACGTTGGTGGAATGGGATCTTCTCAGCATTTGAATACAAGTGTTTCCATATTGTTGGCATTGGCACAAGATGGAAGTTCACCGGTTGTACAGGTTTGGTCGTTGTATGCCCTGGCGTTGATTGCGGACTCCGGTGGGCCCATGTTCAGGGGTTACGTAGAGCCAACGCTTTCTTTGGCGTTGAAATTGCTCCTTTCTGTCCCGCAGTCTCACGTGGATGTCCATCAGTGCATTGGACGGGTGCTGGCTGCACTAATCACTACGATTGGTCCCGAATTGCAAGGCAATGGTCAAACCATATGTACTGCCAGATCGTCATTTCTCTGTGCGGCAGCGATCATGCAATCCCATTCGGACCCACTGGTCCAAGCGGAAGCCACGGGATGTCTCCAGCAGCTCCATCTGTTTGCACCTCGCCATGTCAATTTATCCACCTTGGTTCCTAATCTGTGTCAAAACCTTAGCAGTAACTATTTGATGCTCCGCAAGGCGGCCGTATCATGTCTCCGTCAATTAACCACTCGTGAGGCCAAGGAAGTTTGCGAACATGCCATGACACTGGTCAGCGATGACGAAGGATTCGCACTGTCCGATTACGGACTGCCGGGGGTTTTATTCGGTATGCTCGATACGGAAAGCGACAACATCATGATCAAGAACATTCACGACACAATAACGTCGATGTTGCAAATACTGGCCGCAGATAACCTATCGCAATGGTTGAGTATGTGTAAGAATGTCCTTACCGTAGCATCGGAAGCGGCATTGACATCTGGCCCGGCGGAAACCGCTACAATCAAAGAAGATGCAGATGATGCCGAAGACGCAGAAGCAGATGATGACAACATCGAATTCCACGCTGAAGACAATCAGGCTACTCACCCGGCGGTACAACCTCGGTGGCCAACCCGGGTATTTGCGGCGGAATGTGTGAGAAAAATTATATCCACCTGCGAAAATGCCAATGCTGCGCATTTCGATTTACTGTTAGCCAAAGAAATTCAAATCACTAAATCACGTGGCGACTATTTGGTACTGCATTTGTCGGATCTCATCCGGATGGCATTTATGGCTGCCACAAGCGATTCCGATCAATTGCGTTTGGAAGGATTGAAAACACTGCAGGAGATAATAGATAAATTCGCAAGAGTTCCGGAACCGGAATTTCCTGGCCATTTGCTGCTGGAGCAGTTCCAAGCTCAGGTCGGAGCTGCGTTGAGGCCAGCCTTTTCCCAGGACACGCCATCTCATGTAACGGCAGCCGCGTGTGAGGTATGTTCGGCATGGATTGGTTCCGGAGTTGCCAGAGATTTGAATGATCTACGAAGGGTCCATCAGCTGTTGGTGTCGAATCTGAGCAAACTAAACGATAAAACAAACAGTACACAACTGTACAACGAAAGCATGGCCACACTAGAGAAACTCAGCATTTTGAAGGCATGGGGACAAATTTATATCATGGCTATGATAGATAACGGGACAGCCCCAGCTAGTATGCTATTGAAAGCTTTGCCTTCTTCATCAACTACGATCGCAGCCCCTACAAATGACATGAACCGTCTTACGCTGGATGAAGACTTCGGAGACTTTGAGAGTCGGGGCGAGAGTTTGCTGTCGCTTGTGCAACCCGAACTGACTAATCTCTCCACTCATTGGTTATCTGCGCTGAAGGACTATGCATTACTGTCGTTACCGGCAGAATACGCCAGTCAGCTGCCACATGATGGCGGATCTTTCTACACTAACGATACAATGAATCTGTCTAAGCCGCATTATCTCACATCTTGGCCTCCAATCTTGTACGCTTCTGCCCTGTGGTTGAACGCAGGAGGTTTTGCCGAAACAGAATCCGATTCACCTACCATTAATGAGGACGATAAAGCTAACGCTAATGACCTTGCAAACGGGAATAAGATTACAGATAAGGTTAATCAAACTGGCTCTACAACGTCCATTTCATACGGCAGTGTAGCAGCCGATCGATTCCATCTAGTATTTGGCATTAGCATGGAAGCCCTGTGTAGTACGCGAACGAATGAAAAGCTGGAAAGTGTAATAGCCTGTCTTCAAGCCCTGTACACGATGTTCGATTACAAGTGGTCGCGTCAGATGCTCACCAAAAACCGTTCCCTTCCGGTAGAGCTGTGCAACGTTCTGCACCGTCTAATACTGACCCGGGACAGTCTGGAAGTGCAATACTTGTGCATATCGATTCTCAAGCAAACCATCGTAGCCGCAAACGAGTGTCTGGAGTTGGAGAAGCAGGAAAAGATGACAGAATTTGAGAACAAAACCGACAACGGCAATGAAGAAAACCGAGACGTCGATAATCTCGGCGAGGGCGGCGAAGAAGGGGAAATACTTCCTGGAAAATCACACGTCTACGCCATACTGGAAGTGATCCTGTGCCTCTTGGCGCGGCAGATTCCCGCCATGAGTCCATCGCAATCGGCACGGGTGGCAAACGAACAACTGCAGCGCCAAATGGCGCAAACCAAAAATGGCCTGTTCAAGCTCTCCGAAGACAACAGCTTGCTGGTGGCATCGGCAATCAACTGTATGACGGATCTGACGAAGCTCTGCTCACCTACTGGTAAGTTTGTGGGAAAGTGGGGTGTTTGGTCGCTTTAAGGCAATGTGACAAAACAAAGAAATCAACGTTCAATCGTCCACAATCTGGCACGGTCATAACGCTTCTAATAATACTACTTCGAATGCATAACATTAATGCAGTCTAATTGTACACTTCAACATTCAGTTTAAAAAAGTTTGTATTGTCAGTGTCATCGGGGTAATATGGCACCCTATTTTTCGCCTAATGTAACACAAACTTGATGTACGGTACTGAGTCAAACTTAAAGTATATGAAATTCGTACAATAAATAGAAGCCTCTTGTACTGTTTTTGTTCAGCGTCAGTCGGGATAATTTAATCAATATTTTTCGAAATACCTACGTTGTCTATTTTACTGCATGCTTAGAGCCTATAGGAGGATTGTTGACAGATTTTTAAGGGTTAATCAGTTATCATATGTATTGCCTTATTGACTAGATTGCCCCGACTACCTTTATGTTTAAAATTTTGAAACCCGTCTTTGAATGATAAACCACAGACAAACAGACGTTAAACTTTCTTTCAACATAGGTATCTTAAAAAATCATCGTTCGATTTACATTGTCACCACCTGGTGAACATGTTTCACGAAGCACCGCGTGGTGCTTCAGAAGGCGAAAGTGTCAAACGGCAAACGCGAAGAAAAATGATGCGCGAGCCTCTGGTTGTGAACGACAGAACTTAAGAGATTTAAAATGATCGTTGAAACAATAGAGTTAATAAACTATAGAGGACGAATGTCGTTGGCGTCGTCGGCGCAACATAGATACCCGACATGTTTGCGAACGAGAACAAATGGAACAGCAGCGACATTCCTCTATAGTTTATTAACTCTATTGTTGAAACCGTAGTCGATAGAATTTTGCCAGTGTTGTATCTGTTTGTATGTGGCTAAACTTGTAGATTACCATAAAACATAAGTGGTACAAACAGACGTAAGAAGTGATGCATTTCACTTTTACACCTACAGGAGCTGTATCGATCCTTCCTACAATGCTGTATCTGACGACGGGAGTGATAAAGGAAGTCGCAACCAAGTCGGTTAACGATGAGACTATAATAGCCAATTCGAATATTATTCAAGCCGCTTTGCAACTGTTGAAAAATCTCGCCACCGACCGTTACAGCAAGCACGATCTATCTGCCGATGACTGGCGGAAGCTGCTACAGAGTGCTTTGGGAAAGATCATCGATCTAACCAAAACCGGATGCGACGAAACCAAGCTAGATGAGGTCACAATGATGCTGACCATTGCTGTATTCCTGCTGCATACGCCTTCCTCGTTGGTGTCGGTGCCCAATTTGCAGTATCCTTGCATAAATCACTTCAGGCAGTGCTTTTTAACCGGATCTCCAATGGTTCGGTTGAAGTGCGTCCAAACTATGCGATCGATTTTCGTCAATGCGGACTTGAAAGTGTCTACGCCATATATCCATGCACTGGCTCCGCGCTTGATTGAAACACTGTTTGCTGAATCGAACCGCAGTCCCTCGAGCGACATGGAGCTTGCCATCATACTGGAGGGCATTACAACATTGGAAGCGCTAATCGCATTGGCAGAACCCCAAAACCGTAAGTGTTGAACATATTTTTATTTTCGGATCGTTTTGATCATTCTTTGTAATAATTGTTTCCAATTTATATGCCTTTCACTTGACGACAGATGAACTAATCCAAGGTAAAACAAAAAAATCAAGCATAAAATCAATCAGAGCAATACTATCTAGCTCAAAATTTTATATTTTCTTGCTGTATTCTTAGGATTTCCTAAAATTCGCATTCCTAACTTTCAATAAAAAAACAGCAAGCACATGAGTATACGTGTGTTAACTTTTCAGGCATCCAAATGTTGACTCTGCTGGTTCCCATATTGATCAACTATTTGCTCGAACCGGATCAGTTCCGTTCTAAGCCCAAACAGTGCGTACAGCTGCACGAACAATCGCTGCAGTGGCTCATGAAGATCGGTCCCAAGTATCCGCATGAGTTCAAAGGGTTCATGGGACAGTCTCCGGAATTGCGGATCAAGCTAGAAGCAGCCATCAAACGTAACCAGATGAACGCCATTCAGGCGAAAAATAAAAGCGAAGCAGCCAACGCAGCAGCTCGTGCCAGTGCAACGCAACAACAGAAACCTACAATTCAATTGAAGACCGACTTTAGCAACTTCAGCGCGACCTAATTTCGCCATTTAACGCTTCATAATTGGGTGATTCACGTTGAAAAAGGAAAACGCATTCGATGGTGTTTGTTTCAAAATCCAAAACTACAATTTTTTAAATAAATCTGCATATAAGACATATTTGTATGCAAATAAAACATCTAAAGCTGAGAAACCTAACCTGATCCTGTTTTCCTTCATAATGAACATTTTACACAAGTTTCAAGTTCTTGATACCTACTTCTTAATTTTTGATTTTTGAAAACAGCATTATTGAGAATATTTTTCCTCTTCGCGTGTATCTCTTTGAGCTACATAAAATAAGAATAAAGTATATTGACACATTTCAACAGTGTAATTGGACGATTTGAATAACATCTCTTATAAAATAATCCTCTCACTAGTGGAATATTATACTATTGGCTGTTTAATTTTATTCAGGTCATCTATTAGTGAAAAAAACTGTGTAGGAACTTATTTACATTCTAATACAACAATTATAAAAATAATAAATTGTTAATATCTGTATAATTTACTGAATAATAAAGTATTACTATCATTACTCACGTAATTGCATTTGTGATCGTTTCTGATAAATCCGAACTGGTCGTTGAATTCATGACGTCCATTCAACGTTGTAGGCGTATATTATGTACAGCACACGACGCTTGTCCATTCAGGAAAATTCTACAGCTTGATCGTACGGATTCCCGGATAAACTGATACGATTGCTCAAGGCGACGATGGATCGCGTGATGTGCGTACATAGTTCGAGTATCAGGGACACTCTCGAGTCCCTTCGAATCTCGCAGAGAGTTACGGCGAGGTGGTGCTCTTTCATGCTTGCTGTTTAACATTGCTTTAGAGGGTGTGATGGTAATAAGGAGAGTGGGGATAAACACGAGTGGAAAGATTTTCACGAAATCCGTTAAGCTGCTTGGTTTTGCTGATGATATAGATATTATAGCTCGCAAATTTGAGACGATGGCGAAGACGTTTATCCGACTAAAGAATGAAGCCAGGCGAATCGGATTAGCCATTAATCTGTCGAAGACAAAGTACATGGTGACAAAGGGCTCCAGGGAAGAATTGCCGCGCCCGCCACCCCGAATTTATATTAACGATGATGAAATCGAGGCGGTTGAAGAATTCATGTACATACTTGGGCTCACTGGTGACCGCCGACGACACCAGCAGAGAAATTCAGAGGCGCAATATGGCAGGAAATCGAGCTTACTTTGGACTCCACAGAACTCTACGATCGAAAAAAGTTCGCCGTCACACGAAGTTAACTATCTACAAAACGCTGATTAGACCGGTAGTCCTCTATGGGCACGAAGCGCGTGAGGAGTTTTCGAACGGAAGGTGCTGCGTACCATCTACGGCGGAGTGCAGATGGAAGACGGGACTTGGAGAAGGCGAATGAACCACGAACTGCATCAGCCGCTGAGAAAACCAACCATCGTCCACACCGTGAAAATCGGGCGGCTACGGTGGGCGGGTCACGTCATCAGGATGTCGAATAGAAACCCGACTATGGTTCTCGACAGTCATCCGACCGGTACAAGAAGACGTGGTGAGCAGCGAGCTAGGTGGGTCGATCAAGTGAAGGACGGTTTGCGGATCCTTCGCACGCAGAGTGTGGAGCTGGAGACATTCAGCCGAGCAGAATGGAGACGATTCCTATATACAGCAGAGGTCACTCAGGCCTTAGTTTGACCGGTAAGGTAAGTAAGAGGGGGCTTAGACCCCCATAGAAAATGAATAGCCCCCAGAAAATCTTCAAATTAAATATCGCTTGGGCTAGCCCAAGACCGGATACAGTGGTGAAAGATTTCTTTATTCGGCGTATGTTCAGGGGAACGAATTTCAGGACATAAAGTATCAAAAAATAGCTCGATGCAGTTTATATTCCATACAAAACTCAAATAGGTACCATATTATATATTTCTAAAAATTGTAACTGTTTGATCATAGTCCAACTACCTATGTCTATGTGAATCATGAAAACACAAAGCGAAAGATTGCGGAGGCTTTCTTTTACGTTCTTTAATAGTAACAGATAATCCAACGTAGAGAATTACTTGTGGATATAGTAATACAGTTATGTTAAAACAAAAGAAAATTACTTACATCATCACTTCAGCGCAACAAAGGTCCAATGAGTTTTCAATTATCATTCTCTGCAGGAGTGTTAGTTGCATTTTTTAGCGTCACATCAGCACCACCAGCCTTTGCCACCAATTCCTTGTAATGCTCGACTGAACCCTCTTCAACATTCGATGGTAGCTCTGGTTCTTTCGGTGGTTCCGGAGATTCCGCCTTCTCGGCTTCCTTCTCAAGCTCCTGTTGCTCTTGTTGTTCCTTTTGTTTCTTCTTTTTGAGTTTATCGCGCACTTTATTGCCCAACCGGGAGGCAGCCATCACCTTTGCCACCCGCTTACTCTCCAGCCAACGCGAACCCCACGATTTTTCCGTTTCGTCTTCTGCCAGTTTCTGTTCCAGCAATGTTTCGTCACTGGAGTCGTGTATCTCCACAACATCTGGATCATGATCATCGTCATCGTCGCTAGAGGATGTAGGTTTTATTTCTTCTTCTGAACTTTCGCTCTCCGGTTCACTTTCATCACTTTCGTTATTTCCATCCGCTTGTTGGACCTTTTCTTCTGCTTCTTCGGTTTTTGTGGAATCATCCTTTGCTTGGTTACTTGTTTCAGGTTCTGAATCTGAAATTTCTCGTACTTCGTAATCTAGTTCTTCTTCCTGCTCCAAGCTTGTCAACTTTTTAGGAGACTCAACTACAGCCGGTTCGCTGTTTGCTCCAATCGATTTTACGGATTCCTTCCTGTTACGTTGGGGAGACTTGTCCTCTTCTGTCAGTTCGCCTTCTTCTGGCTCGTCTTTGTGATCTGATTTTTTCGGAGTAGCCGGAGTTTGCTTCTCTTTAAGCTGTTTTTCCAACTCTTCAATATTATCGACGAAAATGGATGATTTTGCTTTTTTAGCCTTTTCGTCCTCAGAATCGGAAGATATACATAGCGTTTCCGGGCTTGGGATCACAGGTATAACTTCCGGCGAGCTATCTCTGCTTTTTGGGGCTTGTGCTTCTTCCTTTGGTTTTGCGGGTTCATCAACCAACGGTTTCGGCTCGGGTTCCTTCTCTTTTGACTTGCTCCGTGATTTACGCACAGTCCGTTGTTCCGGACTAGATTTTTGGGCTGGTTCCTCGGGTAGATCTTCATCTCCGACCTGACGGATGCGGAAATTTCGTTTCAATCGAACTCGCTTGGATTGTTCTTTTGGAGGTGATTTCTTGGACTGTTTCGTGCTGTTGGTATTGTCCGGCTTTGCCTTTGAGTCGTTTGGCTTTTTTGTGGTCTTTTCCGTGTCGGAAGTAGTTTCACCATCTTGGTCAGAATCTAGCTCAATTTTCGTAACTGGTTCCAAAGCTAACTGGGAACGAATTGCTCTGGCACGAGCTTGCAACTCCAAGAGTTCCAAAACGGTCATTTCCTTTTCACCTGGATTGAAATGAATAAAACAAAAGAACTTTCTTGAAGTATGTTATGGTCCAGACCTTATGGATAAATTCAACATCTCAATTCACGGATGCCACGCACAAATAATCTTGTTGCAGTTGATAACAATAAAAAATAAATCATATTGACTATTCGCAAAATATTTGTAATTCCGTACAATTGTGCATTGGCATGGTTTTAAATAAGAAAAAAATGGGTTTGCAATTGAAGGCTTTCCATTATTTTAACGATTTGTCTGCCGATTGTCCGACATTATATATTGAAATATTTTGCAATTCATTTTGTGTACTTACTTTTCTTGCCACCATTTTTATTAGGCTTATCCTTGGGCTTATCGTTTTGTTTGACATCTGCAAAAAGATTTAATGATTAAATTAGAATTGAAAACAGGAATACTGCCCCACTTCGCATGGCAGTCCCATGTTGTTTTTCAAAGTGCTAACGTTTTGCACTGTAACTCCAATTGTTTTCAAAAAAGTGTATTCATGTGATGCATAAACTTTTCGTGGCACGTTGAGCTGTGAAATGAGGCGAGAAAAATATCAAATTTATTTTAAATGGGCTCGTGAGAGACAAAAATATGATTTGCATTAGAAACAACATGGGACTGACATGCCAAGAGGGGCAGAATAGTTTACACATAAAAGATGTCGGTACATATCTAGGTACATAAACAATATCTATTGTAGAACCCACATCCACGACTAAAAAAAATCTTACAAATGTGCGCAAAGCATCTAAAACTTGTGCAGTCTCAATTTTCAACCAAATGAGCTCAAATTTTGGGAGAAGACATAGAATCTGGTTACAAATCGAGTAGAACGGCAGTGTGGAGCAAAAACAATTTTTTCAACCACTTTACTGGCCCACCTTGTCCCCAAATACATTTTCCACAACGTTATTACCAGCATACGATTATCCCATACTAGCCTAGCATTGCTAGGATATTACATGTATACAAATATAAAACGATTTTGTCCAAATTTTAAAATTGCTAAGCAAGCTATGCTTTCTTTTCTGGACAGTATTTTTAAATTTTCTTTGCGTGACTAATTTTGTTCGACGTCTCCACGAAAACATGACTTTTATCGCAGAAAATACATTTCTATGGCAAAAATTAGCTGTTCAGCTGAGTGTAAATGTGACGCTTGATAATGCTATACAATTATTGCAACAAGGAGTAAAAATTCTATACATTCAGTTTGGATTACATACAAGAGAAGAGAACGAACATCTCTTGGATATGGCAAATCAAGCAATTGGAACATATGCCTTAGAAATGGACCTCCGAAAACCGGCTATCGGTGTCGCATGTGAGCTGAGTGGTAGAAGTTGTCGTTTGAAGTATGGCCGCAAATGGGGTCCAGTTGAAGTTACTCCAGGGCAAAGAATTTACCTAACATCCGACGCAAAATACGAGGACAAAAAGTCCGATTCTATAATTTTCGTCACCAACTTTGAAAAGCTGTTGACCACATTGATCCCAGGAGACGTTTTGAACATAAACGAAATGCAGCTTAAAGTATGTAAAATAAATGGGAAATACATGCAGTGCTGCATCATAAATGACTCTAGGTAAAAAAAAAATAAAAAAATTAAATTCTCGAAAAAAATATTACATTGCTTAATTTTTCAGAAGCTCTTTGTGTATGTTCTATCCTTACGACCAAATAGAAAACATTTCTACGGACAAAAGTACCAAATTGTCCAATATTAATGCACAGGAATGTTTGCTAGCTCTCAAGAAAGGATGTCGCTACATTGTCATACCTGATGTGGAAAACCACACGATGATTCATGCTGTGGATGAACTACTGCAATTTAATTTGAAAGGAGATCAAACCATCCGAACAATCGCTAGATTGGTAACCTCTGCTAGTGATAATCCCTGTATCAAGCATAACATCCAACACGTGGCAGGATGTGTCACACAGGACGCCGATGTCGTAAGACAGTGTAAGGAATTATGCAAAGCAGTATTGTTTGAAGTTTCGGACATAGATCAACTACCCAAAGAGGAAATATTTCGTCATGTAGATGTCTTCATCACCAAGCCAGAAATAATCGAGGCCCTTAAATTTCGCCTCAGGGAGTTAAATCAAACTGCTATGAGTACATTGAAACCATCTGTCTATCCACTGCAACTAGAGCAAGGACAACGTGTTCTATGCCAGTGCATAGAATATGCCAGCAACAATTGCAAAGCTAATGCTGTTATTTTTTGCACGCCCAAATCCTTATGCGAAGCAGAAAAACTCTCCCGCAGGAGTTTACCATGTCCAGTGCTTGTCACAACCGAAGATGAAGATGCGTTGTACTACCTTCTGCTTCGCAAGTACTGTTTTCCCGTCTTTGTATGTGGCGCCAAGTCTAACCGACAACTCATCAAGTATGCAACCATCTATGGACGAAAATTTGGATTTTTAAAACCGGGCAACTTTATTGTCAGTGGATTCGGTGAACACCTTGTTCAAGGGTTGGAAATGCGGTACGTACCAGACGACTTTATTGTTGGAGCCCAATAAACTTCACCAACTTGCAGCTCTTTTGTGTTTATATCCATCGGTACAAATGACAAAATCTTCTACATCGAGGGTGAAATGAATCTAGGGTAATTCGCCAATTGTTGAACGGTTAGTACCGGCATTTTGGTTTTCGTTTGTTTTTCCGAGCATAATTCCACTTTAGTTGAAAAATATCCAGTGAATGTCTAGATCTACTTAGGGCCCATATAGCCGAGGCGGTAAACGCACGGGTATTCAGCATGACCATGCTGAGGGTGACGGGTTCGATTCCCGGTCGGTCCAGGATCTTTTCGTAAAGGAAATTTCCTTGACTTCCTTGGGCATAGAGTATCTTCGTGCCTACCACACGATATACACATGCAAAATGGTCATTGGCAGAGGAAGCTCTCAGTTAATAACTGTGGAAGTGCTCATAGAACACTAAGCTGAGAAGTAGGCTTTGTCCCAGTGAGGACGTTACGCCAAGAAGAGAGAGAGAGAGAGTCTAGATCTACTTATCCCTTATACTGCCTATTGAATTTGTATTCCCTTAAATTCCATTTTCTAAGAGAAAATAGAGCATTTGTATGGGAAGTCTGTAACCCAAATGTTGAACGCTTCCTTAAGCTAGCTCATCCTAATGTTGGACCTAGGGGCAAGACACTGTGCAAACGAGTGCAACTCTGAGAATTTCTGAGTAACTCTTTTTAGCAATGATCGACGAAATTTATCGAAAGACATCCCCACAATTGAAATTTTCATTCAGCACATGCAACACTTTGCAGTTTGACATTGGTGCCAGATCACACTTTGGCATAAATGGGAGAAATTCTGAGGAACTGTGAGGAATTCTGAGAAACACCTCGAACACAGATTTGCTCTCGTTAGATCTGTCCTGCCCCTAGTGTTGGACGGTTCTCGCCAATTGTTGAACGGTTGAAGCTTTGTTCGTAATTAATGACGTATAACCCGACATCAACCTATCATTCACCTATTTTTATTTTGGCCACCAAACCCAACATAGACACGAGAGTTACCCGATGTGGGTCCAACAGTGGTCCAACATTTGATAAAATTTGACCCGACTTTGACCCGACATCCGATATTTTTTCACTCTGGCGGACTTTTTTCCGGGTTTTTCGTGTTTTGTGCCCAGCTAGTCCGAGCTAGTGACAATTAATTTAAATGACAAGAAATCGCACATTTGAAGAGAGCTCTAGTGGACTGAAATCGTTTTAAACATGACTAGATGCAAAAATGGCTGAAAAGATTTGTCTTTAAAAGCCCCTGAAACTCTCCTGGAAACCCATGGGACCCACTCAACCCCCAAGAACACACATGGAACGACCCTGAAATCCCTTGAAAACCCGTGGGTTGCTCTTGAGCCTCCTGGAACGCCTTGAAATACTCCTTGGACCCCCTTAACACTCTGAATTCCTCTTGAACACCTCTGGAACGCCTTTGAAACTCATTAAAAAACCACTGGAATCTTTCTGAAGCCCACTGGAACACCCCTAGAACATCCCTGGAACGCCCTTGAAACCCCATGCAATGCACGGTTGGGTAAAGTGAAAAAAAAAATCTAGCAGTCATGGTCCTAACATCGTAGGTTATGCCAGTGTCCAACAATTGGATCATGGATGCATAATGATAGTGTGATAAGAAAAATATTTTTTTCCAAATTAAATTACAATGAAAATGTGATTTTAAACAGTGGTAAACTGTTAATGACATCCTTCCATGTCTTGTAACTATGGTGTGCCTTTGATATTTGTGGTCGATTTGCCCGCAAAGCTTATTTCGTAACAGCAATTTCTTAAAATTAATCTTAAGAATTGTGCAGTTTTCGTGTCATCAGCGGTACAAAATTTTCAATAAATTTTTTTGACATAAAATATGTATAGTTTTGTAACTTAATTAGAGCAATATCGTTACCCACATGTATATGCATCTACATCATAAGTTTACGTTGGATGAAAATTACTTAAGTAAGGTTTATAATAAAATTTTCAGAAACTGTTCAACATTTGGGTAGTGTTCAACAATCAGCGAATTACCCTATAACATTCCTCAGAAAACCATTTCTCAAAAAAAATATTTCTTAAAACGCGTCATTCCTCAGAAAGAAAATAAAACCGTTTTTCGAAATGGTTTATATTAATCGCTAAAATCAAACATTTATTCGTAAAAAATCACCGGAAGAAACATCCTGCCAAAAATTCTCATTTGACAAGAAAAACTTTGGAAAAAAGCATGATTTGCCTTTACAATTTAGGCTATTAGTATAATTGGCTTCTTTAGCAATGTTGAGATAATTCCATATTCTGAATCTGCACGCCAAACTGAGTCGAAATCCAAATTTTCATCTACTTTGGTGGCCGGGAACCTATTTAAAAATCAATTTGAAGTTTGTATGGAAGTGATTTGTCGAATCACCCCTCGTCACATTTTGTACTTGGCGGAGCTGTCAAGCAGTTGCCTAACTGTCACAAGATGATTTCAAAAAATCTCTTCAAAATTGATTTTAGGTATCAAAATTAAGTTCTTAAAATCTGAAAAAAATCATACTGACTCAGAAAAAGGTGCTCTTTGTATAAAATTGAAAAATCAATAGGGGGATTCACTTAACAGCGTAAACTGATTAAACTGATTAAACGTCACGATCACCAAGGCAATCTTTGATTATTTCATTCGCAAAATCATGAAACATTTCAAATTAGCAGAAAATCATGGCTTACGCAGCAATTTAATCTGTTTAGTGAGTACCCCTAATATATTTTCCAAAATTTAAAAACCCAATTATTGGCATCGCAACTGCTTACTTTTTCAACATACATTTTCCCTTCTTTTCTGCATTGACCAATCCAAATTCCTATGTGGTAGTGGTTTGTGTTCAGATTTCCCGTGTTAATCTATCTGTAAGAACTTTGTAAACATCTTTTGTTCTCCCGTATATGGATAGGCTTGTGATAGGTTACGTGAGATAAAATTTGGAGAACTCAATAGGCTCTCTCTCTCTTCTTGGCGTAACGTCCTCATTGGGACAAAGCCTGCTTCTCAGCTTAGTGTTCTATGAGCACTTCCACAGTTATTAACTGAGAGCTTCCTCTGCCAATGACCATTTTGCATGCGTATATCGTGTGGCAGGCACAAAGATACTCTATGCCCAAGGAAGTCAAGGAAATTACCTTTACGAAAAGATCCTGGACCGACCGGGAATCGAACCCGTCACCCTCAGCATGGTCATGCTGAATACCCGTGCGTTTACCGCCTCGGCTATATGGGCCCTTAACTCAATAGGCTGTTCTTTCGAATTGCACCTTCCAGAAAATTATGGGCATTATAACAATCATCGGTGTTAACGTTGAACAATTCGTCATTGAAATTATCGTCATCATCAAACATTTGAAAGCAGTTTTTTCGTTCAAAACGAAAGATTTTGCCATAAAAATGTATTCACTGCATTCCACATTGAGAATGGAGTACAGTGAATACATTTTCGTGGTCATTGTTTTGGTTTACAGCAAAAAACTGCTTTTCATTTTCTGAAAAAGTGATGACGGATGCTTGAGGCTTAAATTGCTATAATATTTATTATATATTTTTTAAATTTCTAAACACCTGTGCTTGTGGTGCCGATAATTACCTGAACAGTGTAACTTGAAAGAACAGCCTATGTAGAAAAGAAGGGAAAAGTGCAATTCGAAAGAACAGCCTATGCAAAAAAGAAGGGAAAATCTATGTTGAAAATGTAAGCAGTTATAATTTCAATAATTTTACTAAATGCCTTAATTCTAAGAAAAATACCTATTGTTTAAAAAGAAGAATCATTGTTTTCCTTTCGGCATTCAAGAAAGGAAAACAATGTCCCTTCTTCATCAAAAATATTTTTGAGTTGTTATAAGAATTGTTGGCATTAAAACTGCTTATAATGTTCACTTTTTCTATTCCATGGTATTTGAATAATAATATAAAAGTCCTTCTCATACCGCATGAATGAAGGGCCTTTGAAGCGAATAATTAGGGACAGCCATTGGGATGAATCCCTCCAACCATTTACGTAGAAAATGTTGGAAATAAAAACAACGGCGAGGCTTTGTTCTCCAAACCCAGGCACTGACTGAACTCGCTACCAGCTCAGTGCCTCTCCTTTATTCAATCTAGGTATAGCGCATTTAGTTCACCACTGGACTATCGCACTAGTTTTCACGAGTGCGAAAACGCTAATAAAAGTGCGCGATTGCATCAAATCAACTCGGTGTCTTCAGAGCACTTGTTCACCATAGATTGAAGAAATAGTGCGCCGAAGACATCAACCTGATTTGATGCAATCGCGCACTTTTATTTACGTTTTCGCACTTATGAAGTCGCAGTTCGCAGTCCAGTGGTGAACTAAATGCGGTATATAACATATTTACAATTTATTTCCGATTACCTACCAGTTGATACCTAGCTCTCCACTGAGCTGTGTGATGCACTTCCAAGGATGTACCTACCATTCAACAGAAAAACGTGGTCTGTTGACTCTTTCCGAGTAACTCAAAGTTTTCAACAGAATAATATTTTTAATATAAACCGGCCATAAATAAACTGATCCATAAACATCTTGTACACTGGACAACAACAATAGAAAATGCGTTTCCTCTGTAAATTTTGCATATCACAATTAAATCGTTATTCATGGCGAAACACGTGCTGCACAATTTTCACAAATATCTATGTAAGGAACAAAACAGTAACAAATTTTGAAAACGACGTATAATCAATGCTACACCATTGATTATACGTCGTTTTCAAAATTTGTTACTGAAAACATTTTATAGCAACTGGAATGATGATATCATATGCTGATTTATCGACCGTATTCTATTAATAACTTGATGATTTTGTGGCTATATCGGTCTCTTTCTACTCATAAGTATAAGGGAGTAGAGATCAAAGTGGATAATGAAATGATAGATATGATAGAATTCGCTAGGTAGCGAACAAGTGTGAAAATTTTATAGAAGGTGAAATTAGGCAAGTAGGCCATGTATTGAACGAATACATCGAATGCGTGAAACTTCTGCCGTGCGACCTGTGCTTTTAAACAGATCGGCTTGGTTGGTAGTTCATACCACCTTACCAAGACTGGCAAAAGTTTCAGGCACCCGACTGCCTAATGTATTGTTCTGTTTTCATCACAAATTCTATCGATCGGTAGCTTTTTCGGAATTCGCACTCCGTTCATAGAGGTATGTCTATATCGCGGCGTGTTCTTCCTATTAGCTTTTTCGATCTTATAGGATAGAACACTTTTCTTTTTGAGCCAAATTTTTCATATCATATGCTGATTTATCGACCTACCGATCGATAGAATTTGTGATGAAAACAGAACAATACATTAGGCAGTCGGGTGCCTGAAACTTTTGCCAGTCTTGGTAAGGTGGTATGAAGTACCAACCAAGCCGATCTGTTTAAAAGCACAGGTCGCGCGGCAGAAGTTTCACGCATTCGATGTATTCGTTCAATACATGGTCTACTTGCCTAATTTCACCTTCTATAAATTTTTCACACTTGTTCGCTACCTAGCGAATTCTATCATATCTATCATTTCATTATCCACTTTGATCTCTACTCCCTTATACTTATGAGTAGAAAGAGACCGATATAGCCACAAAATCATCAAGTTATTAATAGAATACGGTCGATAAATCAGCATATGATATGAAAAGTTTGGCTCAAAAAGAAAAGTGTTCTATCCTATAAGATCGAAAAAGCTAATAGGAAGAACACGCCGCGATATAGACATACCTCTATGAACGGAGTGCGAATTCCGAAAAAACTACCGATCGATAGAATTTGTGATGAAAACAGAACAATACATTAGGCAGTCGGGTGCCTGAAACTTTTGCCAGTCTTGGTAAGGTGGTATGAACTACCAACCAAGCCGATCTGTTTAAAAGCATAGGTCGCACGGCAGAAGTTTCACGCATTCGATGTATTCGTTCAATACATGGCCTACTTGCCTAATTTCACCTTCTATAAAATTTTCACACTTGTTCGCTACCTAGCGAATTCTATCATATCTATCATTTCATTATCCACTTTGATCTCTACTCCCTTATACTTATGAGTAGAAAGAGACCGATATAGCCACAAAATCATCAAGGAATGATGATAGTTTGAGAACTTTCAAGATAGGTTCAATGATCAACATGTAACTGTATACAATGGTAATTAAACGTTTGAACCATTGTAGAATATTTTTATGGATATGTATGTATGTATACATCAATTACCTTAATTTGTTACCTATACCGTATACGGTGTTTGATGTTTGCGCGTAAGAACACTATTATAATGTTAAAATCCTTGCCTATACTATTATAGTATAATACCATTATGATAATGATTATGATAATGGTATAATACCATTATGATCAAGATTGTACTGTTTGTGTATCGAATTATACTTTTTAGCAGAGTATATTAAGCTTTTCTGGGGAATAGTGCTTTCTGGGGAATGGATTTTTGGGAAATGGTACATTCTTGGGAATGGTACATTCTGGGAAATGGAATTCTAGGGATTGGTTTTCTTGGGAATGGTTTTCTGGGGAATGTTTTAGAATAGGTGAAATAACTTGTATACAGCATATCTAGAATTTTTCAGCACGAGCTTTTTTCAACGTGTTTTGCAACTCATCCAAATAACTAGGTACATAGGTATACGGATTTTTTCTGTATGTATTCACAGATGCGCAATAGTCCATTTTACGAGCCGATTTTATGAATGAATTTTAACAGGAGGTAGCGTCCAATAACCCGTGAAAATCAATATCATCATCAACATTGTTGTCACTTCGTAAAATGGCTCATATCCATTGAATAAAAAAGAGGTGCATTCTATAGTAAACATTCTAATAATTTCAGTGATAGTAAGGCGATTTCAATATCAATGTTTTCACGAAAAAAGTTAACATAAATTTATGTTACAATTTTCCGCTTGGCTAAAGTGAGTTAGGAGATAGCTTTCTATGTAATAAAAAAAATGAATGTTCAAAAAATACACTCAAAATTGAGTGACCTATCTTGCCCTGCGGTCGTTTATAAGGAGATTATACATAACGATACATTCTGCATAACCAAAACCCATTTTGTTTTATGTCCAATTAGAGTGAATAGTCCTGTTCAATGAAGTAGGTTGAACATTGTTGAAGTTGCTGCATCCTGCTCTTACTTATTTGTTGATGAATAGGTAAGAGCAGGATGCAGCAACTTCAACAATGGTCAACCTACTTCATTGAACAGGACTAATGTTTCAAAAAATACATACCCTTAACTTTTGTGGATTCATGGTAGTCAGCTAACAAAATTATCAACATAATCATAACACATTGCAAATAAATAACAATTGCAATAGAAAAGCCCTAAAAAGCACACTGCCTATGATCGCATAATTGTCCCATATGAATAGGAAACCCAGCAAATATGGGACTGATATGCGATCATGGGCAGCACATTTCTCATTGTCTTGACAGAGCAAAAGACTAAAGCCAGATTTTCCAGTTGGAAAATATTGAGAAAATGACTTACCGGGTTCCTTGTCCTTCTTGGATTTGACATCTTTAGACTTAGTTTTCTTTGCCGCTGGTTTTGCCATCTCCACTTCAGAATCCGATGAAATCTCATCCAGGGATATATGCTCTGTAAAGGCAACAGGTAATTATTTTTACTTTGTTTATTTAAAGAACAATACTATTTTACTCACCCACAATCTTCTCATCCTCGTCCGAGGACGATTCCGTATCCGTGGGACACTTGGTGCTGTTGATGATCGACAACAGTCGCTTTGTGGATATGCCGAGCACCTCATCTAGACATTGCTCCTGAAGAGATTCGATAGATTTGCCTTGCAGAGAGTCCGGAACGAGACACTTCACCTCTTTGGGCTTTAGGCACGAGAAAGCTTGCCTGATCAATTCCACCCGATCGTCCACAAAAGCGCCCAGCGGTTTTATATCGAGTGGTTCAGCCTTGATTTGAACCGGATTTACTAACAGCGCTGCTGGGGGATCCGGCTTGGATTTTTTCAGCTTATTTTTCTGTGTTGGCATTTTGTTCAAATCACACTGCTGTTTGTAACCGATAATGTGACAAATTGCATCAGATTAACTTTAAAAACTAACTAGAAAAGTAAAACTAAGTAATTTACAAAGTTTTGCAAATTTTGAAAACACTCCGGCCAGGACCGGTAAACAAAGCGCACGCAAACTGCAGCTGTCATCGACAACACGCTCGGTATAGAGAGGCCAAATTATGCATATTTTTACCCAATTTCAAGATTGTTTCATAAGGGTCGGTTTTTTTACGTTGCACAGTGGCAAACTTGCTGAATTTATTAAGCAACAATTGGGTTGTTTAGTGAATAAAATATTGCTATTTTCTGTAGCCTAATCGAAAGAGCTCATTTTTCTGAGTATAACGTGATTTTATTGGATTCGAATACCTTTATTTTGATGGTTAAATTAACAAAATAGTTTTAATTTCCGTGGATAGAATGACAGTTCAATTGGTAAAATGACAGTTCGACCCGAACAAAAAAATTTCCCCATACAAACTTTAAATGCATTTTAAAAATAGTTCCCGGATTCCAAAAATTATGAAATTTTGGATTTCGACTAATTTTTGGGCGGAGAATCCGAATCTGAAATAATCCGGATACCCCTAAAGAACCCAATTGGGGGCTACGAAGGCTGATGAGCCGGGAAACTCTTCCTACGGGGTTTTTATGGGAGTATGAGTATTGCGAATCTTTTCTGAAATCCGCATACTGGCCAACAACTAGTGCGCCGACAGCCCATGCGCCGGGTTGTGCGCCATACAAAATGTAAATAAACAAGTGTCAAAATGGTTCGCGCCAAGAGCTCTATCTTTCTTAGGGTTCGGATCCATGTTTTGTCTAAAACATTAAACTTCCTAATGTCTGGAAATATGGTACAACAAAGATATTATTGACGGTAACAACGCTTTTACTTCATTAAACCACTGATTAATAGTGATTTGACTAGTGAAAAACTTGGCGCGTAGGCAATCGGCGCGCAAATTGTGCGCTGGTGTGTGGATTTGAGTTAATCGTCGCAAAGTGCCCAACACACATTATACCCTGGCGCGCAACCAAGAGGTCGAAGAGAAACTTGTCAAAATGCAAAAAATTCTCGAGAAGCCCAATAAAAAAAGCCAAAATTTTTCCCTCCGCTTTTTTACAGAAAACCGCAAACAAAATCATCACCTTCGTAGTCCCTAATACACGAAATGACAACAATGTTGATGATGATATTGATTTTCACGGGTTAGGACGCGAGCTCCTGACAAATTTTCATTCAAAGATAGGGCTCGTAAAATGGACTTTTGAAACACCACAGGCAAACAGACGTAATTCGTAGAGGAAACTCATCAAAAGCTTTAGCCCGGTGTCTTTTTCATGAGTACACTACCATCTGTTGGTAGAACCGCGCGAGACACTGTCGGCCATGATGGATTTCGATTTGACGTTTGTCTAACACGCACACTACTACACAAATCGCCTGTAATTTTCGTTTGCATCATGCACTGAAAAACGTCAAAGCGATCGAACACTAGCGCCTCTGATGGAAGGATCGCGGAAATCAAATAAAATTTGAATCGTTAAATGCATGTGCCAAGCTGTTCTGAAGAGTGTTACATCTGTTTGTCTGTGTGCAAACTATGAAAAACATAAGGTGTTGTTCATTTCCGATTTGCTGGATATTATTAATGAATAATGCTGTCATCATGTATCAGTTGATTTTGTTTTAGGATATACTTTCATTCCAGAACCACAAAACCATTATGTTAGATTGAATACGTCTGATCAATTTTATTTCATCAATATTTTACTACATTGGGCTTACAACAGTGAATATCTTATTCATCAGTAGGCTATCTTTGTAAAGCGCACTGGAAATTTATTTGAGCGGACACTTGTTCACGATGAACCTTAGCGTTTCTGGTTTTGTTGCTTCCTGATAAACTACTAATGCGTAAGCATAAACTGCATAACTCTTCATTACGCTATTAATCCGACTTGTGCTTTCCTTTTCTGATTGTATTGCGATCTGCCTACAAAATTATACTAGTTCAGATGACAAAACTAGGTTTAGTTAGCCAAACATCGCATACTTTGAGTTACATTGAATCATACAAGTTTTAACAACTATCGTTGCTTGCAATGGCTTGATGTGTTCATCAAGTGAGTCAAAAAAAAACTAACTTATGTGGATTCAAAATATAATCTATAGTTTTATGAATAATTATTCTAACTCTGGGACTGTTATAAGTGTGTGGGCAGATCGCAATAATTTCAACTAAATAAAATCATATGAACGCTGTTCTTGTACTAATAAAATATGCTTGTGTTTCTTTTTTAATTTTGGAATTTTTACAATGCATGCCAATCAATATATTCTGAGGGTCCTGATCAATCCTTCTGTTACTCTAGCGGTTTTATATTAGTTTGTATTTTCATGCGTTTATGATGGTTGTGCAGTTGTAATTATCTGCTAAGTTCTTATTCGATGAGATATTGAGTGAAGGTTTACAAGTGCGATTATGTGTCCAGCATGGTAATATCGATTTATATAGATGTCAGTAGTGGATCTGGCAGCAAGGCTAAATAAATTCAAGAAGGTTAACTGCATTATAAACATCAGTTC
Source organism: Aedes albopictus (assembly GCF_035046485.1). NCBI lineage: Eukaryota > Metazoa > Arthropoda > Insecta > Diptera > Culicidae > Aedes > Aedes albopictus. The sequence goes on from NC_085138.1 coordinate 172,869,437, forward strand.
ATCAAAATGCATTACGCTTTATCCTTACATTTGCATAAATACTTAGGTCATTATTTTTGTATTTAAACCAATTTTGACAAACTGTTACAATCAGGGATGGCATTCACCATTTGCAAAGAGTTACATTCACTTGCTACTATCTCAGTTCATAAGCACGCTATCAAAAAACAATGTATGGATGACTTTTACCTTGTAGTTTTATCTGAAAGTTTGCCGAATATCATAAGGGTCGCACACGCATGCTTAACTCGTGAGCGAGCTGTGAAAGCAACTCTCCACGCCGTGAATGTAATTTACATTCACGGCGTGGAGAGTTGCTTTCACAGCTCGCTCACGAGTTAAGCATGCGTGTGCAACCCTTATGATATTCGGCAAACTTTCAGATAAAACTACGAGGTAAAAGTCATCCATACATTGTTTTTTGATAGCGTGCTTATGAACTGAGATAGTAGCAAGTGAATGTAACTCTTTGCAAATGGTGAATGCCATCCCTGGTTACAATGCCTAACGTAAAAAGGATATGGTTTGAGTTTTTTTTTCAAGCATTATATATGGTCACAGGGGAATAGGCAACATTTTCTGGTTTTGAAACATATTCAACAGGTTGTTGACAACAACTGCGGTAAACATCTCCATATCGTTTTTTTTTTTTATATCAAAAACATAAAAAAAACTATATGGATACAAGCATATGACAGTGATGTAGCATACAAATTCTTTCGAAATTGACATACCTACTTTAATTGAAAGGTTGTTTGTAGCTGCAAAAAAAAAACCTTTTTCTAGCTACTTTTATTGTATTCTAAGAAAGGAATTGAACATTTTTTGTAGTGATTCTTAACTTGGTGCTTCTAGTTATAACAAATCCTAAACCGAAGAGCTTGATTTATCATTAGATACAAGATGTATCAAAGCAAGTTTAAAAAATCATACCACAAGTGGTTTAAAATTGGGTGAGTTATAGTGAAAAGTATCCAATTTAAAAACGCTGCCCAAAATGGCCCAACTTTTTATATATGGTTCATGAACTCAAATACATACTTCGCTTCAATTCAGTTTTTCATTTTGACCTAGCACCACGACTTTCGTTTTCGAGATTTATCCTAGCTTCCTTTTTTTGAATGAAGTAAATTAACATGTAAAAGATGATGTCATAAAATCTGACCATTTATCCTTCCCGATTTGAGAGAAAATGAATCATGATAAAATAGAATAACTTGAAGAAATAGCCTAATATGCTTGCACAGAGCCGCATGTACCCTGGTGCATTTTTCCATGATGTTTGCGTGCTATTTTATCCCAATCTTATGGATAATACAGGACTAGAATTATTGACACATAATCTTTCAACTTGCAGAGCCATTAACCCTCTAATACCCAAATTTTTGATTTTGATCTAAATATCATTTTTCGTCATCTAAAATCGATTTAAACATGTTTTGGAAGATGATTCTTTTTAATTCTCGATTTCGTCAATTTCAGTTTTTGATTTTTCTAATTTTTGTTTTTGAACATCCCCACAGTTTTATATTTTTCCTGGAAGCCAATTTAGGGAACGGATTTTTTGAGATGAAAACATTTTGAGATTTTATGATGATTGTTGAAATATTATTGTTTTAATTTTTTTTCACAGAAAATTTTATTTTCCGTGTAATTTTAAGGAAAATAATTTTAGAGTGTATTCGATTTCCTTAAACTATTAAACAAGGATAGAATGATTTGGGAAAAATTTAAAATATGTCAATTGTAGCGATTCAATACAAAATAAACAATGACTTCTAAAAGGTGACTAAAACATCAATTTTTCAATGATTTTTAAAAAATGTAAATACGCTTCAAAATACACCAAAAACCATTTTGAGATATACAGAACAGCCCTAAATATCAGCCAAAAATATAAAAAGTTTGATTTTCCACGAAACAAAAATTACAAAAATGCTCAAACTATACCCCGTCTAAAGGCGGGATTGGGTATTAGAGGGTTAAAATCCCTTCAACCTTGTGCAAATTCCCCATACTGCACTTTTTGACAAATTGTGTTGATATGATAAACAAAACACACCTACTTCTTAAAATCTGGGTAAAAGGTGTGACTTGAATATGCAATATGAAAACTAACGTAACGCTTGACATAAGGCCATTTAGAATTAGGTCATGTGGTACACTACCGTGGATCGCAAGTCAGTCCCATCTGTAAAAAGTAAGTATTGAGAAAATGGACTCTATGGTTCACAAATTCGATTTCTATGTGAAACTTCAAACATCGCCATGGCATTAAAATTGCTGCGATCATCACGAAACTTTCACAAAATGCCAAACATGAAAACGTAACTGTGAAAAATATAAAGCTAGTTAAAACACAAGTTCGTAATGCGACTGACTTGACTTGGTGTATACTGAACAAATTAGGTATTGTTATTCACGCAGCTGAAAGATTATCCGAAGCAAGATCGAAAAATGCCATCAACTCAGTTTTGCTCAGACTGCAGATGGGAATGACTTGCGATTCACGGCAGTATAGTGAAGATAATGCATAACTGAAATGCGTTCTTCTTTTTTTTATGACAAATAATCATTATGTCAAGCAAACTTATGCCAAACGACGCTAACGTAACGTAATCCCATCATAAATAGAAGTATCTATACTACATTGTATGCTCAATTTAAAGTAAGATACACACAATTAAAGTGTATTCTGTCTGATTATACGGATGCACTTGCTTAAACGTCTGACCACATGCACAATTTCGTAAGTAGAAAACCCCATTTTCGTAGATTTGATAAAATGTAAATTCAAATGTGGACGACATTGGGTGCTAGCCTAACAAGCAAACAACATGCCGAGAAGGCTGCGTACCATGCGGAAGATCCTGTAGAAGAGTTATGTACATCATGTTTGTACAGTTATGTGATATAACATTTTCCGTCAAGCCACTTCCCGGAGTGACATTGCATAGTGGATAGGCAGCTTTTATAGCTATGTCCATGACTCTGAACTAACCAGGTAGCAACTGGTCGCAAATAATACATTGTCATAAAATTTCGTAATATTTGAATGTCTACCGGATTTCGGTTAAAATACAATTCAATAATTCAATTGTCGTGAATTGTGAACTCATCAAAACAGTTCATTCATTGTTTCCATGTGCAAGATTTTGCGTTCGTAGGGAATTAGAATATAAAATAAAATGAAGCTTCTCGGCATGCAATTCGTGAACTAGACTTTGTCATAGGTGTTGTTGTAATTAAGCTACGTATTTGTAGTTTTGGTTTTCAAGTCAATCTATAGCACTGGTAGAGTAGAAAGGATGGAACATTTTATTGCCAAGAAAAAAAACGACTGCACATTTTTAAAGCTAAGTGGTTGTGAACCAAGAAAGTTCAGCCAAATTCATGCACATTTGACACAGCGCAGATTCTGTATACTCAATTTTGCCGCTATTTTGTCCTTTTAGTAGATAGGTGGCAACACAACGTAAATGTTTAGCAACCAGGGTGACTCAAACTGTTATTGAAATACCGTACGACCAGAATGTTGATGGGCCCACTCCTCCTTTCGTGGTGCCAAAGGGTTCAAGTTCATTTTTTAATCAAATTCGTTGACATTTTAGGCGTTGCTGTTCGCATTAGAAGTTTGTATTTAAGATTTGGTCAGAATAAGGGGGACACCAATGTAAATTTCCAGTTGTATTTTCTACACGTTCCGCGTTGTAAAAGCCATTGGACTAATCTGAGGATTAACTTCACAAACAACTGAACTTTGCAATTCGATGAAATTCACTACTGTAATATTTTTGGAATACTTTCCTGGACCTGACATAAAGTGTAACTGCACGATTAATAAATTACAATTACATTTTTTACAAAAGTTTGCTACTTTGAATGTTAATTGATGATTTGCATTTACCGGAGAAAATTTAATGACCAGGTACGTGGTACCAGTAGTCATTCATGTCACAATGGGGCACGTTCGGTGTAGTACTAGATTTGTAATAATGAGCTGAATTTTAGTATGGTGAGAAGGTCAATTCTCCGTTTCTGCAATGAAATGGTGCAAAAAGCGTGGTTATTGTGATTGCTTGCCTAATTTGATGCTATTTGAGCAAAACTTTGGATAACTATGTTGTTTATGTTGCAAGAAATGGAGAAAACAACAACACTGTTGCCCAAAGTTTTGCTCAAACAGCATCAAATTAGGCAAGCAATCACAATACCTACGCTTTTTGCACCATTTCATTGCAGAAACGGAGAATTGACCTTCTCACCATACTAAAATTCAGCTCATTACTACAAATCTAGTACTTCACCGATCTGTCCTATAGCCGCACATTATTGTAAAAAACAACAACTTTACACACATAATTGCACTTTTTTGGCACATATGTACATTCATTGATAATGTAAATTAGATGAGATCAAAGTTGATGTCCATTTATACATATTTGTAAATAACACAAATGTGAATGTTGAAAATTTTTCAAATGCTGAGCGGCTATTCTGCCGCCACTCGCATAACAGTCCCATCTTTGCTGGGTTTCCTATTCATATGGGACTGTTTTGCGAAATGTCCAGCCTTTTTTTCCGCATAGATGAGTCATGAAAGAAACGTTCTCGTGCCGTTTGCAAGGAAAGCAGCACTGCGTTGACAATTTCTTTACCATTTTCTTTTTCTGGCAGCAAAATTGCAAAACATTTCTGTCTACTGGAGACGTGGGGATATTCACACTGAGCTGTACCCCCGTTAATTTGAACGACATGCAAATCAACAGGATTCATGCTTATTTTGATTATCTGCATCTGATTATTTTCGCATTTAAGTAAGAAAGACACTACGCTACAAATTTGCAGACCATCTTATTTAGACGTTAAGCTTAAGAAATGTTTTTTAGACAAATGAGTCATTTTTTTCCACATAATTCAAACATCCTGGCATTTTACCACGTACCTTGTTTAACGCTTGACGGCCAATAATGACATGACACGAGACTAGTTTCTAATTTCAGTAAATACAATTATTAGGACTGTAAATGCTTCAATCCTAATAACTTGTTCATTTATCTTTAGATCCAATTCTCGTTTTCGACACTTTCATACATTTATATACGTGAGTTAGTTGAACAAGAGGTCATTAGGAATGGGATAAATGTGGCTGCAAAATAACATTCAATTTCTACATGTAGGTATTATGATCAATTCTTTATCGTTTAAATGTCAACGGATTCGGAAAAAAGACGAACTACAGTTGTGTGGCACCACGGCATTTGAAGTGGGCCCTTCAAAATTGCTGACAATTGATATTTTGAGCCACTCCTTTCTCCACACAACATGAGTGTTGTTGTGCGATCATAGAAAGATGTTCAAATGTTATACTTTTTATGCGTACAGATAGGTAATATAAAATGTAGAACAGCAGGGCAGCGTACGATACTCTCACACACAACTTACAGCAGTCGACATTTGAACCGCCGACTGGAGCCAAGTTTATTGTGCTTCCGGTTTTTCTTCCCTCTTTCTTTGTCTTTACGGATCTCACGAACCAGTGTATAGAAGGCATCGTCAACTCCCATTCGAGTTTTGGCGGACGTTTCAACAAATGGTACTCCATATTGTTTGGCCACCTAAAAGAAGGGAAAGGAATAATTACAGTGCTTATCATCTAGCTCGAAATTACACAAATTCTTACATCTCTGGCTTGGTTCATGTCCACGGCCCACGCCTGCAGATCACATTTGTTACCGACTAGAACCATGGGAACTTCTTCTGCATCTTTGACGCGCTTGATTTGCTCTCGATAGGTTCCTGAGCAAAAAAAGAGATTTTCTTACTGTCAGCATAATGAGCCCCAAGCCATTGTTTTACCTATATCTTCGAAGCTTTTGGCACTGTTCACTGCAAAAACTAGCAAAAAACCTTCGCCAGTCCTCATGTATTGATCTCGCATAGCGGAGTATTCTTCTTGTCCTGCTGTATCTAGAATATCTAATAAACACGTTTCACCATCTGAAATTAAAGGAAAAGGTAGTCAATGTAATGCAGCATAATTATTAAAGTAAACAGTAGACGATTTGCAAGCATCGAAGCTTGCGTGGTAGTAGATCTAGAAGTACGTGCGGAGGACGAAAGTCTTCCGGCCCCTGATCTCCAAGAGATTTAGAACAAGGTTGACCGGTTGAAAAACAACAATGTCGCTGGAGCAGATCAACTACCAAGCGAGCTTTTAAAATACGGTGGAGAAGCACTGGTAAGAGCACTACACTGGATCATCACCATGATTTGAAAGAAAGAAGTATTACCGGAAGCATGGATGGAAGGTATCGTCTGTCCCATCGATAAAAAGGGCGATAAGTTGGATTGCAGGAGCTACAGCGCGATCACACTATTGAGCGCTGCGTACAAGATTTTATGCCGCCGTCTATCAGCGATTGCAAGAGAGTTCGTAGGGCAGTACCAGGCTGGATTCATGGGTGAACGCGCTACAACGGACCAGATGTTCGCTTTCCGCCAGGTGTTGCAGAAATGCCGCGAAAACAACGTGCCCACACATCACTTGTTCATCGCTTTTAAATCGGCGTAGGTATGGTACATTCGATCGAGACCAGCTATGACAGATTATGCACGAGCACGGCTTCCCGAATAAACTAATACGATTGATCAAGGCGACAATGGATCGAGTGATGTACGTAGTTCGAGTATCAGGGACACTCTCGATTACCTTCGAATCTCGTAGAGGTTTACGGCAAGGTGATGGTCTTTTGTGATTGCTGTTTAACATTGCTTTAGAGGGTGTAGTAAGGAGCGCGGGGATAAACACGAGTGGAACGATTTTCACGAAATCCGTTCAGCTGGTATCGCCGAAAATATTGAGCTCGCAAATTTGAGATGATGGTATCTTCGGAGTATGGCGCTAACCTCCGCAAATAGGATCAATGTGTCGAAGACAATATACATGATGACAAAGGGCTCTAGGGAGGATTAAACGTGCCCGCCATTCTGAATCTCTATCGACGGTGATCAAATCGAGGCGGTTGAGGAATTCGTGTACTTGAGTTCACTGATGACCATCGACACCAGCAGAGAAATTCAGACGCATTGTGGCAATCGAGCTTACGCAGAAGCCTACGGTCGTACAAAGTTCACCATCACACGAAGTTAACCATCTACAAAACGCGGACTAGACCGGTAGTCCTCGGTAGGCACGAAGCATGGGCTATACGTGCAGAGGATTAACATGCGCCCTTGGAGTTTTTGAACAGAAGGTGTTCCGTACCATCTGCTGAGAGAACCAACCATACTCCACACCGCGGAAATTGGGAGGGTACGGTGGACGGATCATGTCATCGAGATGTCGGATAGCAACTCGATTAAAATGGTTCTCGAGAGCAATCCGACCGGTACAAGAAGATGGTGCTCAGCGAGGTGGGTCGATCAAGTGGAGGCGAAGGGTCCGCGGAGCGCCGAGTCCAATGGAGACGACTCCTACGTTCAGCAGTAAGCAGTAAGTCAAGAAGTCATCTTCTCTTCACACAAATTATTGGTTCAAAGGGGGATAAGTGTCACCCAATTTATCATAACACATGCCTCTAAAAACTATAGTCTTGAAAACTTTGACAAATTGAGATTTGGATTGCGAAAAGATATTCATGTACTCCGAAATAATGATTTATTTTGTATAATCTTTTGTATAAACTTGCATTAAACTAAATGGCTGTAAAAAAAAACAAATCAATTATTACAAGATACGCTCTAACTTCATGTATATTGTCTATATTTTTACGTACTATTTGAGGAAAAACTAACTAGCATTTCCAGTTTGAAAATTCTTGGTGCACTTTACAGAACAATATAGCTATGAAACTGAAGTTTTCCTTGCTCCTGTTATGCGATAATTAACCCTATCCCGCCCATGACTTCTTATAATGTTTAAAAATAGTTTTTATTATTTTTCCTCAAAATGGTAGAACAAAATCTTATTTTCTATGCCAAAATTATTGTTTAAGGCTATTACAACTCAAATATGAAGTGATGCTCTGGAGCACCACCAGGCATTTGGAGAACTTTATTTCATGTTTTTTCTCGTTAAGGCCCAAATACAATGTGGGCGGCATAGCGGCATGGCGGCACGACGGCACGACCGCGGTGTGTTCTAAATCTGACTGTCATTATGCCGCTGCCGCTTTGCCGCAATTCAAAACACAATGCAGACGGTTTGACGAACGGTTATTTGTAATTAAATACGTGTTTATTTTGGTTGGCTGTAATCGCGATCGTAAATCTTTGAATTATTTTATTGAAATCATTAACGGCAGAAATTGCAAATGTAAAAACTGTTCAAGAATGTTAGGATCTATAAAACTTCCAGGAAATGAAGTACATGCTGAGAAATAGATTGTAAACACTTTTCAATTTACCGTCTACGCTGGCAGCGTTCGACCAGGAACGAAAGCCCAGAGTAGAATCATAGATTAATTTCGTAGAACCGTCAAACTTAAATCGGATCGTAACCGACCGGAAGTTGTCGGCTGCTAAACTTTGCGAAGTTCTTTCATGAAACGGTCCCGCAGATGCTTCCATTTCTTTTTGTATCTTCAACATGACACATTTCACGCCATATATTGCGCCACGGTTTTTGAACTTCGTGGAACGATATTTCCATCGAGCCATGAATATATTATCGATTCCCAATCTTTAACTCCAAAACAAAGATAAACCATAAAGACAAAACACTGATAATTCTCATCGTACACCGATTTAAGTCTCTATTTAATTGATAGTTGACTAACTGCCCACCCGTGTGGCGCTTGCATCGTTTTTATTCGAGTTTGGCGTTTTATTGCCACCTAGATGATGGTTGGCCAAACTCAGTCCTTTCAGTATTGGACGAACATGATTCTGTGGCTATGATTTGTATCGAACAATGTTTGAAGTGTTACGTCTGTTTGTCTGTGTTACCATATCTCATTTTATCTTTGAGTAAATATTAGCATTCTTGAAAAGTTTCCAGAGGGTAACAAATTTATTTATGCAAAGTAAAAATCTGCCATTTTTTAGGATGGTGTCGATTTGATTAAGAAGCGTGAATTGGATCTTCTGTTTAATTCTGATTTTTTACATGCTGGTTGACACAAATTTACTAAAAAAAATGTTGGAAGAAAAACATTCTAACGTAAAACGTAATGCGAAGAATGTGTCAAATCCAAAGAAAACAATATTATTTCAATTTAAATTAAATACTTATTAGATAATTTGTTTGAATTTGCCACTGTCAATCGGGTTTTTTTCTTTTGAAATTACATTACAATAGGATTGACAGATGTTTTCGACCAATTCAATAAAATAGCACGTTGAAATATCATCATCCAAAAACCCATTCTAGTTTTCTATATTTCTGATTCAAATTATGTCCACGCAAAAGACTATAATCACAGAGAACAGACATCCAAGTCCAGTTTCGAAACTGTGTAAGGAATTTAACGGCCATTTGGAATCGGCAACACGAGTGGCAATAGCGTGGCGCTGCAGTCGGTCAATTTCCCATACTAATTTAATTCACCACTTGAAATGTTTCAATTCACCACTGACTGTGGCAATATGGTGTTTGGTGGCGTTAGTGTTGTCATCGTGTATTGGTTTGCAACCTTACTCAAGTAGAGATTCAAATCCTTACACAACTTTCCGAATGAAATTTGTTCTAGCCTGGATGTCTGTTCTCTGTGCTATAATGTAACAGAATGTTAACTTGCTCCGCTTTGCCGCTCATCCTTTGCCGCGTTTTTCCAAATTTCTGGAAAAAAACGCATTTTAGTACAATGCCGCTCTTGCCGCTAAACACTCATTGTGCGCAATCATATGGCGTCCCATGTGTTGGAAATTTGCCGTTGCCGCCCATGCCGCTATGCCGCCCACATTGTATTTGGGCCTTTAAAAATACCTTAAGCACAGGATGCTTTATTTGACAATCCACGAAAATCACTTTCCGAACCAGTTTTATACAAATTCATTACAATTCGAGACAAGTTGTTCTCAAAAACTTCGAACTTTTATGCCACCAGAATCCTAGAATGGGATGCAAACAATTATTACATTGGAAAATTGCTTATTTTTTGCACACCATGTGCCCAGTGGTGCATATGCACCATTTATATTGCATTATATTATGGGTTTAAATACATATTTCAGTTCTTTTCAACGTATGACTACACAAATAAATAGTAAATCTGTTAGGGAAATATTTTTATTTCAACCCATGAGGATAATTATGCCATTAATTAAGTTGTCAAAGTTTGTCATTATTTTTTTGTCGAAAAAATTGCTTTCCGTGAAAACTTTTTTTGACAAAAACATTGTATTTGTATGCGCATACATAGTGTAATGCCTTTAGATAGAAAACTACATATGAAATCATAATTCACAATTAAAAACATTCAAAAAACTTCATTAGTTTCAGAGATACAAGGGTTGAACGTTCTGGTGCTCTACAGACACCATGGGCGGGAAAGGGTTAAATTCTAAAGCTTAAAACCCAATATGTACTCAATACCAAATTGACTTTCACTTACCAATCACGACTTGTTTCCGGTAGGAATCTTCAATGGTGGGGTCATATTCGTCCACAAAGTGATTCTGGATGAGTTGTATCGTGAGCGCCGACTTGCCGACACCTCCAGCACCGACCACTACCAGTTTGTATTCAGTCATTTCTGTTGTGACTAGCTACTGACGCATTCCCCGCAGAATTACTGGAAAAAGTCGAATTATGAACGTGAACGTCTGCGATTTTGAAAATTCTTAGCATAGGTTTTCAGAATAGGGAACGAAACAAATTCTGCTGATCTAAAAAATCGTGGAATCCGATGGTTCAAACTTTTAACTTAAGTTTGTATTTTCTTTTTGGAAAAATATTTTACCGGTGTATTTTTTCTAAAGCCCAATGATTCTATTATAGTATGTTTTTGGGCTGATTTTTTTTTATTATTTCCATCAGATTCCACGCTACAGTTAATTCTAAACAGTTTGTGTATTCACTACACTAAGGATCTCTTAAAAATATTCGAGCGTAAGTTTTTTTTTTATTAGCGGAAAATGTTTTGTTTCTAATTCTGAGAAGTCTTGCAAAATATCACATTTGAATCGATAATATTCAAGTTGGGAGGATCCGTATTTGAGCGTGGAATCAGTCTACTATAGCTGATGCACAAGAATTTTGACGTCCGCCTTCCGCCGCCAAGAAACAAAAATCAGCTTGTTGCTAATCGATGTATACTATTATACTAAATAAAAATGCAGCATACACACGCGTCAGATGTGGACCAACCAGCCTGCTCACTGCTGGCAGCAGAAAAGGATTCTTCTCTGCTCGATGTCGTCGCCGCCTCTTGGTTGTTGTTATGTTTATTGGAATAGCTAAATACTTTTCTTGTTCTCTTTTGATGGCAATGATGTTGATTATGTGCACCGCCCGTCTTTTCGTTCTCTGTCTTGGGATTCTCTTTTCGTATGTCTGATTAATCCCGGACGCTGCTCATCGAACGAACACTGTTCACTACGCACGCACGCACTCACACAAATTTACAAATTTGAGAACTCAGTCCTGTACGATATGGGCAACAGATTGCTAGCATAGGTGGTTTGCAAGTAACTCGTTACACGGAGCAGACTGGGAAATGGATATCATACGTGTTGGGACTCCAGATTTTTACTCTTTTGATAACACATGGAAACACATCTATACCTACGATCTTCACTATCATTTAGACTATACTAAGGCGACCAGATCACGATTATTGATCTGTCGTATCCCGCGCTCAACGCCAACTATTTTGATTTCTTTCAACTACTGAAGTGGCTACGGTTAGGATAGCACCGTAGTCCAAGAACCTTACTTTCGTAAGGGGAATTTCAGTAAAAATGAAATGGCAGACTCGCGTGTAATGACTTGAGTCTGTTTGCTTGTCAACAACAAGAGGAACCCCTTGGTGGAACTCTGATCTAGCGAAACTCAGGAAACAATGTAGAAAGAGTTGGGACAGGCCACAGGCGGCGTTCGGCTGGTTCGGAGGCTTTCAGGTCGGCTCGCAAGGCCTAGAGGAAAGTTCTCCGATCTGATGAACGATCCGGCTGGAAAAACCTTTGCACAAATGTTTCCAGTTTGAGTGAAGTCAGTCGGTTAAACAAAATCCTTGCGAAATCTAAGGATTTCCGAGTTAACGAACTTCGTTTGCCAAATGACGATCTGACTTCCTCTGATGAAGAAGTTCTGGAATGCTTATTCAACACACACTTTCCTGGATGTGTGGATATTACACCTTCGGATGAACCTGATGTCTTTTCTTGTAGTTATGATTCTTTAGCTTCGGCTCGGAGTATCATAATAGCTTTGCTCCTTTCAAATCTCCTGGGGCAGATGGGATTTATCCTATTTTGCTTCAGAAGGGATTTGATCATTTCAAACATGTTTTGAAACAACTACTTGTCTGCAGTTTTGCTACAGGGTAGCAGTAATCCTGGCGGGATATTACTGTGAAGTTTATTCCTTGGTTTATTCCGAAAGTGGGTCGCGAGTCGTATGAAGAAGCAAAGAGCTTCAGACCTATCAGTTTGACCTCTTTTTTCAGAAATGAACGCATTGTAGATCATCACATCCGTGATGTTCATCTGGCCAACGTGCCTCTTCATGTGAACCAACATGCCTACCAACTGGTAAGTCCACTGTGACTCTTTTACACAAGGTTGTATACGATATCGAGAAGCCATTCGCTCAAAAGCAATCTTGTTTGGGTGTTTTCTTAGATATCGAGGGTGCCTTTGACAACGTGCCTTTCGATGCCATATTGGAAGCCACACGGGGTCATGGTATATCTCCAATGATTTCCAATTGGATTCACCAAATGCTTAAAAACCGACATCTCTTCTCGACATTGCATCAAGCAGCGATTAGGAAATTGAGTGTTTGTAAGTGCCCCCGAGGGGGAGTCTTGTCACCGCTTTTATGGAATCTCGCAGCAGATACGCTATTGAGGCAACTCAATAATAGCGGTTTTCCTACATATGGTTTTGCCGACGACTATCTAACATTGTTAGTTGGTATGTGCATCAGCACCCTTTTCGACCTGATGCAAAACGCTCTTCAGGTAGTTGAGGGCCAATATGGCCTTTCGGTTAATCCGAGTAAAACATCTATATTGTTCTTTTCACGGAAAAGCGAAACCGTAATGGTGTTCGACCTTTGCGTCTCTTTGATTCTGAAATCAATGTGCCTGAACAAGTGAAGTACGTTGGAGTTATTCTTGATTCCAAGCTTTCCTGGACACCTCACATTGAGTTCAGAATCAAGAAAGCTTGTATGGCCTTCGGGCAATGCCGGCGTACCTTTGGTACAACTTGGAGTCTAAAACCCAAGTATATCAAATTGATTTACACAACTGTTGTTCGTCCAATATTGGCCTATGGATGTCTTATGTGGTGGCAAAAGGGCGAAGTGAGAACGATCCAATATAAATTAGGCCATCTCCAAAGGATGTGCTTAATGGCGATGTCTGGAGCGTTCTCTTCAACTCCCACGGCAGCGCTCAAAGTTCTCTTTGACGTTGCCCCACTACACATTCATCTCAAACAAGAAGCACTTTCTTGCACTTACCGTTTACGGGTACTCGATTTACTAGAGGAAACTCCTGTAAACCGCAGATCAACACACACACTTCGTTGTGTCCACTATTGATGAATTGGGACAAAGTTGTCCTTGCTCCAAGTGATCTTACAATTGCTTGTAATTTTCCATATGGGATATTTTCCACGAAATTCCCTTCCGGGAAGAGTGGACATCTGGATATCTGGAGAGAAGTATTGCGGAAGGCATCGTATGTTACACTGATGGCTCCCTTCTCGAAGGTCGAGCAGGTGCTGGTGTATATTCTCGTGAGCTAAGGCTATATCAGTCTTACTCACTTGGAAGACACTGCACTGTTTTTCAGGCCGAAATATTCGCTCTTATGTGTGGATTGCAATCAGCACTTCAGCAACACGTAATGGGCAAAGTAATATACTTCTGTTCAGATAGCCAGGCTGCTATTAAAGCACTTGCTTCGGCCAACTGTAGGTCAAAGTTAGTTACCGCTTGTCGAACTCAAATCGAGGAGCTGAATTCAACAAACGCTGTTTACCTTGTATGGGTACCTGGCCCTTCTTCCATCGCTGGAAATGAATTTGCTGATGAGTTAGCTCGCACTGGAGCATCACATGACTTCATTGGTCCTGAGCCAGCTATTCCGGTATCGAAGTGTTGGGTAAAGCTTCAGATTCACACCTGGGCAGCCACTCAGCACAAACAGTATTGGAATAGTTTGGAGTCATGCCGTCAAACAAAATTGTATTGTACTGAGTCATCTCTACGCGTGGCGAAGTATCTAACTAATCTGTCTAAGCAGAATTGCAGAACGCTGATCAAAGCGTTGACTGGCCACTGCCGCCTCAGCTATCACATGGCGAATATTCAGCAAGCTGATTCATTTGTATGTGATAGCAGTGAATCCGATTATGGCACTTCGTATCATTTGATATGTAACTGCCCAGTTTTCGCGCAACTGCGTTCCCGAGTACTCGGTAAACACTTATCAAGTGAAACTGACTTCAGAAACCTGAATCTTCAAGATGTTCTGTTGTTCTCAACCCGCTGTGGTAAAGAGCATAGACTCTCTTTGCGCTTTATGCGTTATTACAGTGCCCTTTTCAGGGCGCTGTTTGCACCCTTTGTGGTACTCTTATGTGGTATTTTTCCTATTTCCCTACATGTCCCTATCCCCATCCAAATCCTTATTACCTTCCTTTTCCCTCAGATAGATGATGAAATAGGTTTTTATTATGGCAATGGCACAAATGTCCCAAATGGATGATAACGTGCCTCTGGAGCCGGCCTTCTGATACCTGATAGTTGCGGTAATAATAGTAATGATAGGAAAGGCGCCACTAACAAGTTTGCCTTCTTTCCATTAAATGCCGTTTTTTTTAAGTTTTCTCACGGGAGAAAGAATGTCAAATTTTCATTATGCCAAACGTTCCTAATGCCAAATGTCATTTACATATCTCAAATTTGTAATTTGTAAGTTTATTTATACGATAGCCTGCCAGTATACAAACTTTAAATCAGGTCAAGGAATCGTAACCACACTGTGATAAGTGATTATTGTATACATTATGTTCAAAAAAGGCTGATTGTCAATCAATCGCAAAAAAAACTCTGAATGAGTAATGATTAAAGGCGTACAAGAACTTTTAAAATAGTAGTTACTAAACTAAACTCTGCATTATTGAAGTTTAAAAAACAGAAATAAACAAATACCTATATAATATTATTTAAAACAACATTAAGACCAATTCAATTTGGATCATATATTTTGTATGATCAATCATTTTAAGTAAATACTGATTGAGTAAAGATTTTTCTTATGATATTATTTGTAATCAAATTGCGAAAGAATGTGATTAAGAATGATAATTAATGATTAAATCAAAAATGAATATAATGCTTTGATTCAAAGTGCTTCGCCGAGTTGTTTTCGAAACCCCCGATGCTAGCGTATCGTGTATGCACCACACCAGTGTCTCCCTGTCTGCCATCCGAGGTCACGAGTAGGAAGGTATTATTAATTACTTAACCGTATGCCAAAATAAACCAAAAAGAGAAGAAAAAAGTTGCACTGTCTCTTGGGGTCTATCGTGCGATGATCACACGAAACGTTCCAGCCAAGTTCTTCTGCGGCTCTACAAACAACACTGACTGCAGTAGCACTATCCAAAATGTCCGCTTTGTTTTCCGCACTTATTTGCGCTGTGTGACACTCCAAACTGGAACACTAGGCTGGGATCGCTAGGATGATTATTGCTCGCAGATTTGTCAAATACACTCTAGCTGCTAATAAGTACTCTTCTTGTTGATTACAATAAGCTTTCGCGTAATGACTCATCGCAATATTCTTGAGATCACCACAGCATGTCTCAATAAAAAATATCAGATAATGCCCAACCTGCGGATGGAGCAACAAGGCACAGTAATCAAACTCATACAGAATAGCAGACCTCCGAGAACAAACCGATTAGGAGCAAGCTGAGAAAAAAAAACACCGAATTTGACTTGTTCACTTTGTGCTTCCTTCGCGACGGGAATTTTTTTCCGGCCAACACCAGTGCGTAGCCCCAAAAGAGGCCCAGCTATTCACTTGTTGTGCTGGGATTTTTTCACAATATGCACCGTTTAGCGACGCGCTACGAGCAATTTTCGCACTGCAAACGCAAATTTATACTTTCCCGCACATTTTTAAAGTAAATTCTCACCGTTTTTCAATGTTTTTCGACTGAAATAATCAGAAATACTTTTCGTTCTGCAGCATCGACCGAAACCGAACCCGAGCCAGACCTCCGCGGACTACATCAGAGCGAGACGATCCCTTTTTCTCTTCAAGTTTTGTTTGAGGAGTGCTTGCAGCACTGCCGAACCGGTTAGAAAGGTTCAGTCGCGGATACCATTGCACAAATGCAGGCCCCTGGCATCAATGAAATTTATCGTAACCAACATCTAACTGCCTTATACTTATATTCGTGCAAATTGAAACGAGCGTGTAATCAACAAACACAGCTTTTGTTTGATGTTGTGAGCCACTCACGAAATCACATTCACAATGCGTGCTTGTTGGGTTGCTTAATTCAACTAATCGCATGCTCCTCTTATCGTACATTAACATTAAAGCGAGTTTGAAGTGTTTTGTGATCATAACAGGTGGAAAAAATGATTCCAAAAACTGATCAACAAACCCAAATAAACGTTAAACAAAAAATTGTTGATGTTTTCGCATTTGACAGTGGGCGCTATTTACTAGCGCCCAGGGCATCCTGTCTACCATGATTCCAATGCATTGATATAGGCCGTGTCAAGGGCCTGCACAAATGTCAATAGTCACTAGGGTGGGTCATACTTCATTTTAAGACGATTTCAAGCATAATTTTTCAAATCGACGTATCTAACTTTTTCACTGATCTGAGTAAATTCATGGTCAATGTTGACGACCATTTCACTAAAATAGTTTTGTATAAAAAGACTTTTCATAAGTTTTTTCGTGCTTAACATCACCAGGGATATTCCACGCACTAGGTAAGGAACGAAACCTACCCATTCCATATCATGTTAACAATGCATTTTGACAAAAATACACATACACCGGGTTGGTTCGAGATACGTCATGCCAGATACGTCGCTTTTGTATGGTGCCAGTTTGGTGTATCTGTTACTTTTGATTTTGGCTAGATACGTCGTTTGGTTTTCTCATATATCAAAACGGTGTATCTATCAGTAAAGTTGTAAACATCAAAATAGTTAGATACGTCGTTTCGAAAAATATGCTTAGTTAAACAAATTAAGCAATAAATCATCAAACAGTGATGTGGATTCTTCAATTTGCTTTATGAATCATGCATGCAGCAGTAATCCCGGATTTGTTTACATTCTCGAGTTACGTCGGATTGAAAATTTATGCTTGATTTTATCTGAGTAACGCGGACTCAACCGTTGGGGGCAGTCACCAGGGTGCGATGACGTCACGATTTCGATTCCCGCATCTTGTACCAATGTTTAGGGAACTCAAATGCATTGTCAATGGGGGAGCCCAATTGATGTTGGCTGCAAACAATCCTATCCACTTATCCGCGAGCGGTAATGGCGGCGGCTGTGTAACGTTTAGTTTTGTAAATTGTAAAAATTAGACTACTCGAGAATAATTTATACCTGCTCCGCGAACTGTGAATTGCATAACCCTGCTCTGCACGAGGCGATCATTTGAATTCGTCGAAAAATCCCATCATATTCCCCTTCATTTCCGCATGTGACAAAGCTACACACATACACATGCACCATCTTTACACATCAATGTGATTGCGGCTCGGCAAACTAACGAAAGGAGGTGCAGGAGAGGCGAACACGATCGTTCCACGGCGAAACAATGAGCAGCTCTTGGAAACACGATTCGCCGACTTCGGCATGATCATCAAATGAGAGAAGAGCGAAAACTTCGCTGAAAGCCATCTCACACATCAGCTTCGTCGGCTGTGGTACTTGTTTGTCGGGAAGAACGAGTGCGCGATCGCGATCTAGAAAGATCAGTGGTCAGTCCCTATCCAGCTAGCGCTAAGGACAGCATGCAACGGTGCAGCCTCCGGTCTGGCTATATTTGATCTCGTTAACACTCGTGAGGATCGATGTCATGTTACCTCGAAGAACAATAGTGCAAGGTTTGTGTACCGTCGGCGAAAATCATAGGAAGTGCCACTCTATCATGAATCAAACCGCGAGACATCTTTTGCTGGATTCGACGGCACCCCATCGGCATGCGGATGAAGGTGATCGCCTAGGTGATCGCCGTGTGCTAGAAGGATGCCAAGGAGCGAGGAGTGGACGGGCGTTGATATGCCCCAGCGTGGTAATCGTCGGTGCATGGTGCCAACGGCGATACTCAACGACAGTGAAGCACGTGCCGAAGAAACCTTTTCTAGATTGAGTTTAAATAAGGGCGAAAGTAACATGAGAGAGTTCTCTTCATCGACTCTCTCTTCTTCAAATTAAAGTGACAAGATGCAAGTATGGTTGCACTTAATGGTCATAAATCGCTAGGTTGCGATCTAGGGGCAAGACACTGTGCAAACGAGAGTAACTCTGAGAATTTCTGAGTAACTCTTTTTAGCAATGATCGACGAAATTTGTCGGAAGACATCCCCAAAACTTCAATTTTCATTCAGCGCATGCAACACTTTGCAGTTTGACATTGATGCCAGATCACACTTTGGCATAAATGGGAGGAATTCTGAGGAACTGTGAGGAATTCTGAGCAACACCTCGAACACAGATTTGCTCTCGTTAGATCTGTCCTGCCCCTAGGTTGCGATGCAATCTAGCGTCTAAGTGTAAAAAAGTTCGATTGAATTTGCATCTTGTCACTTTAATTTGCAGAAGAGAGAGTCGATGAAGAGAACTCTCTCATGTTACTTTCGCCCTTATTTAAACTCAATCTAGTTTTGTGCAATTTCGAAAGTGTGGGCATCAGGCCCTTGACACGGCCTATATCAATGCATTGGAATCATGGTAGACAGGATGCCCTGGGCGCTAGTAAATAGCGCCCACTGTCAAATGCGAAAACATCAACAATTTTTTGTTTAACGTTTATTTGGGTTTGTTGATCAGTTTTTGGAATCATTTTTTCCACCTGTTATGATCACAAAACACTTCAAACTCGCTTTAATGTTAATGTACGATAAGAGGAGCATGCGATTAGTTGAATTAAGCAACCCAACAAGCACGCATTGTGAATGTGATTTCGTGAGTGGCTCACAACATCAAACAAAAGCTGTGTTTGTTGATTACACGCTCGTTTCAATTTGCACGAATATAAGTATAAGGCAGTTAGATGTTGGTTACGATAAATTTCATTGATGCCAGGGGCCTGGTGGGCATGATCGTAGCTAGGGAAGAGCTAGGTAGGATTAGGTTGCGTCAGAAGTAGGATGATAATAAATCTGTTAAAATGAGTCATGGCGTCTTATTATTTTGTGGGTGAAGAAAGAACTGTAACAGCTGGCACAAATAACCGATTCGAATTTGGACGTTTCTTGGGGGAAAGTCAAAACAGTTTCATTCTCCTCCTCACCCCTTCACCCACCGTTTGGTGGCGCCAACCGATTGAGATCCCCAAGAAACGTCAAAATTCGAATCGGTTATTTGTGCCCGCCGCCGCCATTACCGCTCGCGGATTAGTGGATTGGGAGGGAGTAGGGATGTCATATCCACTAATCCGCGAGCGGTAATGGCGGCGGCGGGCACAAATAACCGATTCGAATTTTGACGTTTCTTGGGGATCTCAATCGGTTGGCGCCACCAAACGGTGGGTGAAGGGGTGAGGAGGAGAATGAAACTGTTTTGACTTTCCCCCAAGAAACGTCCAAATTCGAATCGGTTATTTGTGCCAGCCGCCGCCATTACCGCTCGCGGATAAGTGGATACGTGGGGGCAGTCGTCTCACGTTATAGATCCCGTTCACAACATTTATGTATTGCGCGCAAACCCCAAAATTTTATTCCCACCTTTGGGTTTCCGCGCCGAAGACCCAGCGCCAGATTCGGCGACAAAGAGAGCTGACAGCAGTCGCCGGGCAGTTGGCAATCCTGATATTTGACGGCGGTCGCCCGTTACTCATGGGAGTGGATTGTTGTCACGCAAATAGAGCTTTTCGCTGAAAATGCATGTGTATTGAGGTCTTGTTGACAGATTTTCTGCTGTGTTAGTGTGAAATTCAGTGATTTCCTGTATCGCGTAAGCCTTCGCTGGAAGGAAAAGTCATGTTGCTCAGCGAAGCAAGGAAAATTTTCAGTGAAAAAAGCAATATCTGGAAACCTTTCTCTTGTTTTGATTTCGCTTGCGTCCTGAATCTTCGTGAGCATAGCCAAAAAGTTCGCTGATTCTGCTGCCTGTGAAGTTTATTTTGTGCAAAACATTCCTCTAAGAACTGAGAAATTTGCAGTCGATGACATGATTGCCAGATCTATCCTAGAATGTTTTAGCTAGTGTTTTAGTGATTCTTAATCGAACCAACGTTTGCGTCAGGATTAGCGCTCTCATCTCAACAACCCTAATAGAAAATATATGATATATATGATATATGATACAACATGCTTAACAACCCTTTCGGGCTATCATCTTGATCATACACTGAATTATACAATCATTCACCCAATCGCCAGTGTATAATACATTTTTATTAGCGAACGCCTCAGGCATTCCTGCAAAGATCTACGAATTTAGATTGTTCCGGCGCATAAAACCCTCCGCTGGCTACGTTCTTCTGAGGATATTTCTCCACAAATTGACGGAATTGGCTCTAGAGAGCCCAAACTTCAGGTCCTCATCCTTGCTCTCCGTCTTGATTATGAGTCCCATCAGATCCAATCAAATAAGGTTCCAAACTAGGGGCAGGACAGATCTAACGAGAGCAAATCTGTGTTCGAGGTGTTGCTCAGAATTCCTCACAGTTCCTCAGAATTCCTCCCATTTATGCCAAAGTGTGATCTGGCATCAATGTCAAACTGCAAAGTGTTGCATGCGCTGAATGAAAATTGAAGTTTTGGGGATGTCTTCCGACAAATTTCGTCGATCATTGCTAAAAAGAGTTACTCAGAAATTCTCAGAGTTACTCTCGTTTGCACAGTGTCTTGCCCCTAGGTTCCAAAAGATTTGCAGCTCTTCATTTCTCAGGTTGTTAAAACATCATTCGATACCGTCTTCGGAATGCCCTCGAGAATACCTATAAAACCGTCTGAATACTCAGGGTCTGTGTCAATTGGTGAATAAAAATTAATTTTTACTTAAATTTGACAGTTCAACACTCAAACTTGACACTTTTCCTAAGGAAATAATCATCGAACTGTCAAGTTTAAGTGAAAATTAATTTTAATTCACCAATTGACACAGGCCCTCAGTCCTAGGGGCAGGACAGATCTAACGAGAGCAAATCTGTGTTCGAGGTGTTGCTCAGAATTCCTCACAGTTCCTCAGAATTCCTCCCATTTATGCCAAAGTGTGATCTGGCATCAATGTCAAACTGCAAAGTGTTGCATGCGCTGAATGAAAATTGAAGTTTTGGGGATGTCTTCCGACAAATTTCGTCGATCATTGCTAAAAAGAGTTACTCAGAAATTCTCAGAGTTACTCTCGTTTGCACAGTGTCTTGCCCCTAGCCTCAGTCATGCTTTTAGTTGAAATTGGATAGTTTTGAGATTCGGAATTGCCTGCATTCAACTCAAATTTGGCTCATCAAGGAACAAATTTGTTGGGTATCTTTGTTTTACCGTGTGTGTTCTTTTCAATGTAGCCGAAGCTGAACTTTAGATTTTACCGTTTCAGAAGTCGGCAATCCCTCGTTGTGTGTTGACGTTTTGTGCGAAATGTCACAAGAACATTCAGAAGACGGAAAATATTTTGCATTTTGCTTTGTAACTTTAGTAGATTGCCAGAAAATTGTAATTTTTGCTTCAAATTACTTATAAAATACAAGGTAATAGTGTTACAGTCGTGCATCAGACAATTGCAATTAATAATCTTTATCTTTATTAACAGATTTCTAGGCTTGTCCGTGGGATATTGCTATGGCTACAAGTTATCACAAAGGGAGACATTAATCCAATTTGGTAGCTGTCTGTGGGGGAAGATAACATTGAAAGGAAAAAAACCTTGATGAAATCATCGACCTTGTGGTTGTGCTCGCGAATGCAGGTAATTAACAGGGGAAGAGAATGTCACACAGTCCTCCCAACTACATGGACGGAGTTCCGGTGAAGATATCGGAGCGATTCAAACCCCCTCCGAAGATCACAGTTCCGCAGAGTGTCATAAATCGATTGGCCCATGCCCAAAGTGGCGGTGGAACTGTTCGAGCGACAACGACGGCCAGTTATGATTTCGAACTGGAAGCCACCGTACTTAAGCGGATTACAGAGTGGAGGGCGGCTAAGGAACGAGAGCGTTACGAACGCGAGGAACGCGTTCGACTCAAGGAGCAGGAACGGGCCCGATTAGCAGAAGAAGAGCAAAAGCGTAAGTTGAACCAGATTTCCTATCCAAATACCGATGACCTATCCAGTGCTAGCGACGGAGAAGGCGAAGGTTCGGAAGAGGAGAACGATGAATCGTCGCCCTCGGGGTCGTCCGAGGAACGAATTCAGCAAAATCAAGTATCATCATTAGTAGTTAGTTCCAGCGCAGTGCCGCATAGTCATATGAACAAATTCGATACCATTCTTATGCCAACGGTGCTCCCCGATGTGGCAACGTCCGCTATAGGCTCCACTGAAAAAGCGATTGACTCCAGCAAGCCACTTCACTTCAGCATTCCAAAGAATACTAATTTGTTGAATAATAACAATAGCATCTATAATAAGATCAACTATTCGGATTTTGAAAATGACACTTCGAGTCCTTTCGATAATATGGAACTAAAAACTATAAACGATTTGGATATTTTAGCTCAAGTTTATAATTTAGACATTTCTAATTCTGGTTCAGAGCGAAGCCCTGGCGATTCTAACGAAAATGATTCCAAGACGCAAGATAAGCCGGGAAATGTCTGTTCCACAACTCAAGAAAACGAAGAAAGCGTAGAACAGAAACCCACGGTGGTTCCGTCTCAGTCGTTGAGCTATCAAATGCAGTCCCACTATCAGCCTGCTGCATTTACGCAAAACTCTGGACAGGAGGTTCAATCGAATGATTATTATAAATCCTACGGCAGTTACAACTATAGTTATGGTGGCTTCGTTCCTTCGTCGACACCCTCGAATACCAGCTATGCGACTCCAGACAGTCGATTTCTAAGTCAATACCAGTCGACGGCTGGTCCTTCCTATCAACAACCGGTGCAATCTCAGTATCAATCTTACAACCAAGGCATAGGATCATACAACTACTTCCCATACACAAGTTCCTCGAACAGCACGGCCACGCAGTCCACCTATGCCAGTGCGTATTTCTACAACAGCACCTACGGCCACCAGTCTCAACCGGCGCCCAATTACAGCAACTACGCTGGCAATGCAAATGCGGCTGTGGCGGAAACAGCTGCGTCTGGCTGCACTCCGGGGATGGAAGGGGCCCCTACATCAGATGATCAGGGATCGTCGTCGATGAGATCCAAATCTAAAAGTGTGCCTGACATTGTCCGCCAATTGGACGAGGAGGTGAAAAGCTCCGCTCAGCGAAGGACTCGAAATAATAGTCAATCCGTTGCTGATAGTAACTCGACCGAGGGTAAGTAATACTTTACCTGAAGAATCATGCCCTCTTTGTGCTAAAACTAGGTAACTCGAAATTCACTATTTTGACTTGAATATGTAATTTTATGGCGCGTGTTCGCATGTTGGCGCTTCGCATGAACCCTCAGCCGCAGTTCAAATGAACAAGTTTGAAATTTTATTCAGTTGTTTGCATAAATATTTTCATTTTCATTTATTTATTAACATACTTGTAGAGTTATCCCACTCATTAGAACTCTGCAATCGGTTTCTTGATTGTCTGTACCACTTTGGTGTTATAGCTATGCTATGCTGTAACCGTACACATCCTGGGGAGGCTATCGATGCATTATCGTGTATTAGTTTGCAGCTGTTTGCAGGTTTTTAAAGAAAAAAAAAATAAAAAAAGTTTTCTTAGAAACATTTTTGATTGTTTTTTTTCTCAATTTTATTTCCATCGTTTTTTTTGCAGAAAAATGTATCGCAAAGTCAGATTCTACGCAGGACTTTACTCTTTACAATCGGTTATCGCCAACCGATCAGAATCTAGTGAAACGCATAGGATCAATGGGTTTCCCGTTGGAGCGTGTAGCAGCGGTACTAGCACGAATAGGAAATGACGATAAAAAGGTAAGTGAAATCCCCTGTTCCACTGTGGCTCAGAAAGGTGTTTTGTTTTTGGCGATAAATCAACTTTGAAAAATTCTCAGCAAGTATTTCACCTAAATCTACACTTACAAACAATTTTGATTTACTATCCAAAAATGACCATCCTGGGCCACACAACTTTCCTAAATATTTTTGTCGATCGTTGCTCTTCACCGTACTGTTTCACCAACAGATCGTGGAACACTTGATACCGCTGAGCGAGTTGTTGGATTTGGGTTTTGAGGAGGAGAAAATATCCGAAGCGTTAGTCAAATTCGACAACAATAAACACAAGGCGCTTGATTATTTAATATCCTAGTATCTGAGTATTTTTTTTTTTTGGTTTGATATTGGGATGTCGCTGCGCTCGACGTTGACGACAATGTGATTGCTGCTCGCAGGAAACGAAAATCATAGATATTGGCTCCAAATTTGATGTGTAACATGTAATAAACCAAATCGATTATAGTAGCTATTTCATATTCCACTTGAGGACAACTAACAGTAGGCTTTGCTGATGTGATGCCTTATCCGCAAAAAAGTAATGATCCTAGAACGTATTTTATAAACTCAAAAAAGCGCATCATTTGCTTTTGAAGAAGTGAGCTCATTGTTTGAAATTTTTTGTGCCACTGTGTTTTTTTTCGCTTCAAAAGAAATGCGATACGTTTTTCTACAACTACAAATGTTTGTTTCATTCAAAATAGCGTCATTGTACCTTATCTTTTTTTTTTACAGTTTGACTCGTCAATTTCTAATTAAGCCTGGGTGTGTTCTTGAAAAGGATTTTCTATACACAGATCTATTCTATGGATTCTTGTATCATTCAAGGCAATACATCACTTACTTAGGGAAAATGCACGCTGCCTTCAAGGAAAATTGGAGCAAAATCCTTTTCAGGTACATACGTAGGCTTATTAATAGAAAATAAACAATAATATGAAATATTCAATGAAAAACAGTATGAGCTATATTTTTTCCGAAATCCTTTTGGTAAACATTACATCTAAAATAAGACATAATCACAATAATAGTAGGTATGCCACGGCAAAATACTTACTTTTCAGGTATCCAGGGGACTGTTATGGTCTTCTTGTTTTCTTATCCCGCATTAAAACTATATGGTGCTGTGTTGAGAAATATGATCAGCTTGAGCCCTGCGCCGATGTTATGTTGACTACGGAAACATCGTATTGGTGGGATAGGGATGCCATTTTCTTGGCAGGTACCGCTCTCCATCCTCGGTCATGCCCAATGTTAACCAGATCACTCAGTGGTTTTCAACCCTTTTTCAGTTCGTACACCCTTTTTGGATTTTCCCCAAACCTAATTCCCCCCTTCATCGAACTATTTCAAAACTATTAATTAAACTATAGTTGATGATAAAATTTTATTTGAAAATGGTTTTGTCTTTAACCCTTTCTTTCCCATGGTAGCACAGGTGATCCACTACTTTGCACTGTTCATACAAATACAGGATAATTTAGATAATTTCCATTTTTTCATCAGATGTTTGTATATGTTTAATGAACTATTATGCAAAGTTTGGTCAAAATTTCTCTGCTCGTTTATGTTCTAGAGCTTAATGATTTAGCGAAAGTCGGTATTTTTTCGATTTTAATTCAAACAGTATTCAAAAATTCAATATTCTGAAACCTGAACATTTTTCTCAACGGAAAAAAATACTAACATGCCTTATAGTATGTATATTAGCACAATAAAATATTGTTTTACAAACAAGTTGACAATAAAACACTAATTTAATGAACAAACATGTGGATCATCAGTGATCCATTGGGAACATAACGACATTTTTATACTTTCTGATCTAACCTGTTCCTTGTTAGCATGTTTGTTTACATCCAAGAAATTTGCCATTGTTAATAGTGTTTCATGTAAAAATGTCATTATTTCATATAATATTATCTATTTATCGCCGGCAATATGTCGCAGATTAACCCTTTCTTTCCCATGGTAGCACAGGTGATCCACTACTTTGCACTGTTCATACAAATACAGGATAATTTAGATAATTTCCATTTTTTCATCAGATGTTTGTATATGTTTAATGAACTATTATGCAAAGTTTGGTCAAAATTTCTCTGCTCGTTTATGTTCTAGAGCTTAATGATTTAGCGAAAGTCGGTATTTTTTCGATTTTAATTCAAACAGTATTCAAAAATTCAATATTCTGAAACCTGAACATTTTTCTCAACGGAAAAAAATACTAACATGCCTTATAGTATGTATATTAGCACAATAAAATATTGTTTTACAAACAAGTTGACAATAAAACACTAATTTAATGAACAAACATGTGGATCATCAGTGATCCATTGGGAACATAACGACATTTTTATACTTTCTGATCTAACCTGTTCCTTGTTAGCATGTTTGTTTACATCCAAGAAATTTGCCATTGTTAATAGTGTTTCATGTAAAAATGTCATTATTTCATATAATATTATCTATTTATCGCCGGCAATATGTCGCAGATTAACCCTTTCTTTCCCATGGTAGCACAGGTGATCCACTACTTTGCACTGTTCATACAAATACAGGATAATTTAGATAATTTCCATTTTTTCATCAGATGTTTGTATATGTTTAATGAACTATTATGCAAAGTTTGGTCAAAATTTCTCTGCTCGTTTATGTTCTAGAGCTTAATGATTTAGCGAAAGTCGGTATTTTTTCGATTTTAATTCAAACAGTATTCAAAAATTCAATATTCTGAAACCTGAACATTTTTCTCAACGGAAAAAAATACTAACATGCCTTATAGTATGTATATTAGCACAATAAAATATTGTTTTACAAACAAGTTGACAATAAAACACTAATTTAATGAACAAACATGTGGATCATCAGTGATCCATTGGGAACATAACGACATTTTTATACTTTCTGATCTAACCTGTTCCTTGTTAGCATGTTTGTTTACATCCAAGAAATTTGCCATTGTTAATAGTGTTTCATGTAAAAATGTCATTATTTCATATAATATTATCTATTTATCGCCGGCAATATGTCGCAGATTAATCCAGGAGGGTATATATGGTACGAGAAGAGAATCCATAGATTCTAAGCGAGCCATGTCCGAATAACTACTTATGATAACTGTAAGAAGTCCGACAAGTTTCATTAAGTTTTGCAGAAGGGCTAGATTAGAATCTCAAGATGAATAAAAGGTGTGATGGACGAAATACCTATATAGTTTTGAGGAAAAACAATATACAAATAAAAAAAAAACAAAATTTGTATATATGTGCCTTCAGTGCATCCATCTTCCCAATGGATCACAGGTGATCCACCTCAAAAATCAAATTTTTCATTTCTAACGATATTTTGGAGTAAAACTATACATCTTTTGTTCTGGTGATTTGTTCAGAAACCATTTTATCTATTTTTAAATGTCAAAAAACCTTGTGGGAAAGAAAGGGTTAATCATCGACAAGCAAAACACAGTTTTCTGACTTGAAAATCAAAACATGCACCTATTCCGATGCATCGTGTTTGTCTGCAGCATTGTAAAAATCCTGATTTCCATTGATACATGGTCACGAATGGCAATAAAATTCGCAAGGCCATTTGCCAAACTTTGGGGTTTTTATATCCTTCAAAAGAAGAATATTAAAGATGTTGACAGTCCAAGGCTTGGGCAGTCTCCGCTGTGTGGTCCAATGAACACCCGTATTTATACTACCTTAGGTACACACAATGAATCATACCTAGACATTTAGGTACTGTCATGAATAATATTTCATGTAGGTAGATATCATATGCACACAACCATTAGGTAGACACTACAGTCCTTTCCCCTTTAGAAAACTTTAAAAAATCACATTCATCACCAAAATAATGATAGCACAAATAAACTGACGAGTCCGTCACTTTCAAAGAACATATCTGTTTGCTAACAAAGCTACAAAAACAAAAGACGATTTCGCTATCCCAACATCGACAACTTCACCAAAAAAGTACGAATAACACAAATCCATTCACCAAAACCTAACATATGACAATTCCGCCACAAAAGAACAATTTCGTTCACCACGAATATTAAAGATGTTGACAGTCCAAGGCTTGGGCAATCTCCGCTGTGTGGTCCAATGAACACCCGTATTTATACTACCTTAGGTACACATAATGAATCATACCTAGACATTTAGGTACTGTCATGAATAATATTTCATGTAGGTAGATATCATGAGCCTCTGCACGAATCTGGTGTACTGCTCACTCCCACAGAAAATTTGAAAACAGCGCGCACAGTAAAAGTCAAATGTGACTTTTACTGTGCGCGCTGTTTTCAAATTTTCTGTGGGAGTGAGCAGGACAGGGCAAATTCGTACAGAGGCTCATATGCACACAACCATTAGGTAGACACTACAGGGGTATGTGTCACTTATGAGAACCCTGAACTCACATTGGATTGGAACTTTTCTTCGAAAAAGTTTTTCTTTAAAGTGTTCGATGAGCTTATCCTGGAATTGATTTGGAATTTTGGCCACTTTTACTCGAAAAGTATTCCATCATACCATCTCCAGGCCTCTTTCCTGGACGTCAGGAAATACCATTCAAATTTATTTTAAGTGCTGAAGTGCTTTTCTGGAATGTTTACTCCTTGGTTGTTTCGTCAATTATTGATAATATAGCTATATTGGAATTTTCGCATCCAATTTTGTTGTTTACTTGAAAACGCATTGAGTGAATTGCTTCCCTTTGAAGTATCGTGTTGAGCTTCTTCAATTCCTCGAAAATGTTAGCAAAATAAGTTAACTGTAGAATTCGATGAGGATTGCTCACCATATTTAAATGTTCAACTTTGGCTTGTAATTCAAGAATATCCTTCAATTCAGATTAAAGTTGAAAAAACGATCCGTCACATTTCCTTTTGACAACGTTGAAGTGATTCAAGAGCATTGGTTGGAATCCATGTTGAAAGTTGAAAATCTTGAATTCAAAGCGCTGAATTTAACAAAAACTTAGGATCCAAAGCGATGCTCAAAGATGCCACTAGTATTAAATTTCAATGTCACAATGTCAAAGTTTGATGAAATTGAAATAATATTCTTGGAAAGTCAACTCCCCCCCCTAGGAGGACAAAATTCCCCCTAGGGGGAATTCCCCCCCGGTTGAAAACAACTGGGTTACATGTACCGTGCATTGTAGGAAGGAGTAAGGAATATGAAAGAGTACTTTGCAGCAACAAACCTCCGTCGTAAGGAACTTATATAGGGTAAGAAATCAAACTTTGAACTAGTCAAATTGTAATCTTAATTTGAACCATTTCGAAATTTATTAAAACGACGTACTTTTTAGGCAAATATTGTCCCGAAAAAGATGTTAAACAGCTTTCCGTAATATAACCTGATAACATGGACTCTAAAAGCAGTGAAAAAAGCGTTTTTGTCATGGAAAACAGGCAATTGAAAAATCACTGTGATTTCACCTATTTCCCCCCAGAGAAAGCCCATTTTCGGTGCACCCATACAGCTCATGCATTGTATCACACGCAATATGTGAACACGTCAAATGAAAGCTTATTTATCGTAGAATCGACCAACCGAATAATATTCCGCATTATTTGTCATAAAATTATCAAATTTAAGTGATTCTTACTTGGAGAATGTTATCTTAAGGTTGAAGGATTCGTCATTGATATTATCGTCATCATTGAAGTTTCGAAAGAAGTTTTCTTGTGCACAACACAAATATTCGTTATGAAAATGTATTCATTGCATTCCATTTTCCATCTGGAACGCGATGAATACATTTTCATAAGGGGTCGTCCATAAATGACGTAGCTTTTTGGGGGGGAGGGGGGTGTTTGTGATTTTGTGACGAAGTGTGACGATAGGGGGGTAGGGGTTTATGATATGCTACGTAGCTTTCTACTAGGCCTATTGAAAAAAATATTTCATAATTAATAAACATTTTACTTGCATTAATTATCATTATCCAGTAACTAAAAAAATATTGCATGATTTTTTTTCCATTCACAGTAATGTAAATAAAAAAATACCTAATGGATAAACAAAAAATAAATGCCGGCTTCATTTCATAAGGCATGCAGCTATCGGACGCAACAACTGTATCTGAGAAAGTGGTTTTGAAATCCTGCGTGAAGAATAATGTATTGTGTTTGCAGACAAAAATCAATTTCGCTTAACTGCTTCTCAAGACCAATAGTTTGCTGCTTGCTATAGGGCACTGCACGCCGCTAAGGTTGCAAAGGATTTTTTTTTCTAAGTTTTTGGCATTACTGCATTATTCCAGGATTTCCTTATATAGTTTCTACAGGACTTTCTCGAAGAATTCATCCAATAATTTCTTAAGGAGCTTCTCTAGCAACTTTGTAAGGAATTTCTCATTGTGGGCTTTATAGGTTTCCCCAACAAGGGAAGGATAACATTTCCACAGGAATTCCTACTGGGAATTCCAGAAAAAAAACTTCTGAAAACATTCCAAAAGGATCTGGAGGAATTTCAGAAGGAATCCCTGAAGAAACTTCCAGAAGAATTTTAGAAGGAACTCCTAAAACAATCTTGAAAGGAAATAGATGAATTTCAAAAGATATTCCGTGAGGAGTACCTGGAGCAAATCTAGATGAAGCTTTCAGAGAAATCTTGAATAAACTTCTGGAAGAATCTTAGAAGGAGATATTTGTTGATTGTCAAAAGGAACTCCTGGTTTAATTTCTGAAGAAAGCACAAAAGAAAAAATTGAAAGAATCCCGTAAAGAATTCCTGAAGGAATCCCGGAAATAACTTTTGGGGAATCACGGAAGATTATCTTAACTCCTGATGAAATCTAAGAAAGAAAATCCTGGAGGAACTCCAGAAGCAACTATGGGAGGAATTCGTAAAGGGATTCCTCGCAGAATTCTAAGATATCCTGGAGGAATCCTGGATGAAGTGATAGGAGGGATGCCGGAAAACGTTACTGGAGGAGTCCCGAAGAAAAAAACATCCTGGATAAATCCTAGAAGGAAGTCCTCGAGGAATCCCAGAAGCAACTCCTGCACACCTAGAAAATATCATGTAATTTTAAGTGTCCTGAACCTGACATATACGAGCATCTTCAAAAACACAAATTTAGAGGTTATAACATGTAAATTTACGTCTTTCAAGACACCCCAAAATTTTCTCAGCGTCTAGTAATCGCTAGAACCGATTTGACAGATAAAACATAGAAAAGTAAAATATTGTCATGCATGGGATTCGAACTCCGGATCTCCTGATCATGAGCCACATCTCTTACCACTCGGCTATTTCACCGAGTTGGAAGGTGGCTGATGAACGTGATACTAATTCTACACTGTTCAAAAAATTAATGTACATTTACATGATATTATGCCTCTCAAGAAAAATCAGAATATGGCGATTATCTGCCTCTGGCTTCTGATATAAGCGCGACAGTCACTAATCATAACAGCGTCACCAGATTTTAAAGTATATAATTCCATTATATGTGGTTTGACAGCAAGAACACTCATTCAACTGAGCCACTCTTGCCGTTCGTCACAAATACATTCAAAAACATCTGCCACTTCGCGAAACCCACGTGCTTTTGTTTTTGGCGGGAACACTTTTTCTTTTGTTTTGCCTTGCGACTGTCATGCGGCGGTATGCCTTGCGAGCGTACGACCGCCGCAGGACTCTAATAAAAGATAAGCGCGACAATATATAATGCACATAATTGGAGCGTGCAATGTGCTGCAACATTACATGGCATTTTATTTTTCATTTGCCATTTACGATGGCCATGTAAATTTCACGGCTTCGTGTAAATGCCATTACTTTAGTAGGAGTTATCATTGGTCTTATTTGGATATTCTTTGATCAATCATAGTAAAACATTAACGAATCATAATATAATAAACCTTTTATTTATGTTTTCAAAACATACTGAATGGAACAAATCGGTACACAGGCACACGGCACTGGAATGTTATTTGAACATTGATTTTAACGCTTGGTGTTACGAAAATTGCACTTTATTACACTGCTCACAACATGGCTCATACACTCCAGATTCACCATTAAATACTCCATAAAGTCCTGTGGGGTTTGCATATTATTCATTCCTTGATACATTGCAGAATTTCACGAAAAAAGTGGATGCAACTTGATGATGAATGGAAACTCCTTCAAAGCGCGGATGCTTCCACGGCTCTGTTGTCCGTGCAGTGGCAGCTTTCAATATACTTCCTTGGTTTTTCAATATGGTCTGAAATAAACATCGTGAATATGTAATCAATGTTGCTAAAGTAATATTAGAACAAAGAACATTTACCTGTAAATCTGGATCGAATCGAAAATGAGAAGAATCACTGAAACTCCGCCAACTGCGCACGCAGCGAGTTTGTTTACTTTTCCGCCATGTTGGATCTGGCAAGCCATCATCTGTACATTTCGTCAATTTAAAGTTGTCGGTAATGTCATGTGAATTTTGCCGCTTAACGGAACTATTTGAGCGATCGCATGCTTTAACACAACGGAATTATTTTATTAATGCAGCAATAATTTAATATTGACTATGATGACAAGCTTTGATCAATTATGTTTTATTTGGTGCAAATTTCAATTGAAGCAGCGATTACATGAACGAATGTTACATTGTATTTCGATTTACGTTTCAACTAAAGTTCATATTTTCTTTCTGTGTACGTTTCTGGTGAAACGGATTTGTTAACCAACCAGCACTTACATGATGCGCGTAAAATTGAGTCCAATTTTTGATTCAGTCTTGAAAACATTTACGTTTTTTGGTGATTCCGTTTCGTGGAAGTTTCAGAATTTCTAAGTGTGTGGGAGGGTTTTGAAAGAATGGCGGAGGGGCTACCTGCCGAGGTCTTGGAATGAATATCTGAGTGAATTCCTGAAGGAAACCAAGAAGGAACTCCTGGAGGAATCCCGAAAGGAACTTCTTAAGGAAACACAGAAAAAATTTCTGATGGCATCTCAAAAGAAATTCCGGTTAAAATCCCTGTAAAGATGTCTAAAAAAACTGCTGGTGGAAGAGAGGAGAAGAAAACCTTGAAAAAACTCCTGAAGGAAACCTTGGATAAACTTTTAGAAAAACCTTAGAAAAAAAAACTCATGGAGAAATCTCAGAAGGAGGTTTTGAGGGAATCTAAACAGGAACTCCGGAATGAACTATTGAAGGGATCTTTGAAGGAACCCCCGAAGGAATACAATAAGGAGGAATTCTCTAATGGAATCCCAAAGAAAATTATTGGAGAAATCCTAGAAGGAAGTGCTGGAGGAACTAAAAAGGGAGACATTCTCAAAAATGGAAATTTCAAAAGAAACTTCTTGAGGAATTCCAAAATGAACTGCTGTAAGAATTTTAGAAGAACTCCTGCAGGATCCTTCGAATGTCGTGGTGAATTTTATTCAAATAAAACTAATTTTATATTCTTAATAGATTTATTAGTGAGCAAACTAATATCTCCGGAAGAGCTTCTATGGTATATTGAGAGCATCAATTTCTGGTTCTTCGGCATCAAGCAGAACGATGGGCGGTTTATTGAGTCATTAGCTCTGGTGATAATCTCCACTGTTTGCACCTATGGTCTTGATGTCGGCGATCTGAACCTGGTAGTCGGCAATGTTTTCTTGCTATTGTTTTTTTTTTTCATAATATTCTATTAACATTCAAGTTAAAATTTCAATCAGAACTAAGTTCGAATTTTTTTTTACATGAAAATTTTGTTGAGGGGGGGGGGTGTTTAACATGCTACGTCATTTATAGAGGGGGGTATTGAAATTTGTGACGAAATGCTACGAGGGGGGAGGGGGGTATTAAAAATCGCTTAAAAAAGGCTACGTCATTTATGGACGCCCCCTAACGAACATTTGTGTTTTTAACGAGAAAACTGCTTTTTGGATTTCAATGATTACGATGATGTCAATGACGAATCCTTCAACCTTAAGTTGAACCATTTGTAATCTAAATTTGAATTAGTAAACGGGGGTGAGCTTCTAGTGTTGGCCTGTAGATTGCGCTAGTGGTTGCTTTGTTTACTCTTGGGGGATGAAAAATTCCAAATTTAGTTTCCAAATTCCTAAAGAATTTCGAACATTCTGAGGTGAGATTCCACTGCCTAATGAAAAATAGGTATGCGAATTAGCAGATTCATGTGATTTTTAATTGTTTAGCATGGAATTGGCTGTTTTGTGAGTTGCTCGAGCTGCTGCCGCCAGTAGTTCAAATTAAGATTAAAATTGGTTCAAATTATGATTACGATGGTTCAAATTAAGATTAAAATCATTGTTGATGAAAAATCGAATATTTCAATGAAATTCGGTGCAAATACAAACTTTTTACCATTTAACAGAAAGCTTATACCCGTGGCTTTCATGTACATACGGTTTTGCCGTAGTAAATTATTTCCATGTTTGAGAAAAAATCACTTAAAATTTGCACTGCTTCAGAAAGCCGCAATATGGTTCAAAGTTTGATTACCTACCCTAGTTCTAGGATATAATATCCCTTCTACAAGAATTATCACACTATTGAATCCAAATCATCGTGGTCCTACGTGACCCTTTCGTACAACCCCTAGTACAACCTCGTACAACCTTTCTAAAACTCCCTCAAAATAAACCGTTGTTGAAAAGAGGACAGATAGAGCCATTATTTACAGTTATAAAAAGTTGGGTTGGCCATATTGATTTTGGTTGCCATCTTCTTCTTATTTATGGCTCTACGTCCCAACTGGGACTTGGCCTGCCTCGCTTCAGCTTAGTGTTCTTTGAGCACTTCCACAGTTAATTGAAGGGCTTTCTTTGCCTGCCATTGCATGAAATTGTATATTGTGAGGCAAGTACAATAATACACTATGTCCAGGGAGTCGAGAAAATTTTCCTGACCGGAACGGGAATCGAACCTGCCGTCTCCGGATTGGCGATTCATAGCCTTAACAGCCTAGTGAGCCTGGTGAGTTTTGGTATAAAAATCCAAGATGGCGGTAAAAATCAATATGGCCGACCGAACTTTTTATAACTGCAAATAGTAGCTCTATCTTTCCTCTTTTGAACAACATTTCGTTTTACGGTGGTTTTTGGAGAAACTTTCGAGTTATAACGGTTTAACCCTTTGAAGCCAGATTGTTTTGCTTTCGCTGACGCAACCGCGCTGGCCTCGAACACGTTTCTTATGCTCTGTTTCATTACCCTGGTCATATTGACCCTCCGGCTCCAAAGAGTTAAATGAGCCACCATTTGACTAAAATCGAGGGGTCTGCAAAAATTGTTGTGGCTCTAAGTAACGAAGGGTCTATCAATTTGAATAACCAAATGCATTTTCCTTACTTTTGGCAAGGACTTTCAGAAAATCGCCACCTTAAGCCTTTTTAAAGACAAGGTGTTAAAAGTGAGCCGGTCTCAGCGAGAATAACTCAATCCGTCTACGAAACATCTACAGTTATATAATATCGAAGTATTTTTCTTTCAAAATAAAATAAGTATACTATGCATATTAGTGATTAAATATTTTAATCAAATAATTAAGACATATTATTACACCATTAGCACATTGGAAATCAAAATCAAAAAAGTTTAATTTGCCATTCCGCTAAATACTAGATTAACAGCGGCTTCTACATTACCATTGCACACAATCAACGCCTGCAGATTCGTCTCCGTGTCGGTCAGTCCCATTTCTCTCATTTGGTCCAGTTCGGCACGATACTGACTGAGGCTGGCCTCCAGCGTCGAATGCTGCGATTGTGCCTGCGCACCGACGTCGTTGTCCACGGGAGCTGCCGAACCACCACCAGCAGTGGAAGGCGACGATGTGTCCATCGGTTCCGGCTCGTTTGCATTGGCGCTCTGGGATTGACGTCTGTGTGATTGGATCACATCCGACAGGGCATTCATGAACATGGACGATGTGATTCGGTTCGAAGCCGGGGCACTGCCGGATGTAGACGGTTGATTTGTTTGATCGGTGGTGCCGTCCTGGCGATTGTCAGCATCCCTTTGGGAGATATTCGAAAGAGAATTGTACGACGATGACCCGGCAATGGCCAGCGCGGAAGCCAGCTGGTCTGCAGTGATCCGCCGAGCGGAACGGGTTCCAGTTGATGTAGTCGGCGAAGTGTTATCGTCACTGGATGAGGAATCCGACAGGGCATCGTCCAAGGCGCTTTCAATAGTTGGAGAAAAAGTCGTCGATTTTGAAATCATCTTCGAATTGAGCAATTGAACAATCGAACGCGATGCTTCGATCAAGATGTAATGCTTTTCTGCTACGCGACGAATAGTTTCAGGTTGTTGCATGGACGACAGAAGAATAGGATCCTTGAGAATGGACAAGGCCCACAAATCCTTGCGGATCGCTGGGTTTGCATCGAGAGCATTCTTCATAAATTCTGGGTGACGAACTTTCTGAAAGTTGGATGAATCCACTGTTCGCCATAATCCCAATGTTTCCTGCACATCCGCTTCGGTAAAACTGTGAACTTCTTGCGGAACGGGAGACTCCGATTTTCTTTGAATGAGATGAATCATGGAACCATTTTCCACTCCTTTGTCTTTAAGAACATCGTCATCGTGAAGCAGATCACCACAATAAATCAAATCTAAATTGGGAATTATTAGGTGGATAAGTACAAAGGTAGAAAATAAAAGCCAACATCGAACATACCGAAATCGTCACTACTGAAATCGCTTATTGCCTTGCTGGCCTGTTCGCGTAGTTGACCCGTTTTGCTGTCCAGGTCAAAATTGTCCACCTTAATTTTCTGATACGATCTGAACGGTAGATAGACACCAAGATAGACAAACGGCATTTTGTTGCGAACACTGGTTCAACGCGAGATTCGTACTTGTACTTTTTGAAATATCTTTCGTTTTAGAAAGGTTGTTTGAAAGAAAAATTGCGATTTTAAGATTAAACTTCGGACAAAATGACTTGTGGATAATTCACACACCAAAATCAAAACAAAAATCGTATCTGCGTCATCTGTCATCTTTACACGCTAAATGCAAAACAGTAAAAAATAATTGAAAAGCAAGGTTAAGGTCCTGTTACAATTATTCACAAGCACTGAAATATTTTTGTTGTGGAAACAGGGGCAAGACAGATCACGAGAGAAAATCTGCGTTAGGAGTGTTGCTCAGAATTCCTCACAATTTTGCAGGTTTTCTCCCGTTTGCAGCAAAGTGTAACCTAGTGGCATCAGATTCAAATCCAAAAGTGTTACATGTGTTGAAATTTCTCAAGAAAATAATGAAATTCATTGGACATATTTTAAGGATTTTTTTTTTGCATATTACGTAACGCAATCCCTATATTCATGCACGGATTGATCGGGTTGCAGCAGTTCAGATGTAATATTACACAACAGTTTTTTCTGTGTGCTTTAAACGAAAAACACCATTTTCGTTTTTCACCATTGAAAGATGAAAAAAATATATTTTGAACTAGGGGCAAGACACTGTGCAAACAGGAGCAACTCTGAGAATTTCTGAGTTACTCTTTTTATCAATGATCGACGAAATTGGTCAAAAGACATCCCCAAAACTGCAATTTTCATTCAGCACACGCAACACTTTGCAGTTCGACATTGGTGCCAGATCACACTTTGGAAGAAATGGGAGATAATCTGAGGAACTGTGAGGAATTCTGAACTAGGGGCAAGACACTGTGCAAACGAGAGCAGCTCTGAGAACTTCTGAGTAACTCTTTTTGTCGATGATCGACGAAATTTCAGGCTAAACATGTCTAAAGGTCCAATCTGCAGAAGAGAGGCTCTCTTTGCTTTCCCTCTCTTTCGTTAATATTGTCGCGCTTATCTTAGATTCTCAGCAAGCTGCGTTCGAAACGCGCAGCCTCAGATCGCGCCAGACTGCGCACGTATGATTTGTACACGGTGTGCACCTTGGCTAAAACTGTTTTGCAGCCGCCGGGTGGAGCTGTCAGCCGCCGTATACAAATCAAACGGGCGCAATCTTATGGCGGCTGACTCAGATTAGCAGGATCTGAGTGATTAAGCTAGGATACACAAT
Organism: Aedes albopictus; assembly: GCF_035046485.1. Classification (NCBI taxonomy): domain Eukaryota; kingdom Metazoa; phylum Arthropoda; class Insecta; order Diptera; family Culicidae; genus Aedes; species Aedes albopictus. The sequence goes on from NC_085138.1 coordinate 172,907,920, forward strand.
ATTTGAATTATGATTGTCTCCTTGCATAGAACGATGGTCAAAACTATAGATAGTAGAGTAAACATAGATCCGCGGACATCGCTGAGTGAAATGTTTCAAGCGTGTGAATAGTATTTTTCAAGAGTGCGACGGTTGGATATGACGTCATGCGCTCCATTGGTGTTGTTGGAATCGTGACGTCATGCTCGTTTGGATACAGATTTTGACAGTTCGTTTGGATACAACGGATTCATCATCACGGATCTATGTTTACTCTACTATCTATAGTCAAAACAATCGTCTTTTGATTTGTACTGCAAAAGTAGTTGAAAAGTGTACCCACAGACAAACAGACGTAACTCTTAAAGGAAACTCCTCAAAAACTTTTGCCCGGTGTCTTTTTCATGCGCACATTGCCACCTGTTGGTAGAACCGCGCGCAACACTGTCGGCCATGATGGATTTTCATTTGACGTTTGTCTAACACGCACACTACTAAACAAAGCGCCTGTAATTTTCGTTGGCATCATTCAGCAACGTGTACACTGGCAAACGTCAAAGCGATCGAGCACTAGCGCCTCTGGTGGAAGAATCGCGCAAATCAAATGAAATTTGAATTGATCGTTAAATGCATGAGGCAAGTCGTTTTGAAGAGTGTTACGTCTGTTTGTCTGTGGTGTACCATTACATTGCAGTAATTTAAAGAGAAAGTGAACAAAGAGAGCCTCTCAAATGCAGATAGGACCTATTGAAATGTTTGGCCTGATTTATTGAAAGACATCCCCAAAACTGCAATTTTCATTCAGCACACGCAACACTTTGCAGTTTGGCATTGGTGCCAGATCACACTTTGGTATAAATGGGAGAAATTCTGAGGAACTGGGAGGAATTCTGAGCAACACTTCGAACACAGATTTGCTCTCGTTAGATCTGTCCTGCCCCTAGATTCTGAACAACATTTCGAGCACCGGTTTCCTCCCGTTCGATCTGTCCTGCCCCTAGATTTTGAACAAGGCTAAAAGCACAGAGAAACAGACGTCACACTCCACTCGTCTCCCATCGAACACCTTTTTAACGTTGATTCAAATATTCAGTAGTTGGTCAATTGACCACTTGCAGCGCTGGTATCGTTTTTGCTCCTGTTTGACGTTTGCTCACTACCGCAACCTAGTGGTGGTCCGGCCAATTGGGTTTTTAAATTAAGAAAAACGTATTGATTTTTTGATTTTAAACGAAAGAGCACCTTTTTCTGAACCACTATGATTTTTTTAGATTTTTTGAACTTTATTTTGGTACCCAAAATCAATATCAAATAGATTTTTCGAAATCACCTTTTGACAGCTGAGCAACTGCTTGAAAGCTCCGCCCAGTACAAAATGCTACGAGGGGTGATTCGACAAATCGCTCCCATACAAACTTCAAACTGATTTTTAAATGGGTTCCTGAGCACCAAAATTCATGAAAATTTGGATTTCGACTCAGTTTTGCATGCAGATTCAGAATATGGAATTATCTCAACGCCGCTAAAGAAGCCAATTACAATAAGATTAGCTTTTTCAATTAAATTTGTTCTAAGTTTTACGTCTGTTTCTCTGTGCTAAAAGATTTGAAATCGGCTTGCGCCATCATATATATGAAATCCCAGAGTTATCTGTCTGTCCTTCCGTCACACTTTGAAATGTTTCTTTGAAATGTTTCACACGGTATCACAGCTATACAACTGATTGCATATGTCGTTTTCGTTTTTGCGGCGGAGCTACACCACTTCGTGCTACACTTTTCGCTGAATAAACGAACATTTTCGGTGCAGTTGCATTGGTGTGCGTGTATAAACACCAAAATATTGACAACTTTGCAAACGCTGATTGGTGGACACGGTGTGCAGCAGCTACACTCCCGATTTTTTGAGTGCTACACTATCATGCGCGGTGCAGAAAAAGTGCTGCACCGGTGTAGCACGAAAATCAAAAACGAACATTTTCGGTGCAAAAGTGCTACACCGGTGTAGCACCACCGCAAAAACGAAAACGACAATAGTTTCATCGCTGCTTGTTACACCGTTGAAGCGATGTATAATACATCGCTAAATTGGGTTCTTTAGAGCATCGCCACGAGAGTCCTCATCGCTATCCCTATTATACCACTCCTTTTCGGGTGCTATTTTAGGATAGCACCCTACCTTCTCACCAGTGGTTTCTATTTTGGGTTTAGGGGCTTCAAAAACATATTGATTTACCACCGTGCGTTGCTAAAAGTGGTCCTCATTTTTTATCGGACGTAGTACAAACTGAAACACATTAAAAATGCCCAAACTTTTGATGAATCCTGCATAAAATCACAAAGGCATAAAGGGTCACAGACAAGCACACAACACTTCTAACATTTCGTCACAGACAAGCAGACGTCTCCAGTCTCCCTCTAGTCACCTCTTATCGTTTTATTTTTTTAAGAATATTTTAATCAAATTTTCTGTAGTTTGCAAATTGTTCGCAGACGGCGCTCACATAATTTTTGCTCCTGTTTCACGTTCGCTCACTACCGACAGCTACTGAGTGTTTTGTGAAATAGCGTGTTTGGCATTGGGGATTATGTTTACTTACATGACGATGATTTTATTGTCGCGCTTATCTTAGATTCTCAGCAAGCTGCGTTCGAAACGCGCAGCCTCAGATCGCGCCAGACTGCGCACGTATGATTTGTACACGGTGTGCACCTTGGCTAAAACTGTTTTGCAGCCGCCGGATGGAGCTGTCAGCCGCCGTATACAAATCAAACGGGCGCAATCTTATGGCGGCTGACTCAGATTAGCAGGATCTGAGTGATTAAGCTAGGATACACAATAATTTCAAATTTCTTTCAAGTGATACGTTTGCTATTCAAAATCATAGTCGCGGAAACATATACCGCATTTAGTTCACCACTGGACTGCGAACTGCGACTTCATAAGTGCGAAAACGTAAATAAAAGTGCGCGATTGCATCAAATCAGGTTGATGTCTTCGGCGCACTATTTCTTCAATCTATGGTGAACAAGTGCTCTGAAGACACCGAGTAGATTTGATGCAATCGCGCACTTTTATTAGCGTTTTTGCACTCGTTAAAACTAGTGCGATAGTCCAGTGGTGAACTAAATGCGCTATATTCTCCCAATCTAAAAGGACTGAGTTTGGCCAATAGAGTGGCCAATCATAAACTAGGTGACAATATTGAGCGAATGTAAAACTTGAACAAAAACGCTGCGAGCGCCACAGATGGGCAGTTGGCCACCTATTGAATTTTTAAATGAACCGTTGAACCGGTGTACGTGGTAATTATTAGTGTTGCGTCTGTTTGTTTGTGATAGAGTTCTGGAGAGCATCTAGTCCCGTAAGACAAAGTGCATCAATATTCACCTCTTGCTTTATTGATCCACACCACTGCTGTTCATTTTCAACACCACCGCTCAGCTCACTTCACCGCAAAATGTAAATAAAGAAAGTGACGTCTCACAAACCATCGGAATAGCAACTCAGTGCAAGATTTGAGTGGGTCCCCAAATGTGGAAACCCATCGCTAATCCCATGTCGCGTCCTTATTTTTCATTCCCGTTTAGATACCACCGGTGTGAACATGAGTCCCTATATTCAGGGTTCGGAAATAGGGATAGGGACCCAGATAGGGACGCCCGTGGCGATGCTCTTAGGGGGATTCAGATTATTTCATAATCGGAATCTCCGTCCAAAAATTAGTCAAAATCCAAAATTTCATAATTTTTGGTGGCCGGGAACTATTATTAAAATGCATTTAAAGTTTGTATGAGTTAATTTTTTTGTTTTGGGGCGAACTGTCATTTTATCGGTTGAACTGTCATCCTATCCACGAAGTATTGTGTTGTTCCTTGCTGTGCATGCATCGCTCCTGTATGGAGTGAGTATCGCAGCATAATCGTTCGCGTTCGCAATTGTCTCGCGCGAAACCGAAAACATTAGATGCGCGAGTGTTTAGTGTTTACAATGTACCATGTTGTGAATGCATATGCTTTGGTTTACTGATGTGTCCTTTGTTGCGTTCAGTTCATCCCTGCGTGGAATGGGCTAAACGTTTCTGCTCCCTGATGAAGTGGAGACGCGCGACAGAATTTCTTTTATTGAATATGTTTCGTATAGAAAAGTGGTCGATTGTGCGCGAAAGTTAGTGTTTATTGATCCACTGTCAAATCATATCACCAACCCAGACTGACAATGTACCCTACCCTACTAGTAAAAAAATCCTTCCTGAGACAAACGTGGAGTCTTTTTAAAAACGTTTGTCTTACTAACATTCTCTGCCTTCCTCGATGACCAAGGACGTGACCGTGGCGCCGTTATTGACCTTAATAAAGTTGAGAGCTCTCGAAATGTGTACATTGAGAATAGTAAGCTAGTCCCAAGCCCTATTCATTGGTTCCTTGTACAATTTCGATTGCTCTGGTCAATCACGGAGTAGTAACTACGAATTGTGCGGTCATCTATGCTCATGCTCATGCTCATGCTCATGTACTGTCATCCTATCCACGAAGGTTAAATTTGTTTTAGGTTAAATAACTTGAAAACATAGGAGTCGAATCGCAATAACATCACGTTATACTCAGAAAAATGAGCTCTTTCGATTAGGCTAAAGAAAATAACAATATTTTATTCACTGAACAACCCGATTGGTCGCTACGTTGTATTGGATGCGTAGGATTGGTGAAGCAATGTATTGCTGTATCAACCCTGCAGAATGTTCTAGAAGCACAGAAGCGCAAGTCTGTGCTAGAAGTTTATTTCATTCTTTGAACGCTACAAGTCATTCATGAACCACGGTTGAATACATAATAGTATACCTTCTGGCGCTGGGTGAAATGTTTCACACATGCATTGGTACAAAAACTTCTAAGCTTCTAAGGAAGCTTCTGGAAATTTTCCTTCCAGAAGATTCCACAATCTTCTTGATTCGATAAAAATAATGAAATTTGAAAGTCTTGAAATTAAACATACAATATTTCAGCACGAATGTTGTTGTTTTTCGGATAACCAATCGAAATGGTATGTTAGACATACGTAATGCCTAAAGTTCATAGGCACAATATGTGTTGAAAAATGGACAAATTGAGTGGAAAAATTGCGAAAAAATCCACGTAGTTCTGGTGGGGTTAGGTAACTTTTAATCAAATTCAAAGCAATTCCTCTCACTCCGTAACGTTCAAGTTTACCCAGAAGAATATCGTGATTTAACGTATCAAAAGCCTTTTTCAAATCTATAAATAGGGCACCTACGGTTTTTTTTAGCATCAATTTCTGTGATTAAAAAATCGACAAGTTCTGTGATAGCAGTGGTGGTACCGCAACCTTTTCTAAACCCGTATTGTAGATTGTAGATTATGTTATGCCTTTAAAAAAACGATAACAAACGACATAGGGTAATTGTTCCCATCGTTGCGGTAGTACCTATTGTTGCGGTAATGGCAATTGAGCACTTTTTCGACTGAAATGTTAGCAAAAGGTATTTTTAATAGATGTATGGTGCTTAAATTATGAGATTGCACCATTTGTTTGCTTAAGATTTGCCCAAAAACCTATTTAAAAAAAATATTTTGCTGCTGTGTTCATATTGTTGCGGTAGTGTTCCTAATGTTGCGGTATCCCATATGATTTCAATGGGATACCGCAACAATAGGAACAAAATACCGCAACATTAGGAACACATACCGCAACATTAGGAACACAATGATCTTTCAGATAAAAACGAATAAAATGCTCATAACAACATCAAAGTGGCAATATTTCGTTATTTTCCCGTAGATTAAGGATGGATTTTATTATTTTCAATTCAATCCATGTAAAAAGTTTGCTTGGGGCGATACAATTGTGGTTTAAACATGAACCCAGCGCTTAACTCCTCCATGATCGGATCAATTACCCTACTAACAATTTCTCAAAAATTTTGTTGAATATGGAGAGAGTGGATATGGGACGATAGTTATCAGGTGAAAGTGGGTCACCTGTTTTGAAAATTGGGACAATTTTTGCAGTTTTTTAGACAGTCTGGATACTGTCCGGTTTCTATCATGGTGTTGAAGCATTGGTATAGTATTTTGGAAAATGTAGAACAGTTATCTTTGAGAAGGCGGGCTGGAATGTTATCATAGCCACAAGCTTTTTTAGAGTTTAGTTCAAAAATCAATGGTGTTATTTCATTCTCTGAACAAGGTAAAAGAAAAATCGAATCTTGTATACAGTGTATGCTCGAAAAAGGATCGGATCTATTGATCGTTGGGATGCTATTTGCGAGGTTTTTTCCAATACTAGAAAAATGAGCATTCAAAATCTCACACGTCTGCCAGTCGTTTTCAGTTTCAGTGCCATTTACAGTAAGACAGATTTTATCTCGATTTTTTCTGAATCCAAATATTGAACTGATATTTTTCCACCGCTTTGAATGTGTAGTGTCATTCAAAAGGTTAGCATAGTACTTTTTCTTACATGATTTTTTTTACCTTATCAACTTTACTCGAAACATGTATAAGCATATTTTTGGCTTGCTCGTCTAAGGGTCTACGTTTAGTTTTCTTTAGGTACTTATTTTTGATTTTAATCAGTTGCCATAAATCGAAAGTCATCCATGGACATTGAACATGTTTCACTTTCGCCTCTTTTGACACTACTCTAGTGCAACTTTCGCGTATTAGGTTGTACTTTGTAATTATATCTTCAAGGGCATTATTTACATTATTCACATCTCCAACATTTTCAATATAATTTTTAAATTCATAATTTAGCTTGTTGTGATCAGTAATTGTTTTTGTGAGGATAATTTTTGCGTACCTAAATTGAAACTGGAAACAACCGGCAGGTGATCGCTGACATTGTTCAAAATAGTGTAGTTTTTCACCCGATGCGCATATTCAAATTGGCAAATAAAGTGATCTAGAATATTAGAGCTCACAGGTCTAGTGACAAAAGTGTCTGTACATATGAAACCGAAAGATTCGACAAGATTCCTGTATTTTAATACAACATTATTGTTAAACAGATTAACGGGAACATTTATATCACCAATGATAAAGCAGGGACGATTATTCGATGAATTTTGCAACCAGGACTCCATCAAATCATGAAAACGATTAAAATCAAGGCAGGGTGGACGATATACGCTATGCACATCATAACATAAACCATTTATTTTTATTTCAACAAATATATGATGCAAACCATCATCAAATGTATTTTCAATAATTTTATGTGTTAGATTTTTGTGGACAAAAACAGCTAGTCCTCCTGATGATGAATCTCTACAAGAAAAGATAGGTGAGAAATTTCTAATATTAAATAAACGAGTGTTCTCTTTGTTCAACCGTGTTTCACCAATTACAATGACATCTATGGATGTGTTCAATTCATCCAAGAATTGCAAAATGTTGTCTATTTTGTTTACATCATTAAGTCCTCTAACATTCCACTGCAATATTTTCAACGATAACCCAGACGAAAAAACATTGTTAAAATCTTCAACACTTTTACAATAATATTTTTTTAAATTAGCCATTAAGATACACTATACAACAAAAAAAATTTTCAAATAAACAGAACGACAGAAATTACTTACTATAGCACCTGATTAAATCATACATATCAGCTCTATTCCTAATTATTGTTTTATCACAGTTTTCGTTTTCCTTAACTAAGATAGCACCTCCTCTACCAGGCCAGATATATTTAATTCCAAATTTTTCTTGATGAGTATGCAGCTCTTTCAAAATTTCAAGAGATAAATTTGTTAGCTCATCCCGAATGTTTATGCTTGTTGCTTTACCATTTAGTATATATCGTTTGTCTATAGTGGTAGATTTCAAATTTCCTACTTTAGCCTTTTTCTGAATTATTTCGTCCTTGACTGCTTTGGACTTGAATATCACCCTAATTGGTACAACTGAGTTTGGTTTAGTTGATGGAAACATACGAGCAGCAGAACTTATTGCATCTCGATCTGATTTCATTCCAACATGTTCGAAAGCCTGACGGGAGATTTGATGTACGTTTTCCTCAGGAGTACAGGGCAAGCCAGTAATTACGGCATGATTAGCAATTGCATTCTGATCAGTTTTGTCAACTTTGCATTCAAGAATATGCATTGTACCTGCTAGCGATGAATAATACCGTTTAATTTCAGCAAACCCAATTGAGCCAAATTTGTGCTCAAAATTGCGATATCTCTACTGGTTTCTGAGATATTTGAAAAAAAATGTCGTTTTTCAGTATTTTTTGGTTTTGATTTATCTTGATTTGAGAGACTTTCAGCCCTTGACTGGTTCGTCTCTACCAGTATTTTTTGGGTTGGGTACCAAAATATGACATTTTTTTAAATATCTCGGAAACCAGTGGAGATATCGCAATTTTGAGCACAAATTTGGCCCAATTGGGTTCTAGAATCACCGATTTAGTCTAGAAAAAATAAGTTTGAAAATTAAATTTGAAATGATTTTTGAAAGTTTGTTCTAGCTAAAATTTCACTTGAACCCTTTGCGCCACCCCCAAATATCAACCGAAATCGCTCATTTTTGTACAGCTGACTTATTTCGACTAGTAGATCACTTTCCACTTGGGAAATCATATATCGGAGAGATTTTTTGAAATTAGCCCCACCCTAATCAAGCATTCACTACCATTCAACACAGCGTAAGCTAAATCAATTAAGAAAACACAGTATCGAAATTAGTTTTCACCGTTCCACCTCAAATTCGGTTCAAAATATTAGCGCACAGTGCACAATCAAAACCATCACAAACCGTGTTGCCAAACTTTTTTACGGCGTAAAAGCAAAAGGAAAAACACTTATCTACAAGCCGAACACCTCATTTCAATATTATGCTTCTGAACTAAGCTATGGATAAATGAGCCAAATGATTTCCAGGTGATCGAAAACATCCTTGTGGTGAAAATAAAAAGTTTTGTTAATATGAATTCAAGATGGCGACCGTAATCAATACACCCGACCCAACTTTTTATAACTGCAAAAAGAAGCTCTATCTTTCCTCTTTTCAACAACATTTCGCTTTGATTTTCTCCAAAACCAACGGAGAAACTTTTGAGTTATAACGGTTTAAATGAGCCAATTTGAGTAACGAAATGCATTTTACTTACTTTTTTAGTGAGGACTTTCAGAAAGTCGCAACGTTATAGTGGGCTGGTCTCAGTGAGAGTTAATCGTTATCAATTTATGTCATATTATAGTTTTTTTTAAATTATATTAAATAGTCCAAGTCTCGATGATTTCTTGAAGAAGTTGCTTCTGTAGATTTTGGCTGCAAAACATTCGAAATAATCGCTAAAATGTGTAGTGCACGGTGGTAGTTTACTAGGAGATTTCTTTTTAAAAGCTAGAGCAATAAAACCAACATTATCAATTGATATGATACTTTTCTCTTTTATTGTAAGTTTTGTTTTAAAATATCGTTTAACTAAAATTGCAATGATACAACTTACATTATTTACAACAAAAAAGAATTAAAAAAATGGACTCAGCGTCCATTGCACATGCATAAATACAGTAAAAATTTCTGCGATTCGTTATTTTTTCTGGTTTGATTTTCCGTCCAATGAGGTCAAGAAAATAATTCCTGATCACATAATAGCACATGTACGTTCAATTTTGTTTACCGACATTTAAAAGGTGGAATACACAGTAGTACACTGATAACTTTGTCTTTTTTTTTGTATCTGTTTTAAGAAGATGCCGAAAGATTTCCGATATTTACAGCTTTTCGATTTTGTTAACGTTGAATTTTGAATTTAATTGTGTTACTGTTTTCTCGTCTAAGACTGATTTGCTAATGATGAGAGTTGTTGCGTGTTTCTAAAGATTCAGCTGCACAATGAAAAAAAGATCGTGGTTCATTTTGCATGGGGAAGGTTAAATCACTTGCGCTGTCTACATTCCTGACTCTGCGATTCCTTCGTCATCTGTTGGGAATTGAATATACGAGAAAGGTTAATAATTAGGATTTTGAAAAAGACATTATTGCAAATTTCATGCGGTTATTGTTAGTTCGTGTCGTGATAGAAATTGTTTTCGAATTTGTTAGAGCGAAAGTAAGGATGGTTTGCTAATGTTAACCAAAATTTACAAGTTTTTACATTAATTTGCAAAAGTAATTAAATAGAAAACTACCAACCCATTTCTCTAAGCTTTAAATATAGCTCGTCACTAACACCTCCACCACCACAGAGATTATTATCTTCGTCTACGATAACTATGATATCATCATCTTGTTCATCTTCCTCGTCTTCGACAAAGTGGTGCTTGTATCGAATTCTATCGCAGCCGCCGTCCATGCTGAGATTATTTTTCTCGTTCTTCTTGTGCAGCAACAGTTCCCGTTGATCATTCGAATCATCCTCATCCTCCTCGTCAGAGTCGATACCGACGTCGATCTCTGTTTCGTCGTCCTTCTTGTCTTCGATTTCATCTCCTTCAACGCGAATGATGATGTGGGCACTGTTTGCATGACTGTCATCGTTGATAGCGATAACGATGCTGCTTCTACCGCTGCTTCGATTATCGCTATCATTCTCTAACTGTCATCTTTCTTCTTTCCACAATTTGCAACCAATCGATTGTTGGTCGCTACTGTTAATACTTTCGGGCTTCACTTCGACAGATTCAGTCAAATGACCACTGCCGTCTTGGCTAGAATCATTGCTGTTACTCTTATCTGCTATATCTTCGATCGCCTGTTGTAACTGCTCGTTGCTGTTACTTTTATTGGGCGCTTGTACTTCAACGGCTATCACTTCTGTTTCTTGGCAATAGTTTGCATCTGCTTTGGCATCATCAGTCGCACTGTGGTTAAGTTTATTGCTTTGTTCTTCCTCCTCTTGTGTACTGCCAACAGGTTCGTTGTCCTTCAAGTCAGTACTATTAGCTGCCTCCAGTTCGCCTTCGTTATTAGTGTCCCCTCCCTCAGCCTCTATCAGTTGTCTTTCTTCGGAAGCGTCTTGTTCACCCGGTTCTAATACGGTTATTGCGTAAGTGTGTCAATTAAGCAACAAGTAAAAGGTGCAGAATATAAGTGTACCGTTTGCATTTCCGACACCAAAAACCAGATTTTTTTTAACATTGTATCCAAGTGTGGTTTTATGAAAAGGAGGGAGCGACAATAAGATAAGAAGTTGATTACTTTGTGATTTTGATTTATTAATAATTTACTTTTTTATGACCTAGATCTTTCAACTCGTCTACACTACAGTAAGCTTGGTTTTGGAATTGCTCAAAAGATGGCTCTCTTCGGTTTGGTTTAGTGTGCTTTCGTCGGGTACTTCGAAAGAAACAGAAAGAACAAAATAAGAAAATTTGCACGTGTTTTTCACAAATAGTATTAAAACGAAAATCAACACACGCTGTCCACACCATGCAATTAAGTAAACGCAATTTTTAAGTTAAAACTTTGTGTGGGAAAAGATGGAATAGTAGAGTAATGAAGTCATTTTGGTTATTTAAAAAATGTTATTGATGATGCGCTTTGTCTCATATATAGAACTTTGTAGGAATCCAGTTTCAAATTCGCATATAAGTTTTGGAATTTACTTTCTTCGTTTTCAATGACACACGCAATGACAGCAACTAAACAACATTTGCAAAACAAATTCATTTTCATCGATATCTTGTACAACACGTTGGGTATAAGGTTCTACTTAACATGAATAGCATAGGCACCAACAACGAAGCGCTTCCATTCGATTCTCAATCTCTTTGATTAATGACGAAATATTCCAGCAAATATTTTAACAAATATTCCAGGAATGCCACCATCGCCATTTTTAGTCATACAGTGTTAAATGAGATTTTTCCAAATTTTACTACGAAATTCCTCAAGTTTCCATTTGACATTCTTCGCAAGATTCTACAAACACATCTTTCAGAACTAACCAAAAGCTACAATTAACATTTTAGAAACTGCCATGCATTTCTCAACAGTAATATCAAATTTCTACTGTGATTCTAAAAAATCCGCCGAAAATTTCAATTTTACTAAATACATATCTTATCCAAAAATGAATCTTTGGGATACGACAGAAATGACTTCAAGAGTTTCACTAAGGAACCCAGTAAGGGATCTGTCTGTCACTTCTTTAAAATTAGTTAGAATAATCCCTAAAAGTTCGACCAAGAATTCCTACGAGTTTTTTAAATTCTCATTTCATTTATAAAGTTATTTATGTAACGGGTGGCAAAAAGTTGATTTTTCCAGCACGAGTCGTACATTTATCCAATGAGGCTTGCCGAGTTTTGCAACGGTTCCATACAAAATTGATGTTTTCATTATACAACTCATGTAAGATGCATAATGTTCATAATGCAACTCAAATGAGTTGCATAATGAACATTATGCAACTATTTTTCATTATGCATTCGGTACGGAAATGTTGGTCATCATGATACTGAAATAGGTATGATAAATTATGATACTGGATTGCATAAAATCATTTTTGCAATTTCTCATCGTAATAGGCTGTTTTGCCTCACGCAAATCTGCCAGGAAATGGCCTACTTTCCCACACCAAATCAATAGTGCTGTAATGGTCTATTACAGCACTGATTTGCGTTGCGTAATGAACCATTACAACACTTTTTTTAGTTTTTATCAACTTCTTGATGCTTTCTGGACACAGATTCGAAAAATTTTGACATCTGCACAGTACAACCTGCTTTGATCAAACATTCTGAAACATGGCTATGCACATTAGTGTGCAGTTTGATGAAAAAGTTTCGTTAAAAGCTATCCTCATGTGGTCATTTATGAAACTGCAAAAAATGTTGTACACAACTCGTTGCAGAACTCGATTTTTACAGCACTCGTGCTGTAAAAATCTTCATTCTGCATCTTGTGGCGAAAACTACTATTATAGCAATTCCTTACAAGCTCTTCTATCAGACTGAATAGAATATAGTCTCAGTATTTCCGGGTCGGACTCGATTATCCGGAGTCGGGTTCTAGCGCTTTCTAAAATAATATCTCGCAAACGAAATGCTGTAAGAAGTTAAAATTTTGACTAATCACTAATAAAAGTTATTTTGACAAAATGTAAAAATTTCAGCTTTATAGATCGTTCCGTTCTTCAGATACATGATTGAGAAGCATCCGAACCCAACCCCGGATAATTGAGTTCGACCTTTCTTACGGATGTTCAACAGCTATTAATTAAAAGTGTGATGGATGGTCATTCTATTGGCCTCTTGAAGAGAGATTATGTTTTGTGAAATCCCATTTCGTTTTTTATTGATTGAGTCGTTTCTGATAATCTTTTTTGTAAAAACCGGGTAGAAAAAATTGATTCACCGGTAAATTTACCAAAAAATGATGATTTAGCTGTTAGGGAACTTTCAAATTTCCAAATTTTTACGACCCAACGTCTGTTTCTAACCCTCTATATAAGACCCATTTTTTTTTATTTTGATCTAAATATATTTTTTTATCATCTAAAGTCGATTTAAAGATGTTTTGGAAGATGATTCTTTTTAAATCTCGATTTTGTGAATTTCGGTTTTTGATTTTTGTAATTTTTATTTTTGATCATCCACACACTTTGATATTTTTCCTGGAAGCCTATTTGGTATACGTATTTTTTGAGACGAAAATATTTTTTATGTTTATTGTTGAAATATTTTTATTTTTAGTTTTTTACATGCAAAATTTTATTTTCTGTGTAATTTTAAGGAAAATAATTTTAGAGTGTATTCGACTTCCTTAAATTATTTTACTATGATAGAATGATTCTGGATAAAAATTAAAATATGTAAATTGTAGCGATTCAATACAAAAATAAACAATGACTTCTGAAAGGTCATTTTTTTAATAATTTAAAAAAATGTAAATACGCTTAAAAAGACACCAAAAATCGTTTTTAAATACACAGAACAGTCCTAAATATCAACCACATATATAACAATTTTGATTGTCCACAAAACAAAAATTACAAAAATGCTCAAACTATACCCCGTCTAAAGGCGGAGTTGGGTATTAGAGGGTTAATTGCCAATACTGAACTGGTATCTTAAAAGAACAAAGCATTTCAAAATCAGAGGAAAGCAAATTGTTAAAGTTTTTGAGGAAAAGTAGTTTATTTGAACTATTGTGATAGGTGTAATATTTAATTACTAGAAGGCGAATAAACCCTTCTGGTTTAAAACCTCTATCGAGACTCTATATTAAACGCAAAAACAATACTGGCATCTTTATTTTACTAAAGCATTTTTTTGGTAAACTTTTGTGACGTTTGGAAATACTTAGGATTGACAACTTAGAAGTTCATGCTCCACTAAACTGAGATCCCTGGTGCAACGTTCCTAAATCGATATAAAAGTGCTACTTTCGGTGTTAATGACGCAAATTGTAACCAAAGCACATTGTGTTAATAAGGTCTGATTAAATAATAATACACCACTAAACCAAATCGAAAGCTCCATATCGTTAATTAGTATTGTAGAACAAGTAAGCGAATAACTTCCGGTTAGGAATCATAATTATTCACTTTGCTACCGTGTTTTGATTTGGTAGCAGAGGTAGTAGTTGTTGGAAAGATCGATTATCAAAGACAGGAAGCCACCACAGGTAACAGATTTGCAGTAAGAAAACGAAACGACTTACCTTCGTAACCCTGGTTGTCGTGAATTTCACGCTCGGTACCTTCCTGACCCTCTAACACCACCAGTAAGCACTGATGGACACAGATATATTGTTGCTCGGTTTGGACCATCCAGACACGTTCTAGAATTATTGAGACGATCATTTGAGATGTCGTTATATTTTTCCTAATTCACATTCAATGGTTTACCTTTTCGCATTGCCCAGACAATACCGAAGATATCGACATAGTCCGATACCTGTATCTGTTGAAGTATTCTGTCGAGAGTAATAAACGTACCGGAACGGCCAACCCCGGCACTGCAGTGCACCACGATTGGGCGTTGGTCAGGTCCAACCCGCTCCCGGAAGGCCCGCACGAAGCGAGCGAGGGTTTGAGGAGGATTTGGCACACCGAAATCGGGCCACGTAGTAAAGTGGAAATGGCGGAGGATACGTTGCTGGTCACCCTACAAGAATTAAAACAACGGTAACCAAACATCTGGGTGATTTTTTTTTATCAAGCTCTTTCACATACCCTCGTCATCATGAACTCCGTGATGACCCAGTCCGGATAGTGACTGTCGTTGAGCAGCGTCACCTTGATGTCACCGTAGTACACTGGTACGGTATCGTGTGGCCAGTAGTGGTCACACTTTTCACGACCTTTCTCGAACGTTCGCGTCAGCATCACAATCGCACGAGAATTGCTTTCCCAACACATCCGCCAGAAGTCGTCCCGCGTCGAGTGCAGCGGTCCTTGCGTAACAATGAACTCACGTGGCGAATTGTGACCCTGTGGGAAAAGATCAGAGTTAAAAGATGGACAGAAAGTCCACACCTGAAACCAAAACATCACATACCGGAACGTAGTTAGCATTGATGTAGTCCGACCCCTCTTCATCATCCACCGGTTGCAGTTTAAATCTAGAGTGGTCGTATGGTAAAATGTTGGTGAAACGGTTCTTAGGTCTATTGCACGGTAGGTCCGCAAATGTGCATGGTTGGTCCCGACCTACGTGCTTCAGTTCTTCAAATTCTTCGCTAAATCTGTAAAAGTGAAGTATGAAAATTTAATTATCATAGCTGATTCAATGTTATCCAATATATTGGGGAACTGTTTCCCTCTAAACTACCGCCATCTGTTGAGAAAAGTGTGAAACCTATTGCGCTCCATAGATGGCGGTGGTGTATTGAATTTTTACACACCTAAAGTCAGAATCGGCCGACATCATCCGGTAATGTTCGGCAAAATTCTTCACAAGTACTGGACGGCTTGTTTCGATTGTGCTATCTGGTAGCGACATATTGTCATTTGCGCGTTGTTCGGTGGTTTTCTTGCGGCCCGAGTGGCGCCGTCGACGTAGGAACAGAATGGTGCCGACGAGCAGGAAGATGATGAACAATGGGACCGTTATCGAAACGATCAGCGATGTGTTGTCTTGTGCTGGAATGGAAGAGTTGCTTTAGTGCTGCATTGGAAGGTTGTTTAAAACAAAACTCTGGAAAAGCAAAACATATATGTACACGACATGTACAAATGGAACGATTTGCATGAGGTCTAACTTCTGCCAGATTGAATATGTACACCTGATTTTGTTTTGTTCAGGAAATTCCGTGTACAAATTGATTCGGGAGTTCACGTGCACGTCAATCAAGCGAAAGTAGGTTTTGGTACATATTTATAACAATCCGCGTAGGAAAAGAAATATGGTTCCTTATTTTTCAGAAATTAAACATGTTATAAGTTCGTTGTTGGAAAGTGATTTTTTTTCGACGAAAAAAAAAATACACTATTTACTAAAACCAATGATCTCAGAACCCTAAAGGGCCAACAATGTGCTTAGAATTGCGACATCTCCACTCGTTTTTGAGTTATTGACAAAAAAGACCGAAAAATCAGCATTTTGGTCATTTTTTAGATCTTAAAGAAAACCTATCCTATTTTGTTCAATTACTAAAAAAATTATACAGATAAAAACAATAACTTAAAACGAGTAGAGATATCAAAATTATGTCCTTTAGAGTCCTAAAATCATCGTTTTTTTGTAGTAAGGCGTATTTTTCTCGTCGAAAAATTTTTATGTTTTTTTGACAACTTTAGGTCCCTTGAGGGACCACTTAGCCTTGAGATACGGACTTCAAATTTTGACACGATCATTTCTTAGCTAAAACGATCATTTTCCAACAACGAACTTAAAACATTTCAAATTGTTGCAAAATAAGGGACGGCATAGTGTATAGCCCATGCGACTTGTGCAGTTAAATTCAGAATTTGCTCTTTAAATTTTTTAAATCAGGATTTGACTGAAAACTAATTAAATGCTGAATTGTTATTTGAATTTTGAACAAGCAGTCAGCTTTAAGTGATTTGTTAGAACAAGATTGATTTTCTGGAATACTGATGATGCGTGTGACAATGAAAACTAAGCTTCTTTCACAAAGACGAACCATAAATTGTTTGTAGCGTTTCGTTTCAAACAAATTAAGGTATTCATTATATGCAAAAGTCGGGAATCCTCGGGAAATTTTATTTATCAGGGAAAAACCTGGAATACCCAGGGAATATTTTGAATAGTCAGGGAAATTTTACACCGATAAAAAATAAAACATTAATACCAAGTAATGAACTTTACTACTTGTAGATCTACTCAGAAGTAGAGTTTACAGAGTTTATTGTTGGTATGATTCTGGTAGTTACGTAAAAACATGGTGTGAAATGCCCACTCTTAGTTCATAACACCATAATAGCTGTTTGGAATTCCAGGAGGAATCTCCGAAGAAATTCATAGAGGAATCACCAAAGGAATTCCAAGAGGGAATCCCGACGGAATTGCAGAAGATATCCCCGACAAAATATCAGGAGAAATACCCGAAAGAATTTTAGGAGGAATCCTCGAAGGAAGAACCCCCCAGGAGAATCGCCCAAAGGAATCCTAGAAGGAATTCCCTTGAAGCACTCTAGGAGGAATCCCCGAAGAAATTCCATGCGAAGTCCCCGATAGAATTTCAGGAGAAATTCTCGAAGGAATTCCAGGAGAAAACCCCGAAGAAATTCTAGGAGGAGTCCCCGACGGAATATCAGAAGGAATCTCCGAAGGAATTTTAGGAAGAATCCCCGTAGAATTTTCCAGGAAAGCCACCGAAGGAGTTCCGGGAAGATTCTCCGAAAGAATTCCAAGGGGAACCCCCAATGGTTTCTTCAAAACAAAACGCCGAAGGAATTCCAAGAAGAATTAGAAGTCCAGGAGAAATCACCGAAGCAATTCAAGAAGGAAATCCCGAAGGAATTGCAGGAGGAATCTTAGAGCAATTCCATGAGGAATTTCTGAAGGAATGTCAGGAGATCTCTCCAAAGGAATACTAAAAGAAATATCCAAAATAATTCTAGGAGGAAACCCCGAAGGAATTCCAGGAGGAATACCCGGAAGAATTCCAGAAGAAATTGCCGAAGGAACTTAAGGAGAAATCTTCAAAGAAATTGCAGGAGAACTCCCAGCAGGAATCTCAGGGGTAACCACCAGAAGAATCCAAGAATTCCAGGAGGAATTTCCGAAGGAATTCTAGGAAATCATCGAAGAAATTCAAAAAGGAAATCCCGAAGGAATTATTGGAGGAATCCTGGAGGAGTTCCATGATGCATTTCTGAAGATATTTCGGAAGGAATCTCCGAAGGAATACCAAGAGGAATCACCAAAGCAATTCCAGGGGAAAACCCCTAGGGGCAAGACAAATCTAACGAGAGCAAATCTGTGCTCAGAATATTGTTCAGAATTCCTCACAGTTCATCAGATTTTCTCCCATTTATACCAAAGTGTGATCTGGCACCAATGTCAAACTGCAATGTGTTGCGTATGCTGAATGAAAATTGCAGTTTTGGGGATGTCTTTCAACAAATTTCGTCGATCATTGATAAAATGAGTAACTCAGAATTTCTCAGAGTTGCTCTTGTTTGCAGGAAACCCCGAAGGAATTCCAGGAATAATCCACGACGGAATATCAAGAGGAATCCCCGAAAGATCTGCAGGAGGAATCCATGAAGGAAGTCCAGGAGGAATCCCCAAAAGAATTTCAGAAAGAATTTAGAAAGGAGTTCGGGAAGAAATCTTCAAAAAATTTCCACGAGGACCCATCGAAAAATATCCAGGAGGTATCCTCGATGGAATTCCAGTAGAAATCCTCGAAGAAATTCCCTGTGGAATCCTCGAAGAAATATTAGAAGGAGTCCCCAGAGGAATTGTAGGAGAAATTTCCGAAGGCAATTTAGGAGGAATCCCGAAGGAGTTCTAGGAATAATCATCGTAGGTTTTTTTTTCTGTTCGGATGAGCCACTGCGACCAGTATTTAGATCTTTTGTGGCATCGTAGGAATATAATTCTAGGAGGAATCCCCGAAGGAATTCCAAGACGAAATTCCGAAAAAATTCCAGCACGTATCACAAATGAATTCCAGCAGTAATCTACATAGAAATTCCAGCAGGAATCTTCAAAAGAATTCCAGTGAGAATTTCTAAGGCAATTCGAGAAAGAAAGCCGGGGCCCGTAGCGTAGTGGCTACACGTTCACTTCATAAGTGGATGGTCATGGGTTCGATCCCAGCCCCGGCACTTGCAATTTTTCGTCAGTTGCTCTTCCCACCGAGAGCGGCTGACATCTGACCCTCTTCAGAGCATATGCTCTAACGGACCCGGAAACTTGGATATCGGCTAACGGCAATTCATAATGGACCCCCAACCGGACTGGAAATGGAACAAGAGCCACACAGCAACATCGGGCTCATCATTCTACCATGGTCAGGGTAGAGAAGTGACAGTAGCGCAAAAGGCTACCAGTTCGAATAAGAATTAGTGGAATTAGAATAGAATACATTTAGGCGCTGTACAACGTGTATTTAAGTGCAGCCGCCAATTGAAATCGCTCACGCAGTGCCCTAGTGGACAATAGAGCTGTAAATTAGGTTAAGTGGTTGAAGAATAAAAAAATTCGAGAAAGAATTCCCAAAGAATTTCTATGAGCAATCAACGAAAAATATCCAGTAGGAATCTTTGAAGGAATTCCAGGAGAAATCCCTGATGGAATTCTAGGAGGAAACACTGAAGGAATTGCAGGAGGAAATCACGAAGTAGTTCTAGGAGGAATCCCCGGAGGAATTCCATAAGGATTTCCCGAAGTAATTCCAGGAGGAAACCGAGATGGAATTCAAGGAGGAATCCACAACGGAATATCAGGAGGAATGCTCGAAAGAATTGCAGGAGGAATCCTCAAAGGAAGTCTTGGAAGAACCCTGACAGAAAATCTAGGAAGAATTCTCGAAGGAATTCCAAGAGAAATCCCCGATTGCTGTAGAAATTCCCAAAGGAATTCTAGGAGGAATCTTCGAAGAAATTTCAGGAGGAATCCCTGTAGGAGTTTCAGGGGTATTCCCGAAAGAATTCCGGTAGTAATTTCCAAAGGATTTCGCAACGGAATCCTCGAAGAATTTTCAGCGGAATCTCCCAAAGGAAATGTATCCGGGTGGGGGAAAGGATGTGCAGGAGGTATCCCCTAAAAAATTCCTGGAGGATTTCTTGTAGAAACTCCCTCAAGAATATCCTGAAGATATGCCTGATTATAATCCTAAGGGAATTATTAAACGAACTCCTACAAGATTCCCCGAAGGAACTCGTGTAGGAATTCCTGAATGAGCTTCTGGTGAAATATTTGATGTTACTCCTGGAAGCATCCGTGAGTCCTCCTGGAAAAAATCTCAATCTCAATCTACAATCTTAAAGAGCCCTAGGAGTCCCCAGACAAACTTCTGGAAGAATCCATAAAGAAACTTGTCAAGGAATTCTCTAAGGATATCCTGAAGGAATCTTAGAAGGAACTTCTATATAAGAATTCCTGAATAAACTTTGGGGGAATCCCTGAATTCTCCTGGAGGTATCCTTGGATCCTCCTATAAGATTCTCTGAAAGAACTGTTGGAGAGATTTCTGAAGCAACTTATGTAGGAATCCCTAAGATATTGAGGAGAAATCTCTGAAGAAACATCTGCAAGAATCCCTGAAACTGGAGGAATCTCTGAAGGAAATCCTGGACTAATTTCTGTAAGAACTCCTGTAGAAATTTCTAAAGGAACTTCTGACGGAATCCCTGTAGGAACTCCTAGACTTATTTCTAGAAACATATTGCAGGAATCCTGAAGAATCTTCTTACGGAATTCTCGATGGATCTCCAGGAGGCATTTATGAATCCTCCTTAAAGAATCTTAGAAGGGACTTAAGGAATATCTGGATCTGGTTACCTGGACCGGGATACTGGACAAACCACTGTTAAAAAGCTCAGGGAACTTCTGAAGGAATTCCTAATGGACGCATGGATTCATCCCTGCATCCTCCTGGAGTTTTTAGAGGGATCACTGAACGAACTTCTGGAGAGATCACCGAAGGAACTTATGGTGCAATCCTTGAAAGAACTCTGGGGTATCCCGAAGTAGTTCCAAGAGAATCCCCGAAGGAGTTGATGAAACACCCGGAGTGATCCCTGAAGGATCTCCTTGAGCGATCCCTACAGAACATCAGGGGAAATCACTTGTTGGAGTTCTAAAAGAATTCCTGAAGGATCTTCTGGAGAAATCTCTGAGGAAACTTTAGGACTAGTTCCCAAAGAAACTTTTGTAGGATTTCCTGAAGAAAATTCCGAAGGAAGTCCTGAAGGAACTCTTAGACTAATCTCTGAAGGCCGTCCTATGGGAATCCCTGAAGGATTTTCTGGATGAATCTATGATGTATCTCTAGGAGGCATCCCTGAACCCTCCTGAAAGAATTTCCAAAGTAACTCCTGGAGTTTTTAATGAAGGTAGGGTCTTGTACCATTTGGGCAGGTGTACCTATTTTGGGCACTTGTCGCTATGACTAAGTCAATTTTATACCTTTTAACTTAATTTTCGGCACACGGTAAGATACGCACAGTATCAGTATCTAAGCCTATACAAAATTTTCGATCAATTGGTATGAAATTTTACCTAGTTATACCGGCAAGTACCCAAAACAGATACACCTGCCAAAATGTTACAAGATCCTACTTCTGTAGGAATTCCTGAATGAGATTCTGGAGAAATCTCTGATGTAACTCCTACAGGCATCTCTAAGTAATTTTCTGGAGGAATCCCTGGTGGATCTCCTGGAAGCATTACTGAATCCTTCTATGAGAATTTCTGAAAATACTGCTGGAGGGATGTAAATGATAAATAATGCAAGAAATCTAATGAGTAGTGAAAAAAAATGTTCTAAGAGTTTCGTATTTGAATGGGCACCCTGAAATTCCATTTCAATTTCTTCAGAGGTTCTTAATAAGTCTTCTGCAGTTCAAGTAACAATAGAAAGAAAACAATAAAATAAACGGATTCCAATGACCAGACATCAAATTGTTAGAACGTACTGTTTTCAATTTTAATATGATAAGGGTATAACTACAGTGATTGATTTTTTATTGATATTTTCTTAATAATATTAAGTTCAAAATACGATCCGGTTTTGAATAATCTCATGGTAATCTACTAGAGAATGGTTTTGACTAGCGTTAATAAATGCAAAAGTAACTGAATATGAATCATCGATTTTCTCTTTTGTTAAGGACAGACGTCTTGAAATCCCGCAACAATAGTGCATGAGATCTTCAGGCGCACAAATCTCAGGAAGCAGGTTTCAAAATACAGTGCATTTTAATATTTTGCTCTTGCTCACTTGTAATGGGCTTAAAATAAGATGATTAATTACGAAGAGATCCTTGCACTCAAAGTCGTGAGTAGGTTATAAACTAAGTGAATGTAGCTATACTAAGCATTGCCTGAAAAGTAGTTCTAACAATATGTACAACAATGTTCCTGTGGAGCGGATCTGGTGTGATGGTTAGAACACTTGACTATCACGCCGAGGACCTGGGATCGAATCCCACTCCCGACAAACTCACAACAATGGCGGGTTCTTCCTTCGGAAGGGAAGTAAAGCGTGGGTCTCGAGATGAACTAGCCTAGGGCTAAAAATCTCGTTAATACAGATAAAAAAAAACAATGTTCCAAGTATTGTTTTTTTTTAATATTTTCCAGGGGAACATTTTTTGACGTAAACTACGTCTTACGGGAAGTACTGGGTGTAAAATGAAAATCTAAAATTTTGCGACCGTCACGAAAAATTGATAGGTTTTGAGCGCTAATAACTCAGCCGTTTCACGACCGATTTTCAAAATTTTTGCACCGATCGATCAGAAATTTATCTACGCGTTGAAATAATTATAGCTAACTATTGAATTTTAACAGCAAACTATTGAAAATTTGGGAAAAGTGAACCCATGTTTTATCCAGCCAATCACGAGCGAGCACAGGTTTGCGATTTTTCGTCGAGCATCACCCAGTATAAAAGATTACTGCTTCTTCCCATCTTCCTCCATTCTGCATCGACTCTTCGAGGGGAACGCATCGAAGGAGAACAGCCCAGTACCACCGTTTGCATTTTTGCTGCTCTCAGTTTACTTCCACATGCCGAGCACGGCGGTTGCCGACGGTCGCGCGTCGTCGCATCGTCGTGCCTGACACGGTACGAGTGGAGCTGCGGACCAGTCCAGAGGGGAACGCATCGGAGGAGAGTCAAGTTTCTCCGTTTGCGCTCAGTATTCTTTGACATGTCGAGCGCGGTGGTAGCTGTCGGCGGTTGTGCCGCAACTTGTGCGTGTGTCTTCGCGTCGGAGTGCGCGGCGGCACGAGTGGACCTGACGACCACATCAGAGTTGGACCACAGAGCAGTTTCTCCGTTTGCATGTTCGCTCAGTATTCTGCGACATGCGGAGCGCGGTGACTGTCGACGGTTGTGCGTCGTCGTGCGCGGCGTGCGGTGGTAAAATTGGAGCGGCCAGCCGCATGAGGACTTTTCATCGTCGGATGGGAATGATGTAAATCAAAACAGCCCTTCTGAGGGCTATAAAACTGTCCCACAAGAGAGAACGGTTAATTTTCCAGGTTACGGTTTCAAGTGAAATTATTATGAGATAGCTGTTATAAATGAAATGAACAAAATTTGTACGACTTGATTGAAAATTTGTTCATTTTCTTCAACTTAGACAAATGGTTACTTTGATGAAGAAAATGAGCATAGTTAAACAAATTTGATTGAATAAGTACGTTACCCGTTTAAAATCTGCAATACTTAACCATGATATGAAATTATTATTTATAAGTATTAAACTTTTAATAAATCTAGTCTACCGATTTGCAAAAGTATGATTTGCATAATAAAATGAATTTGATGAACATTAATCAAACCAATATTGTAAATAAATCCTATGGCATCACTGATTCTTACCCCTCTCTCATCGAACCAACCACGTTCGAGAGGGGAAAACGAACCGCCTTGCCGTATAAAAGCAAACTGCTTCTTCCCATTTTCTCTTATTCTTTGCCAACTCTTTGACGGGAACGCATCAACGGAGCGCTCACTTCACTTCCTTCAGTATGCTTTGGCAAGCCGGTCGCGATGGTCGAAGGCGGTTGCACGCGAGTGCGTCCGCTTTCGCATCGTCACGTTTTGCACAGCATCGCCTCGCAAACCCACCATCGGAGTCAACGCCACCGTCGCCGTTCGGGATTTCGCAATCGTAACTACCGAATTCCCCCTTTAGTAAGCAATTGAATTTAAACAGCCCTTATGAGGGCAACAATTCTATATTTTCTGCAAGAGTTGATTCCGAATTAAGTGAAGACATGCAAAAGCCGACATTTTAAAACCATCTACTACGCGAATGCGGTAAAATTGCATGAAATGGGGTGCTTACGCTACCACGAAACTGGAAATCTAAAATTTTACGACGGTCACGAAATTATGTCAGATTTTGCACGCTAATAACTCAGCCATTAATAGTATTAGTTCCAAATATTTCATATTAATCGATTGGAAATGTATGTAAGTACCATTTATGACAAATAATCAAAATTATTGATTTTCAACAGCAAACTATTGACAATTTGGGAAAAGTAAGCCGATGTTTTAACCAGCCGATTGCGTGCGAGCACATTTTTGCGTTTTGCCGTCCAGTTGAGGTGAATATATCGTCGGTTTCCTGCAATAGGGGCACAACTCAAAATTTGTAATTTTTGAGATTTTGATGGTAAATAATGAAAAACTATGTAAACTTTCATCTCACAAAGACCCGTACCGAAATTCGTTGAGAAACGAGAGATTTTTTGCATTTTCACCATTTTTCCGCAATAAAGGCACAACTCAAAATCAGTCAAGTTTTTCAATAGTCGATGAAAAATAGTAATCCACAATTAATGAAACAGATAGTCCTTCAGTCCCTTTCCATGATACAACAATCGAAATTCGTTAACTTTTGTCGAATAATGAGAGAAATAAGTGAACTTGTACGAGGTGCTTCAAGATTGCCAATTTTGAAACGCTCATTCTGAAAATTCACATTTTTTGAGTTGTGCCTCTATTGTAGGAAACCGACGATATAACGAAGCCACACCTCGAATTTTCAAAAGTACAAATCTGAAGAACCGAATGTCGGTTTGAGCTATAAAGTTGATCGATTGGTCATCACCAGCGGGTAACCAATCGATCAACTTTTAAGCTCAAACCGTAATTCGGTTCTTTAGATTCGTGCTTTTGAAAATTCGAGGTGTGGCTTCGTCATATATTCACCTTAAATTCTTCTCATCTTCCATCATTCGTTCATGACCTTTCTAGGGGATTGCATTGAAGGAGGGCTAGCCAGTTTCTCCGTTTGCGTTTTCCAATGTTCCTCCACAAGAATGAACCGAATAATTTTCTAAGGAAGACGAAGCGCCGGGTCACAAATAATGTCAAAAGCGGCACAGTCTCAAAGCCGGAGTAGCGGAGTAGTGGAAATGTAATTGCTTCTTGTAGCATCCAAGATACATTCCATATAAATTTACAAAAGCGAGTTGATGCGAGTTGATCAGAAATTTCCAATACGAGACAAAGCCTCGTCGCTGTTCTGACTTTTGCTGCCAGAACAATGAAATTTGTTAAACTCACGTGCAATAATTTGACTAAATTCTGGTTCGAACAGCCTTTTCAAGGGTTTACCAATTTTCTGAAAGAGTAAATGGCAGATTTTCCGATAACGTGACGCTGGTCACATAAGCGTCAAAACTGCCGAATTTTGAAACCTACTATAGTGTACTAAACAAAATGCAACAGCATTGTGCGGAAATTAAACCGTGTCTTTGATTCAACCAATAACAAACTGATTTACGTAGTTTACGTCATGCGGTTGTGTCTTGTACACGCCCCTCTAATTTTTTAAATATGGAAATTTGTCACACGCGTTTGCAGCTATACATAATAATATTATAATAAGTATATTATACTCTAAATGCATTTTACTATTTTGTACTAGTATCCAATTATTCGGCGTTTTGCTAATGATAATGACAAGACAACATTTGCGAAAAAACGAACACAATTAAACACAATATCTAGTTGCTTACCGTCTACTGATAGCAATCCTGCTATTTGTTTCCAATCGGAAGCATAGGATAGACATCATTGAAACATTATCACTTTGATTAAAGAAAAGGATTTCACCTCAGTATTTTTGTTACTGTTTTTCTTCAACATCATTTCCAAATAAACATAATCTGATGTGAAATCCTATTCCGCTTTTTTACAGTTTTCTACACAACATCGAATTCATTTTTTTTTTACTTTTTTCTGTCCAATGATAAATTTTGCATTCATTCATAAAACAATTTCCTTACCTGTTCGAATTGGATAACTGTACGCCGTGTCGGTAAACTTGTCCGGCGCGGTAAAAGCCCTAACCTTCACCTTGTACGTAGTGCCCGACTTAAGAGGGCCGTTGCAGTACCCCGACTTGCGGGTATCGCAATTTTCCGTTCCGATGGTAAAGTCCTCCACCGAACTGTTCTTGAAGGGGTAGTACGGTTCTATGACCTGGTACGGTGGCCACACGCTATACGATTGTACATCGTACCAGCTGGGCATCTCCAGGCCGGAAGCATTCTTGCTATCGTCCTCGGCAATTATGATTGTGTAGGTGGTAACGACTCCGTTCTGGTCGCTGAAGTAATGCTTCCGGAAGCGGATCTCGATGGTCGTGGCACTGCTGCCGACTTCGGTTGGAACGACCTGCGTTTCCGGTTTCGGTGGTGCCAAAATAGGCATCTTCTGCTTCCACATCTGTTCTGGCCCGTAACCAATAGCGGTCCTCGCCTGAATGCGGAAAATGTAAGTTTTACCTGGCAGCAATGTTTTAATTGTTCCACGCAGTTCGGACGGCTTGAAGTCCTTAGCTTGGGTATGTTGCGATCCATCTAGGCCGTAGGTGATGGTGAACTGTCTGATGATTCCGTTTTGTTCGTTCGGTGGAAGAGACCACTCGAACGTTATTTCGCTAGGTTGTATATCGATGGGTGCAAACTTGTCTACCCGTCCTGGAACCGATTCCTTGGTTTGGAAGTTTGCAGATACGGGAAGACTGCTACGCAGTACGCTCGATTCGGTTCCAGACCGGACTACTACTGTGAAAGTATAGTTACGATGGGGTTTAAGATCGGTAATTGTGATGTGATTGTTCACGGTGAGATTCTGCACGTAGTGCGAATCGTTTTTGAGGTACTGAATTTCGAACGCATTGTATTCGCCTTTTGGAATGTCCCAGTTCAGCATGATATCGGTATCGGTGACGTTACTAGCGTTCAACTCGGTTATTGGATCCGGATACATACGATCCTGCCGTTGGATCGGTTGACTTGCAACACCTCCACTTACGGTCCAAACGGTGATATTGTACAAACGACCAGGTATTAGGCCGGTGAAGGTAACCTTTCGATCAGTATCGTTCGCCAGTTTCTCTTTATCTGGAATGTTGATGTCACCGAGGGAGAAGCGATAGAGATCGAATTTGGACGACTGCTGCGGAGTTGGCGTGTAACTCAGCGTAACTGTGTCGCGCATTTGAACGTTATTTACGATCAACACTTCGGACTGGATGAGTGGCATTGTGCGAGTTTGAAGTTTAGTAACATCACTTGTCAGACCGTACGACACGGTTTGAATTTTGAAGTTGTACATCACACCGGACATCAAATCTCCGATCAGAATACGAACCGTTGGTGGCTCCTCGATTTGCTTGTCGTCATCTCCCAAACCTCCCGGGTAAGGGAAAACTGAAAGAGATTTAAAATTTGTTAGTATTTTATATGTTGTGCGTGTTTATGAGTAAAGTGCGTCTCCGAGTAAATTGTATGTTTGAATTTAAAGATATGTTAATGAAAAGTGTAGAGAAATTTTGGAGGAAAAGATGCAGCGCAGGAATGCCTCTTTCGGAAGCTGTGTCGTTCTGGAGGAACACGGACATCTTACCAGAAGCTCAACGCATTCCGCAACGGCTTTGTGCCACAAGCCGAAATGCTTCGGGATAAGGAGGGGAATCTTGACGAATGGACGTGACGTGATCGAAAAGTGGAAGCAGCACTTCAACGAATACCTAAATAACGCAGGCACTGGGGATCGGTGCAGCGGAAAAAATGGCAGCGTCAGCACGGCGGGTGATGGGGACTTACTAACTCCTTGCTAAGTAAAGTAAAGATGCAATTCAACATCTCAAGGTGTTGTGCAACCGGAAGGGTAGTATAGCAACTGAATGTCTGCACCGGCTGACTGTCAGGATCAGGGAACTGGAACAGCTATCGGATAAATGGAAGGAAGCGGTAGTTTTCCCTATCTACACGTAATGCGACAAGTGAGAGTGACAACTCTCGATCGATCACCTTTCTGAATACCGCATACAAAGTGATATTCCAGATGATCTAAATTAGTCGTCTATAGGTATAACAAATGAATTCATGGGAAATCCACAAGCTGGCTTTGTCGATTGTCAGTCGTCAACGGATCAGATATTTAGCGTACGGCAAATCTTCTAGAATGCTGTGCAAATCAGATTCCCACATTCTCCGAACAGGACTCAAGGCCACACAGAGCTTTGGAAAAACATGAAAGAGAAAGAAAAATCTACATGATTGATAAGAGCAATGATTGAAAGTGTGTGTGAAACTGAGTGAAGATTTCGGGAGGATACTTTAGTTCGTTCGAATCTCGACGGGGACTACCACAGATCAATGAACTTTCTTGTCTCCTGTTAAGCACTAGAGGCTGTTATGCGTAGAGCCGATGTAGCAGCCGCGGTATGATTTTCAACTAATCTGGCCAGTTTGTTTGTTTCACTGACGACATTATTATCCGCAGAACATTAGGATCGGTAACAGAGTTTCATATGCTTAGAAAAGTATTAAGCCTCAAACGCGAAGCAGCAAAGGTAAGACTGGTGGTGAATGCGTCAAAAACGAAACAAATGCTTATAGGTGGAACTGGGCTAGACAGGTTAGGCCTTGGCAGAAGTGTTACGGTAGACGGGGACATCTTCGAAGTGGTGAAACTATGTGTCGGCGGAGGATGAACCATGAGCTCGCTGCGCTCTACGGCGTACCCAATATCTAGGAGGTTGCCGGAAGGATTCGGTGACAGGGAATATTGCAAGAATGCCCGATAGCAACCATGCAAAGATGGTGTTCGCAAGAAATCCATATGAAGCAAGGTGGCGTTGAGTACAGCGGACAAAGTATGGGAGCTCACCAGGTGTCTAGTTGGCGAGTATAAGACCCTAGACTGGAGAGAAACAGCAATGAACCGAAGTGTGTGGCATAGAATTGTGTACTCAGTCTTATCTATGTAAAGATGCTACAGTAAATAAATAAAAATATTGTGACAGATATTTAAATTAGTGCACAACCAAACTACTTACTTGTGTTGACCTCGGATACATTCTTATCGGAGACTTGATCCGGGAACTCAGTCGGCCACCAATGGATGATGTAGGTCTCCACGCGACCTTCCGGTCGGGGCCACTCCAGCGTGATGTTGTTGGAATCGGCCAACGGTGCAATGTTGGATACCGGATTCGGTCGTACTGTTTGATTCACTTGCTGCGGATTGGGACTTTCCACACCATAGCTAACGGTATTGACCTGGATGGTATATTTCTCGCCAGGAGTCATGTCCGTAACGTCTGCCTCGGTAGTCTTCACCGATGGCAGTCGAATCCATTGCTTTTCACTCTCGGTGCGATATCGAATGGAATATTCGGTGAACTCCGATCGTTCCGGTGGTTTCCAATGTACGAGGACAGAATTACTTGTTACTTTCTCGATTGTCATGTTACGCGGTGGGTTGGGATCTGAGATTGAAAAAACGTATGTTGTATCCATTTCCATGTGGTAAAATTATGAACTATACTTACAAACTGCCTGGAAGTACGAATGCGGTTCACTCCTAAGTCCATGACTTACAGCGAACACCTTAACTTCGTAGCCAGCCCCTGGGTAGAGATTGGTAAATACTAGCCTAGATTCGGTGGTAAGTACTGTTTTTCCATCGTTGGTATCGTTACGGGTGTAAGTAACCTCGTACTTTTCCTGCCGGGAGTTAACGTCGCTCTTCCAACTAATGTTCAAACCTTCGCGGATCGATTTCAGATCCTCGATGATCGGCGACGAGGGCCTTGTCACTACGTAGATTGTCGTTTCATTGGATTCCATCTTCTTGGAAATGGCCTGCACAGTTATGGAATAATTTCGTCCCGGCAGCAGAGATTCAAGGGCAAAAGTTGTCTTATCCGTATTCATCGTACTAGAATCACCATTGATAGTACCAAGTTCATGGTAGCTGATTTTGTACTCATCTTGGGTACTAGCTTCGTCTGGACTCCATGTTATCGTTATTATACCTGTTTTACTATCCGTATAAGAGTAGAGATTCTTCACTGGCAATGGTTTAAGGGTGACTTCACCGGTAGCGGGCCAAGAAGTGACCTTACCGGACAAGGTCTTAACTACCACCTGATAAGTTTTACCAGGCTCTAAACTGTCTTTAAACTCCAGCCATGCCATATTCTCATTGTCGTTTCGCATCACTTGAATCTGGCGTCGCGCTGCCGCCACTGAGACTTGATACTTGTCGAACTCACTGATGCCTTTGGGCGCTTCCCACATGACTTTGAAGGCATTCTCCGTTATGGTTTTCTTATCGAAGGTGACATTGAGTGGCCTCAGCGGAACCGTTCTGTACTGTGCCGTCGTGGGCAGAGAGATTTCGTCCTCGGACATTGTCTGTACCGAGATGTTGTAGGCCCGACCCGGCACCAGTCCTTTGAAGGCCGCCTGGGCAGGTCCGGGGGGTTCGCCTTCCTTCTGGACGTACAACACACTGCCCAGGGCATCCGGTGGCTCGATGGATACCTTGTAGTGTGTGTAGATTCCAGCGGGGTATGGTGGTTGCCACAGTACCAGCAGAGTGGTTTCATTGCGGAACCACACAATGAATTTCCCCGGAGTGTTGGGTTCTGTGGAAATAGTAGAAGTGAGATTAGTATAGAAAGAGAAGGACAATTTTGGGTAAAGTTATGCATGAAGTTAGTTCGTTGACACCTTGCTGATCTATCGCAGAAACGTGTAGTGCATAGTAAAAATTAATCAAGAAAATACACGTAGGAGTAAATGTTTTATGTAAGTGTTAGTATACTTATAATGCTTTTTCGCTAGTTTGGAAGTTATTTTAACTTTAGTGCTTATGAAGTTGATCATCGAAATCTGGGATATTTTTTGTTATTTATTATAGTATTATTATATATTATTTTATACTTATTTACCAATACATGATGTTCTTAAGAAGTTTAAAGTAACAAAAAATCCAAAGATATTACCAAAACCTTTATCGCAATATTTTCAAAAGGTTTTTTTTTTTAAATTTTCCAAGCACATTTTAACTCCACCTGCTCAGAAATTCCTTCTGAAAGTTCAAAATCACAAAACAGAGTTCCAACATTTTTCCATAATAACAGTTTCGATGAGCTGTTAGGGTATTCCAAAGCTGCGTTTGCAAACTTTCTCTGAAAATTGGTTAAGATTGACTCCAGGGATGTGGCAAGAAATGTCATCAAGAATGACAAGAAATGTTTGCAAATTTTACAACAATATTCTTAAGAACGTCCATTTTGGTCTAACTTCTTATATGCATATTTTTTTTGCATGGATTCGAAATAACTAGTCTGAGATAATTTGTTCAACAGTTTCGCGCCATGTCATGTCATGGAGGAAATGCTCACCAAATTTCCTGAATGTTTTCCAAAAAAAAACTTGAGATAGGCAAAGCTTAGCATTTTCCTGTATTTCTTTCTGAAATATCTTCAGAAACTTTGTGACCAGTAAGTCTTGATAGATTTTTTTTTGCGATCGTGAACCTCACCAAAAATGCCTTCAGAAGCTCATGGCGCCCTTGGCCAGCATCCAGATTGGCGTCCCACAATAATTGGACATTGTCAATTTGCAAAAGCGTGTAGTTTCATTTTAATTTTTCAAAGTTTTTTTAAGTAGGATTTTGGCGTTTCGAAGAAACAAATTTCCTCTGATTTTTTTTTATTTTCTTATAGTGTTTTTCATTCGTGTTTTTTAAAGGAATTTCAATAGGCCATATGAATAATATTTAGAATACTCTTTACTAAATCTATGTGAAGCCGTGGAACAAATCTTGAATCTTCACAGAGATCTGAGTAAAGAGTATTTACTCAGTTTTATTCATATGGCCTAATGTTAGCCGCCCAAAAAATTACAAAAAATATTTCTTTTTACGAGTATATTTACGAATACTTTTTACATTTCAAGAATTTCACTAGGACCAGCACAATAATTAGAAGTTACATTTTTAAAAGAAAATTAAAAATGATGTAAGATGTCTCTAAGAAATTTATGCAAGGAATCATAAATTTCGTCTAGACAAATTACAGCCTTTTTGAATTTCTTTTCTTTTCTGGATTTTTTAATCAACTTAAAATTGTTTTAAAAATACTTAATTGAGTTTCAGGTGTTTTCAGGAAACCTCAATCGATTCATTTTACCAACTTTCGGCGATTAGTTAAATTGGCTTTACCAGAATTTTCCAACTACTTTACCAGTGGTTTCTTCTGAAGTATAATCAAAACACTTCGCAGAAGATTTGTAAGAAAATTTTCAGTTATTATCAGACAAACCATGAACATGGATAAATACCAGGAGGAATTCCTGAAGAAATTTCTATATGAGTATTTGTTGAAATCTTTGGTAGAATTTCTGTTGGAATTACCGAATAAAATTATGAAGAATTCTGCTGGGATATCCAGTTTATTGGAAAATCCGGTCCATGTGGAAATCTGGGAGACATTTCAGCAAGAATTTCCAACGGAATTTTTGCAGGAACTCCTCCAGTAGTTCGTGAAGAAAGGCCTGAAGGACTGCCTGTAAGAATATGTGTACAGAACCTTTGGAAGAATTTCAGAAAGAATACTTGGAAGATTTTTGAAGAAATCCCTGCGAAAGTTATTTATCGAATTTCTTGAGAATATTCTAAAAAAATCCCTAGGAGATTTTATGAAAAATATTCTGAAAAAAGTCTGAAGGAATCCATAAAAGGCTTTCAAATAAATTCTTTGCAAAAAAAATGTATAAAGTCATTATCAGATTTTCCAACGGAATACCTTGACAAGTTTTTGAAAGAATTCCAAATTTATGGTTTTCTGAAGGCATTTATGAGGCAATGTATGATAGGTTTTCTAAGGTAATTCTAGCAGAAATTTATGGAGCAACAACATGGAACAATTTCAGAAGGAAGCAATGCAAGGATTTCTAAGCGATATTGTAGCTTTCTTCTTTCTAAAGGGCTCTGTAGAAGACTCCCTGAAAGAAACTTTAGTCAAAATACTAAAGGAATTTATAGACGATTTTCTTTACAAATAGTGAAAGAATTTCTGAAGGAATTCTCTCAGGCATTTGTGAAGAAATCTCTGGAGGGAATTTTTGAAGAAATTCACAAATTCATCACTTAAAGATTTTTTAAAAGAAAATTTCCAGAATTTCCTTGACTCGACTATTGAAGTTTTTTTTTAATAAAAATAAACCCTTAGAGCAATTTCAGAAGGAATCCTTTGGAAAAATTTCTGAAAAAAAAATCCATAGATAACTTCCTGAATTTCTAAAGTATTAAAAAAAAATCAATGAATGCGAAGAAAATCGTTGCAAATAGCTTCAAGAGATTCACTGGTGTGAATATTTAGGACTTCTTTATAAAACTTTCACTAGAATTTTGAAGGCATATTGTTTTTGCGTTGCTCATTAGCCCTTATGTGGCCGACAGGGTACCCGGGTATTCTGCACCCATTTGAAAAGCACGGTGTAAAAAGCAAAAAAATATTGGACACATAACGGTTAAAAACTAAAATAGTTTCTCGAAATAAAATAAGAGAACTCCCAGGTAACATCATGGGTAATGCTCAAAGTAAATCTGATGAGAAGACGGAAAAACGTAAAAACATTTAATCAATCTCAAATACTGAAAATAGTTAAATCTTCAATAAAATTTCAGCATCAGCCTATTTTCTTCTAGCCTTAGGCCTTTCCGGCGCCCCTCTGAGGCTGCTGGTGCCATTGACCTAGAATTTATTCATTTTTTTTTATTGAAAACTGCATGAAGAAATCTATCTATGATTTAAAAACAAAATCTTCTCTTTTTTGTACACTGCTTCATCTAAAACTAACGAGTATCTTGCGATTTTCGACTGCGAAACTTTTGGTCTGGCTTGCAGTCTTAATAAATTGGCCTACGAATTTAATTTCTTGGCTCCAACGTTTCGATCCCGGATTTTCGTCAGGGATTTATCTCCAATGATTGGTAGCTGTCCAAAAACATTCAGCCCAGTGTTGGTAAAATCATACTCAAAGCACACTCATGAACCGCTCCTGCGTGAGCAAACTTGCGCGCAATTCTGAATCATTTTCTCACGCACGAGATTTTTATGCAAAATCTCGCTCTCACGAGTCAAGTGCCGTAATCTCGTTTGCTTGTAAAACGAATCCCATTCAATTTAAACGGCATTCAATGTTGTTGTACGCTAGATTTGCTTTTATTCTATCATATAATCCTAAAAACTTCAATGTAAATAATAAGAACACCAAGAAATAAAGCAATGAGTCAAATCACGAGTCTACTCATGCATGTTTTTTTCGGCGGTGAGTTTGGCGAGTCAAGAATCGCGCGTGAAACAAACAACTCAACCATGAGCTTTGAGAATTTGAGTTTTTACCAACACTGATTCAGCCTGTAGTATTGTCTTAATTTTGTCGTTGGGAAGTCGGTTTGGTAATCTAGTACTGCCATCTGTACACCTCCACTAGACTGGGTCAACAAAGTCGATTTTTTGGAATAAAGGTTTTTCGATTCCTTTTGGCGTCCAAAATAACTGTGCGAAATTTGGAAGCGATTGGTTGCGACCCCGTATTCCGCATTGCGATTGAAATTTATATGGAATTTAGTATGGGAAAACGTGCTTTTTTGTATTTTTCTCCTGAATCGATTTTTTTTGTCTAAAACTATCTAACTAATGACGTTGAAGTATAGCCTAGGATATGCCGAAAAACTTTGCCAAAAACGCAATAAAGTGATCCGACACTTGTGAAAAAAGTTATAACGTATAGTGGTGCTTAACATTTAACATGTAAAGGAATAACATCAATAATAAAGTCTCAATTTTTGGCCTAAGTTGCCAAGCTAATAACTCTTTCCACAAGCGTCGGATCACTTTGCAGTCTTCGACAAAGTTTTTCGACATATCCTAGGCTATACTTTAACGTCATTAGTTACATGGTATTAGACAGAAGAATTTAACTTATGAATAAAATGCAAAAAAGTACGTGTCCCCATACTACTTCTTCTTCTTCTTCTTGGCGTAACGTCCTCACTGGGACAAAGCCTGCTTCTCAGCTTCTGTGAGTGTTCAGTCAGTGTTCTATGAGCACTTCCACAGTTATTAACTGAGAGCTTCCTCTGCCAATGACCATTTTGCATGTGTATATCGTGTGGCAGGCACGAAGATACTCTATGCCCAGGGAAGTCAAGGAAATTTCCTTTACGAAAAGATCCTGGACCGACCGGGAATCGAACCCGTCACCCTCAGCATGGTCATGCTGAATACCCGTGCGTTTACCGCCTCGGCTATATGGGCCCCAATACTACCTTCCATACAAATTTCAATCGCAATGCGGAATACGGGGACCCAACCAATCGCTTCCAAATTTTGCACAGTTGTTTTGGACGCTAATACAGATTGAAAAAGCTTTGTTCCGGGGTGATGCGATCAAATTTGATTTTTTTTTCATTACAACGTTGAACCACTCTAGCCTCCACTGTCCTATGTTTTTCGCCCACAATTCAGTATAACACTTACTAACAAGCTCTTTAACATTAATCGTCTTTACTGTTTACGTTATCCGCCATTTATCCCTGATGACGATCCAAATTGGGATCGAAATGTTAAAACCAAGAAAATAAATTCGTAGTCTAATTTGTTAAGACTAATCTCGAGTGTTAGTCGAACAGTTTATTGGAAATTCCTTCGCCCATTAAGAGCTGCGCTATATCTCGTTTAGATTTCCAGATTTCCAAGAAGCTCATACAAAAACTAGCAGTCCTATACTAGAAACGACTACTCTAGGCATACTTTACATGTGTACGAAAACCGATTTTGAAAATATTGCTTCGTTATTTAATCAATTTTATCAAAAACCAAAAAAAAGAGGAAATGCTTCCAGTTTTACCTTAAATAGTTTTCACACACCAATTTTGAAATTCTGTGTATTTTAATTATGCATCACTATTTTTTTTTTCTCCAGAGATCCCTACCTGTAGGGGTATATATCTACTGTGATTGATCTATTGTGAGAGAGACCCAGTTGCTTTATAACCCTTTCGGGACGGAGCCCAAAAAAGTGAAATTTCCATACAAATTTCTCAACTTTGGCTCTCCGCAACTCATAGGTTTCCCAAAAAAGCAACTTCTCATTTAAAAGAACTACTCTTTATCTTTCGATTTTCTAGCTCAATATACGACAGATAAAACTTTTTCATGTTTTACGGGTGACCTTCAATAGAAAATGTCGAGATGGGAAGTGCCCGGCTAACAATCCTATGTACACACTTAATTCGCGTTTGCAAAAGTTCCGAGTACACGAGATGAAATATTTGACAGGGTGTGAACCAAAGAATAAGCATCTGTTCGACACTGCTGAAAATTAGATCGAGTCAAACCAGACGTTTGAGCAGAGATTTGTTTTTGGTCAAATATTTGACCCTGTGTGATAGTATCTTCAGTTTCAGTCAGTAGTGTGTTCTTTGACTGGGATGTTCCACAGAGATCCCTAAAAATCTGAAAATATCAGGGAGCTTAATTTCACGATTCACTTCCATCTTTATTCCATCATTTTTTTTTGCCGCCAAATTTTCATTTTATTGGATTCCGCCTCCAGCAGTGGTCAATTTCGCAATAGTAATTAACACCGGGTACCATGCGTCTCCATTGGATTCTTCGAATTTTAAACAATTGTTTCGTTTTCAATCAGGTTATACATTTCCCTTACTATAATGCCTATACTCTTTACGACGTTCGAATAGAACTTGGTAAACCCGAGATGAACTAGCCTAGGGCTAAAATTCTTGTGAACACAGATAAAAAAACTTGGTTAACTGTCAGTTGTAGTTTGATATCCTGATCGCACATTTGTTCACTATATGACACAATTGACACTAACAGAAAATGTAATTCTAAGTAAGTTATTCAAGCATCATCATTTCAATTTCGAAAAAAATATTGCATTCAAAAGTGTGGTCAAATAAGCAAACAAGTCGATTGGAAAACTTGGTGTGAAGTATCTTTGAAATTTCGTCGAATTCATGTCTAGTTTGATGATTTTATTTCTGCTTCAAACATTTTTAAATAATAGTCGAAATTTGTCTATTTATTTTAAACTAATTAGCACTTATTCAACCGAAGAGGATCAACAAACCATTCTATGCACTATAACAATCCTGCGTTACAGATCAGCACCGGCATCGAACAACATTATGCATGCAAGCAACAACTGTAAAAATTCCATTCCATTGTTATTAAATTGGAGTGCGTATACAAATGCCATCAGCGCGCGCGTCATTATCGCCACGACGACGACGCGACGCGACGGCACTTGACGATCACTGTGCTATATAGACAGACATGCAGTTTGATTAGCAACTACTATTACCTCGCAGAATCTTTATGTCCAACAGATCTTTGTGCCGATAGCGTTCTGCGGAAAAAAGTTGTTTGTCCCCAAAGTGTGAGTGATGTGTTAGTGTTAGCATAACCAACCCATTATGGATTAGAAAAGGGGAAAAAAAGAAACAGAAACAGACATTATAGCCAAGTGAATGTGAATGGGCGTTTTATACGTTATATGAGTTTACGACGTGGTACGCATATTTTATTGTGGAGTAAATAACTTTGTGCATAAGCATTTCAATTGAAATATCCGCTGTCCGTTGAAGAGGTTTGCTGTCTGTCCGGGTTCATCTTGGTGACTGCACTATCCAATCCATGTGTCACGCTGCAGAAACGCTTATCTGCTTTGTCCGGTATTCTGAATTAACCTTGATGGCTAAATGAGAGTTATGGCGAAGTTAGTTATCGGTTGTTATATATCCTTTCACCACGCTACAGAAAAACTAGGTTAGTTGTGTACCACTGCACCCCAAAAAATGTGAATGTTGCAGAAATTGGAAAAAGGTGACTACTCACTTGTCGTGAAGTTGCGACTAGTGTAGGCAACGGACTCCTTGCCATCGAATACGGTGTAGGCTTGGACCTGATAGGTCGCACCCGGTGTCAGATCTCTGAGCACGTGCTGAAACTGATTGTCCTCGACGGCAACGGTTTGATTGGTGGCAAAGTTGTCCGACAGGCCGAGGATTTTCAGCTTGAAGGCAGAGTAGTTACCCTGCGATGGCGGACTCCAGTTGATGATGGCATTCTTGCCAGACCGGACCGCAACCGAAAGGTTGGACGGTGGATCTGGCGCCGTCGTTATCGACACGGTCCACGTGAGCCAGTCATGGTGTGTCGAATTGGTGTAGTACAGCCAAAAGTTGTACCTCGTTCCGGGCAGTCCGTTGGAGAACTGAATCTCATCTCCGACGTCCCGGGATGCGATTGTTGCGTTTGGAGCTGGATTTCCAACCGGTGGGTAGTAATCGAGACGGTAGTACGATCCATCCTGGCCGAGGTTGCCGGGAATTTCTATCACAAGGTCGGCACCCCGACAAATCTACAACGAGAAACGAAATAAACTTGGTTAGACCAACAAAACAGACAAACATCGAATCAAATATGAGTTATTGGTTGCATGAGAATTACGCCAAACGTACTTGGTAAAATGCCCATTTAAAACTTGAAAGCGTTACGGATCACTGGTTCATTTACAAAGAGGAACCATTGTAGATACCAGTTTAATTTACGCGCTCTTGGTATTGATGCTCTTTGTGCCTGTCGACAGAAGAACTTGCCTAACTAGCCTCTGACGAAGCGAGACGCGATGGTGTGATTTTGATACGGCTGCCAATTTGGAATTGATCTCAACGTTTTTGCGACGTATATTTCAATTCAAGTGCCATGCTATACTCTGTAGCACTACTGTACGTAATTGCTTTCAAGGGTGTCAATAGCCGCGGAGCTTTTACCTTGAATTTGCTGAATTGATTGGACAATAACATGAAATGGTCTGATTTGGCGAATTAATGTATGTTTTTGCCTTTCTCGTACACCAAGGTGTACCGAAAGGCTATATGTTCACTCCAAAAACGAAAATTTGATAGAGCCTCCGGAGGGGTCAAGTGTTATATACCAATAGACTCAGCTCGACGAATTGAGATGATGTCTGTGTGTATGTATGTGTGTGTGTGTGTATGTATGTGTGTGTGTGTGTATGTGTACAAAAAGGTCACCTCATTTTTAAATAGTAAATATGAACCGATTTCAACGACCGATGGTTTATTCGACGGGGTACATTGTCCCATTGTTTCCTATTGAAAATGGTTCAGATCGGTCCAGCCGTTCCGGAGTTATGACCATTTAGGTGTTCCGGACCGGTACCCCAGAAAGGGGCCTGATATGAAAATGCAACAAACCCATGCATGCGACCCATCAAACCACGACATTTTCGATTATCTGATGAACGGAAAGTAGGAAAATAATCTCTGACTACATCTGAACCGGTGGTGTTCCGGAACCGGTTCCGGGTGTCCCGCCGGAAGTGGCCAAATAAGAAAGTAAACCAAACCAATGCATGCGACACGTCAAATAGCGGCTTTTTCGAAAACCAGTTGAATGGTTAGCAGGAAAATAGTTTCAGACCATGTTTGAACGGGTAGTGTTCCGGAACCGGTTCCGGATGTCATGTCGGAAGTGGCCAATTAAAAAAGTGAACCAAACCCAGGCATGCGACACATCAAACCACGGCATTTTCGATTACCTGATGAGCGGTAAGCAAGAAAATAGTCTCAGACCATATCTGAACCGGTAGTGTTCCGGAACCGGTTCTAGGCGTCCCTCTGGAAGTGGCCAAATAAACAATTGAAACAAACCCATACATGCGACACATCAAACCACTGCATTTCTGATGGCCTGATGGACAATGAGCAGGAAAATCATCTCACACCATATCTGAACCAGTGGTGTTCTGGAACCGGTTCTAGGCGTCCCGCTGGAAGTGGTAAAACATTCAATTGAACCAAACCTATGCATGCGACACATTAAACAACGGCATTTTTGATAACCTGATGAGCGGTAAGCAGGAAAATAGTCTCGGACCATATCTGAACCGGTAGTGTTCTGGAACCGGTTCTAGACGTCCCGCTGGAAGTGGCACAATATACAATTGAACCAAACTCATGCATGCGACACATCAAACCACGGCATTTTCGATTACCTGATGGACAATGAGCAGGAAAATCATCTCAGACCATATCTGAACCAGTAGTGTTCCGGAACCGGTTCCGGGGTTCCCGTCGAAGTGGTCAAATATGAAAGAGAAACAAACCCGTGCATGCGTTACATAAAATAGCGGCTTTGTAGATTACCTAATTAACGGCAAGCAAGTGTTTCGGAATCGGTTTTGAGTGGCCGGAAGAGGCCAAATGTAAAAGTAATCCAAATCCAGGCATGTGACACATCAAATCGTGGCTTTTGCGATAACCTGATGAACAGACTGTTCATCAATAGTGTCAGACCATATTTGGTTCAGCCGGTAGCTACCCGGAATCAGATCCGGGTAGTAAAATGTATAATTTAACCAAACCCATGGATGCGGTACATCAAATCACGAGTTCACGACTTATCGACAACTTGATGGAAAAATAGGGTTAGACCACATTAGATTCCCGGTAGTGTTGCGGGTTCAGCTGTGGCTTCGAA
Organism: Aedes albopictus; assembly: GCF_035046485.1. Lineage (NCBI taxonomy): Eukaryota > Metazoa > Arthropoda > Insecta > Diptera > Culicidae > Aedes > Aedes albopictus. The sequence continues at coordinate 172,948,897 of NC_085138.1, forward strand.
AGTAGTTAAAGTGAATCAAACCCATACATGCGATATATCAAATGGCGGTGATTAGGTAAAGGTGAAGAAATAGCAATAAAATAATCTCAGACCGTAATTGGGACATACGGTAATGTCATGGAATCAGATCCGAATATCCCACCGCAAATTACCAAATATAAAACTGAACCAAAGCCATACATACGACACATCAGATCGCAGATTTTTAAATAATCTAATGAACGGTTAGCAAGAAAATAGCCTTAGATCACATTAGAGACTAGCTGTTGTGTAGCAGAACCAACGTTCATGTGAAAAATTAAATCGTGACTTTGTTTAATGGCCTGATAAACGTTAGGTATGAGCAACAGTGACGAATATGTCTAAGTTCTCATATATGAAAGAGAACAAAATATAGACAAAACTAAAGCGATCTCATCAAATCGTACCATTCCAGATTCCTAAGGTGTTAATTTATAGCAGGATGGGTCAACGTTGAACGGAAAAATAAGAATTTGATCGCGTCAACAGAAGATGGCGGCTGTTTTAAGGAATTTTGAGCTCTAAAACTATGTAAAATAAGTGTATTTGGTATGGGAAATATTTTTTTTTTTTTATCTGTATAAAAGAGATTTTAGCCCTAGGCTAATTCTTCTCGGGACCCACGCTTTACTTCCCTTCCGAAGGAAGAAACCACATTTTGTGAGTTTGTCGGGAGTGGAAATAGATCCCAGGTCCTCGGTGTGATAGTCAAGTCTTCTTACCATCCAACCAGATCCGCTCCACTATGAGAAATATGTTCGGAGTCCACCAGAGTATCCAAGATAGCGGTCCAAAATCCAAGATAATGGCCCAGTATTCAAGTTAGCGCCTATTTTATAGGATTTTAAATTCTTGCATTATGGCCATATTTTGTGAGGAAATATGTCCAGAATTCAAAATTTGTAATCAGAAAACCTAAGCTGTGCGCTGTTTCACAAGGTTTGCAATATGACTATAGTTTGAATGGGGAAGAAAACTTGGTAAATTGTACTAAAAGTTCGGGTTGCATTTACTTTCGGTTTGTTTTGATTCAGATGAACAAAGAAAAATATTGAGTTAGTACAACAAATAGGGCAGTTAATTTAACTAATATTTTGTTTGGAGAAAAAACAACAAACATTTTAGTTTGAAACCTGACCAGAACAAACTAAATTATTGGTGTGTTTCGGTGTCCGCGCCATTTTTACTCTGATTCATTTTCACTCGAGAAGACAAAAAGATAGCTCAGAAGTTTTGTGTTTTGTGCTCAAGTGACTACTGTTTTCAGCTTCAACAAAAATTCAAGACGTTTGCTTATTTTCTCAGCTGATATATCTATAGGTGAACCAAGACAATATTATCTAGCAAGAGCTGGCAAGTAAGTTTCCAACCATTCCTTTTGGCGAATGTGAATAAATGTCGAAGTTTTACTCGTTTTTTCACTTCTGTTAGCAAATTTTACAATGAAGGGTATGATAAGAGAGATGTCACTAAGGAGCAGGCTAGATGCTGCCAACCTACCCACGAGCCTTCCCGCAAATGAAGAAACAAAAAACAGATCCTGGCAGAAATTTGGACGAAGCAAGGGGCCACCGGTGAGATGTTAGGAGATTCGTTTACTGTGGCCGGTTATCCAGTCTATTCTGGCAGAGATGCTCCATTTCGAAACCTCCATGGGGTAAGCAAAAGACACCACGCGAGCGCTTTCGATATTTCGGATTGGATGAATGCAACATAATCTGCTGGATATGGCGGAAAGTGTAATTTGTATTTAAGACTTGATTCAGGTTTGTTTTGTGTCAAGCTTATATATATTTAAATAAATAGACATACGATTTTATTGTTGTTTTTTTTCTCTTCAAAAGAAAGAGAAGGATGGGTCATATAGTTCAACAAATGTGTCGTTTAAGATAACCGGCGTTTTTGGTTCCATTCAAACTAAGCTTTGGTAGATTCAAACTGAACCTGTTTGTTAAAACAACAAATACTTCAGTTTGGATCGAGAGCTGTCAAAATGAATCAACTAACAAAATAGTAAAACCAAACTAAGGTTAGTTGAATTTAACTGGAAGTCCTTCAAAATAGTTAACTGAAATCATAGTTTGTTTCAACTAACGCGGGCAGTAAAATCAAACTATTATTTTATTTGTGCCATATTCAAACTTAAATTCCGGTTGAATTGAACTAAAAAATGGTTGTGTTTACTAATTATTTTTCTCCGTGTAATATAAAATGTATCCATATTGAGTGGATTTAGCGAGTAGTTTTCATTTTGTATTTATGTCAATGTCATCAACACGTCGCTTGAGTTTTGTTGAAAGGATATTTTAAAGCACGAGAAAGGCACCATCACCGCTAGGTGGATTAATTAGGGTTTTTTTTCTCAAGGTAATGAGTATTTCATCGAGTTGCGTTCCTTTAACTGCAGCTCACTAATCGCTGCTAATGTAATAAATACTTAAAAAATTAACCCGGAAATCGGACTTTCTTAATGTGTCGTTGATTTTTTTTGTTTATATTAACGTGTATTTTAATTTAAATGCTAATTCTACACTTATGTCTCGTTGATCATCAAGTACCATTTCTTCCTCGTTAGCATGATCAACGCGCACAGTGCACTATGAAGCACACATGAGTTGTACCTAAATGTAAATTGAACGCCAAGCTCGAACTTAAGTACGACCGCTGCCCACATCTCAAGATCGTATGAGGAGGTCTATGCTCTCAGGCAGGTCAGTAGGGAGAATTCAGGCCAACGATTGCAAAATTAATGGAAGACTTATGATAGGTCGACTTCATCGCCTTCAAGACTACATACTTTTTGCGACAATTTATTCTTCATTTAGGTACATAGATTTTTTTAGTGAATGAACAATTAACCTGAGTAATTAATAGTTTTTGCTAAATCTATGTAAAGTCTATAAGCAAATAAATGAGTATTTTAATTCGTATGTCTAACGAATAGAGTTTATACCTTTGAACCTCATCAAAAACACCTCTGTGTCGTATATTAGTATTCGATTTTGGATGTACAGGGGATGGTCAAAATGTTTGGGATAGGCAACTTTTTTTTCTCCCACAAAAAATTTCAACATGCTGTAACTTTTCATAGAGTGCATCAAAAAATCTCTAATTTTGACTGTTTGTCAACCTATTATATGTGCATCATTGGTACAAATTTGGGCTCGATTGATTAATTTTTCGCGAAGTTAGAACCGTTCGGGTAAAACACTATTATTTAGACAACTAATTTTTGAACTGTCATATCTCGGAAACCAGTGAACCGAATTGAATGAATTTTTTAACGTTTATCAATAATATATTGATACTCAATACGACGTTATAAAATGTAATATTTTCTCACGGCGAATTAAGTTATACCGGATTGGAATTTTTACCCATATAGAGGAAAATAAGTCAAATTTACAATACCACACAAAAATTACTAAATGTGTTCTTCCTTCAATCTAAATAGGCTTTAATATATCTAATTAGAGATTATTTGAGAACAGAAGTGGAAAATCTTTGGATATCAACACTAAAATTTATTGACATTGATGTAAAAAAATCATATTTTTTCGAGAAAAATCCAAAAAGTGTCAATCCATGATAACTTTTTTCAACGTTTAAAAAGTATCTATGTTTTAATATTTTGTAAAGCATTTACATATTGTTAGTGTACGTTCAAATTTTAATTCAATTCACTGGTTTCCGAGATATGACACCTCAAAAATGAGTTGTCTGAAAAATAGTGTTTTACGCGAACGGTTCTAACTTTGCGAAATATTAATCAATCGAGCCCAAATTTGTACCAATGATGCACACATAATAGGTTGACAAGCAGTCAAAATTTGAGATTTTTTGATGCGCTCTATGAAAAGTTATAGCTTGTTGAACTTTTTTGTGAGAGAAAAAAAGTTGCCTATCCCAAACATTTTGGCCATCCCCTGTAGCTTCCGAGAACCTTTTGTATCCGGGTATCTCAAGACGCAAGACCGCATCAGCTATAGACAAGACAACCAAATGGCACTTTTGGACGTGTTCCTTATATCCAGGGTCACTATTGCACAGTAACAAGTCCCCCTCCTCTTACGCTGGACAGCTATCTTGGCGATCGACAAGTTAGCGTCTCCGTCGACCTGCCCTTCCGGAAGCCGAATTGGTTACTTGTGAGACCATCTACATCTAAACCCTCGGTGTGCCTCAACAGTCTGTTGAGAATGATTCTCTCGAGTACCTTCCCCACCGTGTCGAGTGTAGCTTATTAGACTATGTGCCAACAAATCTCTGGGTAGTTTCCCCGCCTTTGGCGATAGGAGCAGGCTTTGTAGCTTCCACAGTCTCCCGGATCGTGCTACAGAGAAAATTGCGGGCTGACCAACAGCTGTTGGTCCCCTCCTCCTTCAATAGTTTAAGTCCAACGGGGAGACTATATCTGAACCAGGATTCAGAGCGGGTAACTTAAGACGGTAGCTGGTGGAACGCTTATCAAAGACAGTGCTCATGTACGACTTCCTCTTGAAATCATCCCTAACGGACGTACCGTGAACAAGAGGTAGAGAAAGAATGAGGTTTTAGTGAGTCGATCTTTCAATTCCACAAAGCCCATGGAATCATCCCTTGGGTGTCTGATACAAAGATGCATCTCTGGTATGAGGGCAGATTTCCTCATTCATGAATGCCCACTAGAATTTTCAGCTTTGGATTGTATTCAAATACCTTCAAATACAGCAATAGAAGGAGAAGGAGGCGCGTAATTATCAATACGTTGTCATTCATCATTAGAGATGAACCAGATGCCGGCTGAAATTTCAAAAATCGTCCTTTCCACGATTTTCTTTAACTGTATAAATCGTTCTATACTATACTATACTCAACTTGTATGCATCTGAATAAAATCTTTTCATTAGACCTTTATTGATTGTTTTCGGGCATGATCTGTCCAATTTATAGTTTAGATTGCTTTGAGGAACGCAGTTGAAAGTGCTAGTATGAATACATTTTTAGTTTTCAATTATAAACGGTCTTATTTCAGGAACTTTTATCTAATTCATCTAACTAAACAATATTTGCTTGCGACGGTGGAAACATTTTCAAATAAATACGTTTTTATCGTTTTAGCGGTTCTAATACACTAAAACCTCTTTTTATGCATGTTTTTTTTATGCACTTTTAATGTATGCACCTTTTTTTATGCCCTGCATAAAAAGAGGGAGAGCTGCTCAGAACCAATATTGTGCATAAGAATATTTAATAATGCCAGGAACTATTGCAACGGCGACCGGGGGGTGTGTACAGATGAGAGCAAAGGAAGGTTACAGGTTCGTTTTTGGGTGTGTCCGAAGGTCTCATGTGCGTTACATGGGCTCCGAGTGGGTCTTAAGGGTATTTTGGAGTGATTTCGGGAGGCTCAGAGCATTTTAGGCTGGTTTCAAAGCCGTTATGAAGGCGTTTTTAGGGGTTTTGGTTTAGGAGGATTTTTTTTAGACATTTCAAGATGTTCCAGATAATTTTTGGCGTGATTCAGAGGCGTTACGGAAGCGTTACGGAGGAGTTTTCGGGGTGTTCGGAGCCTCTCAGGTGCGTTACATGGGGTCCGACGGGGTTTAAGGGGAATTTTGGAGGCATTTTAAGACGTTTCAGAGCATTTTCGGCGGGATGCAGAGGCGTTACTTATGCGTTACAGAGGAGTTTTCGGGGTGTTCGGAGCATCTCAGGTGCGTTACATGGGGTCGGAGGGGGTTTAAGGGGGATTTTGGAGGCATTTTAAAATGTTTCAGACCATTTTCGGCGTGATTTGGAGGCGTTACGGAAGCGTTACGGAGGAGTTTTCAGGGTGTTCGGAGCCTCTCATGTGCGTTACATGGGGTCCGAGGGGGTTTAAGGGGGATATTGGAGGCATTTCAAGACGTTTCAGAGCATTTTCGGCGGGATGCAGAGGCTTTACTTAAGCGTTATGAGGAGTTTTCGTGGGGTTCGGAGCCTCTCAGGTGCGTTACATGGGGTCGGAGGGGGTTTAAGGGGATTTGGAGGCATTTCAAGACGTTTCAGAGCATTTTCGGCGGGATGCAGAGGCGTTACTTATGCGTTACGAGGAGTTATCGTGGTGTTCAGAACTTCTCAGGTGCGTTACATGGGGTCCGAGGGGGTCTAAGGGGGATTTTGGAGGCATTTCAAAATGTTTCAGACCATTTTCGGCGTGATTTGGAGGCGTTACGGAAGCGTTACGGAGGAGTTTTCAGGGTGTTCGGAGCCTCTCATGTGCGTTACATGGGGTCCGAGGGGGTTTAAGGGGGATTTCGGAGGCATTTCAAGACGTTTCAGAGCATTTTCGGCGGGATGCAGAGGCGTTACTTAAGCGTTACGAGGAGTTTTCGTGGGGTTCGGAGCCTCTCAGGTGCGTTACATGGGGTCGCCGGGGGGTTTGAGGGGGATTTTTGAGGCATTTCAGGAAGTTTCAGAGCAGCCTCTGAAATACCTTAAATCGCCCCTCAAACCTCATGCACCCTTCAAAGTCTCCTGAGATCCCTGGAATTGCCCCTAAAGCCCCTTGGAACGCCCCTGAAACCCACTTAATACTATTGAAATACCCCAGAATTCTCCGTAATCCCATGAAAACACCAAAAAATCTTGACAGAACACCCTTGTAAGGCTCCTCAAACCCCCCGAAACAACCTCTTAAAACGCCCCTGAAGCCCCTTGGAACCCCCATTTTGGGCTCTCTGGGAACATTCTGGAAACCCCCTTAGCCCCACCTCATCTGCCCAGGAGCAAGATCTGTTCTCGCAAACTAGATTTTCTAATTAAAGCCCAAACTTAATTTATGCATAAATTTCCCTCTTTTTATGCCTTTTTTAATTTATGCACATTTTTAATTTATGCAGTCCCAGCCATGTGCATAAAAAGAGGTACCAGTGTAGTTGGTTTGTTAAACGAATGTGATAAAAAACATGGGTATCAAGACATCAACGACCAAGCGTCTCCATTTGGATACTTATGCCCAGGGAAGAGAATTGTGGGACAAAAGTGGCGCAAAACCAGCTACAAAGAAGGCGTGCCGATTACTCTTTATCCCAACTGGTAACAGATAATGACTTGATCTTGAACATTTTTGTTGTATACAAAACGGAAGCTGAATTTGTTACGTACTTTTCAACACGTGAATAATCGTTTATTGTAAACCCAAAATCAAAACTGTTGGATGATAGATCTTCAACAGCGTTGCATTTTTCTCTGACTCGAAGCTCCCGATCGAAAATCACAATGCAAGGCTTGAAAATAAACTGATAGTGTACGATGTTTATCATATTCTGTTCAAGTTGGGACAAACTTATGTCGCCCTGGGTAGATTGTCGCAACTAATGCACGTTGCGATATTATCATTATTGTTGCGCCATTTTGGAAATTTGATTCAGTGCTCATTATTGATAATAAAACACTTGATTCATCTGTCAAAAGCCGAAGAAGATTTCTCTGTTGGCCAATAATTATGATCATGATACGTTCAGGAGTATGTTAATATGTCATTAACCCTAAAAGGGATACCTTCATGGCCTCAGTTTCGTCACCTCGCTGAGTGTGTTCCATCAAAGACGAGCTCTGAAAGGCGCCTGGGGTCCAATGGACCCCAGGTATCCCTTTTAGGGTTAATATGTCTACTCCATCAGTGTCCCTATGAATAATATTCATTGGCATGGGTACGATAATAAATACTTTACACATAGACCTGTGAAGCCATCGTACAAAAATCATGCTTATCGGTTCATCCGTTCGTGAGTTTTATTGATCCAAAGAGAATTCAAACTCATTTTTTATACTGCGACTAATCTCATGGAGGCGCTTGGTTGTTCAATGTTAATCTTCGTAGATGGTTTTGAAGGACAAGCACTCACCGTCATTTTTTTTACAACTTGTTCATTAGAAATAAATTTCCAGGAAAAACTTTATAATTCACATTGAAAAACTCTTTTTAAAATGTTAAATTGAACATCCCAAGTAACAGTTTTAATTTTATCAAAGTTTTTTAGCGATTCAAAAATCTTAAACATAAAACCATTAATTCCGACTTGAAAATGCTCTCGAGTTCTTGTATGCCTCAATAAGCCCACGTTCTTACTAGTTGGCCCAGTCTTATTAGGGTCTACAGGACTTCGTATGCAAACCGGCTTAGGATTTCGGGTTGTATCATAGTTTTACCAACCTTCTAAATAAAACCATCTTCTGACTTGTCAAATAATTGTTTTGATTATTTTTCACTCTCAATGTTCGATCGTCAGAATAAATTATGCTTGGTTGTTTATCCAGGTATCAATTGGAAAGATGCAGATATGGAATTCAGATTTGTTTTCCTATTTAATACGTGTCAGGAGACATGCCACGGAAAATTTGTGGTGAATGTGACTGTGGTAATGACAAAAACTAAGTGCGCCACACAAACTATGCATAATTTGGAAGTTAAATGCATTTAATTTACTCGGTGGAATTGGGTGCAAAAAAGTTTTTTTCAACACAGCGAAGTTTATAAGACATTATGTAATTTTTCTGACAAAATAAAATGACGGAAACGTGTTGTATGGTTTAATTTGATCTTAAGCTGTACGTGAAATCATAAAATTGAGTAATGATTTTTCTGTATTTACATAAATTATCCCGGCCAGGCGACATATTTTTCTGATAAAACTCTGTGTTCCTGATGATTCCTCCAATAGGGCTAACTCTCCTGAGCGGTTTTATCACAGCATTTTTTGGTTTATGTTACGGCCACGAAATCTTTTGTTGGTTTTATGCATTGCCTCACAGTTTTGTGTATTTGTTTACAAAAAAAGTCTCTCCGACAACAACCGCAAAAGCAAGTTTTATTGAAATGGTATATAATAAGTGACAAAACCAATTCATGTCTACTTGCAAGTCTTTAACTGAAGATGTTTATAGCAGAAGTTATATGATAGTTTTATGGAACGCCAAAGGTTCAAAGTAAAAACCTACCATATAAAACTAATTTAGAACAACTAGCTTTTTCACATGCTCGTACAAAACCAGGATAAAACATGAATAAACCTTCAAGGCATGCTGATTGTTACTTGGGATTAGCAATATATTTGAACATTTTAATGTTTGAGCTAAATCAGTGGACAGATAATAAAACACTTCTACAATTTCGTGACATAAGTTGATTCCGATTACTCAATTGAATACGAATGCCCACCAAACAATCCACCCGCGCAGGTGAAGAATCCATAATTCACTTATCAAATTATCTCTCTCTGATGCTCTGTCGAATGAAAGTGAAACGGAACGTCAACATCAAACAATATAGTGGGGGAAATAGCATAACGCAAAAATTTAAACCCACACCCCTGAAAGCACTGCAGAGGGTGATGCCTTCTTAGCGCGGTATGTTATTGGAAATCAATTCGAAGGTGATGCATTTTTTTTTTTGCCGGACGAGTGAAAGTGCTGCGGTCGGTTTTGGTTTTGTTTTCAATTTTCATTTTTATTTTTTTCTCTCTTCATGTGGTGGCTCCACGTGATTTACGCCAAGGTATTTACCGGAGGCCTGGCATCAGGTATGGGTTGAAAACAAAGAAAAAAGATACAAAAATGCAAACATTCTCCTCACATCATGTTTTACAGAGTTTTCTTTCGTATTTTTTTTGGCTAGGCTAGATAAAGAAGAAGACGGTGGAGGTCGCTGGCTGTTTGGCTCGATTGAACAAGTTGGTCGGATGGGATGAATGTGGGCTTGTCTCGTGCGCTGCTGATGCGGGTGAGCTGGCTGGCATCATTATCAAGCGTTCATCAGCTCAACAGTTTGATTGTGTAAGTTTTTTTATGTTTCTTTGTCATTTTCGTTTATTTTTCGTGTTTTGGTACTGGCTTTGACCAATTTGTCTGACAGGTGATTTGATGAAATTCGCACATACATCAGTTTGGATCGCTGTTGAGTAACGTTTGAATGAGGTCCCGGGCAACTACATACATAGTAATGATAGCATAGCGTCGTAACTGCCCTTTTGACTTGATTATGTTGCGAGACGGTTGAGAAAAGCCGTGTAATTGCATTGTATTCAGTGAACATTGAGAAGACATCACCCTATCTAATGCGTTTAGTTGTAAGTGGTTATCAAACACAGCCAACAATATCGCAATGCTGGCGTATTTCAGATCTTGAATGACCACCTATAGTTGCTACTCCAGTAAACCATTATTTTTTGAGTACCCAACCAACTAACCAAGGGGAAAGGAATTGTTGAAGCTTTTGATCGGCTGCTGAAGACCATGAAATCTAACATATCTTCATGAGTCCGCGTGGTTCTTGGTTAACCTTTCGTAACTCGCGCGTTTGACTACCTGCGTCGGCACCACGCTAATGCTGAGTACAAAAAGCGAGATTTTTTCAACGTGTTGTACAAAATACAACAGCGCGATCGCTCGAGGGTTAATGAGATAAAGGTTTCAGAAATGCTGGCACAGTTTGGTTCCCGAATTGCCCTAGTCTCCAAATAGGAAATATATGACTCTATCTAGCAATATTACAATGGATATGTACATGTGAATATCTATATCTATATCTATCTATATCTGGGAAGGAATCAACACGATCGAAATCAGACCAATCTAGAGTGCGGTGTTATTTTAAGCTCAACAGTTGTCAAAACAACACAAGATGGCAAGACAGCGTTTGCCGGGACAGCTAGTCTATATATATATATATATAAAAATGAGTTTGAAGTTCCTTTGAGGCAACAAAACTCGGGAACGGCTGAACGGATCAGGATGACTCTTGCTTGGTTTGATATGTATTCATGGTGGCTGTGTTTATATGCATAAAAAGTTACGAAAATCAACTAGAAAAGTAAGAAAATTGATAAAGTACTGATTTTTCATGAGCTGGGAAGGAAATCAACACGATCGAAATGACACCAATCTAGAGTGCGGTGCTATTTTGATCTCAACAGTTGTCAAACCACCACAAGACGGCAAGACAAATTTTGCCGGGACAGCTAGTGTATGTTAAAAATAGAGAAAACAATAGAAACAGAATTACAACGTTGAAATAAGAGGACGAGTCAAAGATTCAGATATTTGTACAAGCACTGAAAAGAAGAAGACACGGACACGCTTGATGCTTCCAGTGAGCTATTCGCTCTTTGAAGGAGGCACGACACTAGACAACGGACTAGCATGCAACGCCCAGTGGCACAGCCGAAAACTTTTCCTAACAGCTGCGGTGGGAATCGAACCCACGCTCCTCAGCACGATGCGACAAAATGCACTAGCCGCACGACCACGAAGCCACAGTCGTGTTGTTTTGCCAGGATTTTTTTTTTTTATGAAGTCGTTCAAAAATTTCTTATCAAAGTCTACTAAGTCCTGCTGCTGGAAGATCTCTGAGGATTTCTACTGGAAATGATCGAAGGATTTCTTCAGCGATTCCATCAGGCATTCTTCCAGGGAGTCTTTCAGAAATTCCCTCAAATGTCGCTTCACAACCCCCCCCCCCAGAATTTCTCTGCGATTCCTCTAGAATTCATTTGATGAATGCTTCCGAAAATACCTTCAGGAATGCCCCTAAGAATTTGTTCAAAAAGTTATTCCAAAGATTCTTCAAGGAATCTCCCAAGGATTCCTTCAGGAATTTCTCCATAGATTCAAGATTTTCCTCAATGGTTTTTTTTTCAGGAAGTCCTCCAGGTGTTGTTTTACAAACTCCTCCCAGAATTCCTTCAGACATTCTTTTGTGACTTTTTAGGGCATTCATCCAGAAATTCGTTGAAGAATTCCTTATATGATTCCTCCAGGTATTTACCAAGAATTTGTTGAAAACATATTCGGATCCCTTAAAGAATGCTGTAGAGATTCTTTTAGGAATCCCTTAAGGATTTAACCAGTAATTCCTCCAAGGTAATTTCTCCAATAATTTCTTGAGGACTTTCTCCAAGGGTTCCTTCAGGAATTACTTCATGGATTGCTCCTAGAAATTCTTAAGACAATCGGTCAACGAATCCGTGAAGAATTCCACCATAGACTCTTTTAATAATAATCTCTTCAAGGATTCCTTCATGTAGGTTTGCAACTATTTTGTCTAGAATAATTGAAATTTCTCCAAGCAAATAATTCAAGGATAGTTTAAATAGTTCTTTGGCATATTTCTCCAAGTATTTAATTTATCAAAAATTAATACAAAAGTTTCTCCAAAAATTTCGCAAGGGATACCCTTTCTGAAAAATTTCTCAAATAATTTCGGTAGAACTATTTCCAAGGATTTCTTCAAAAATTTCACCTAAAAACCTTCAGTAATTTCTTTAAGTATGTGAAAATTCCTCCAAAGATTCATTCCGAAATTCCTTCAAGGATTCCAACGGGATTTTTTTTATCACGATTCCTCATGGGATTCCTTTTCTGAGTAATCTTACGGGAATTCCTCAAAACATTCATTCAAGAGTTTCTCTTAGGAAAAATTTCTTCAAGGATATCTGCAGGAATTTAGACAATGTTTCTTCCAGGAATTTTGCAACGATACCTTCAGGGATATTTACATTGATCTTTTTTGAAAATTTCTCCACAGCTTTTTATTTTTAATTTCTTTAAGGGTTCCTTCAGGGAATCCTCCAGCTCCAAAGATTCCTTCAAGAACTCTTCTCAGGGAATCTTCAAAAACTCCTTCAAAAATTTCTCCAAAGATTCCTTCAGCGATTTCGTAAAGATTATTACAGAAATTTCATCAAAGATTTCTTAAGTAAATCTTTTGAACATTTCTTAAGGAACTCCTCCAATAATTCCTTCAGAAATTCCTTATCCCTTCGGAGCCGGAGCGGTCAATATGACCCGATAAACCGATAAAACCGAGCATAAGGAACGTGTTCGAGGGCAGCGAAGCAGCGGTAGCGAAGGCAAAACAATCCGGCTCCAAAGGGTTAAAGGATTATGTATTTTGAAAATTTATTCATGGTTTCAATAGGGTATTTCTTGAAAGTCTGATTAAGGCGAAACTGGAAGCATTTCCTTTTTTTATGAGGATTTAGATTTTTTTTATTAAACGAAGCAATATTTTCAAAATAGGTTCTTGTACACATGTAGTGTATGGATCGAGGTATCTTCTGATTTTTTTTTCCTGATGGAAAATGTTTTTCGTTTTTTGCAGAAACCATTTTTTTTTGTGAAATTTTGTTTGAAAATGCTTTCTGCAGGAACGAAAAACATTTTCCACCAGGAAAAAAAATTAGGAGGTACCTTAATCCATTAGGTATCAGTAGGTCGGCTCCAGAGGCACGTTCTCCTTAATCCAAACTTTACATGTGTACGAAAACCAATTTTGAAAATATTGCATCGTTATTTTATAGAAAATCAAAAAGTAAAAAATGAGGAAATGGATCCAGTTTTGCCTTAAGGAAGGCCTCCAAGAATTTCTTTACTAGTTCTTTCTAGGTTTGCTTCAGAAATGTATACAAGGATTCCTTAGATAACTACCTCGAAGATTTATTTTGAAACTCCTCCAAGGGTTGTGGCAGGGTGTTCTCTAAAATATTTCAATTAGTTTCTCCAAAGTTTATTTTAAGATTTTCTTCTAAATTGCTTCAGTACTTTCTTCATGAACATTTATGAGTTTCATCAGAAATTTACCCAAGGATTATTTCTGGCATTTTTGTGAGTAATATTTCAGGAATTACTTCATTTTTTCGTTTTTTTTTGCAGTAATTCCTCCAAGATTTTTTTCAGAATTATCTGTAATCATTCCGCCTGACATTTTTTGAAAGATTTCTTCATGATTTTTTCCAAAGATTTTTTTATCAAGATAATCTCCAGATTTTTGTGGGCTTCGTGGCCGAGCGGTTAGCCGCGTCAGTCGTTTAGGTGTCTCGTAAGCCTTGGAGTGTGGGTTCGATTCCCGCTCCAGTCGGGGAAAACTTTTCGTCAAACGGAAAATTCTCCACTGGGCCACTGGGTGTTTATATGTGTTGTCCGTTGTCTTACGTTAGTTATGTTCAGTCTGTGTGGCCACTGGCCGAAGACGGTGTGATTGTCTTTTTTTTTAAATTATTTTTTCAAACATCCATACAAAAATTTCTTTAAGAATTCTTTCAAGAATCGGGACACAGAAATACAGCTATTACTCTGCAATAGACGCATGAAAATCTTTCAAATTTGGCTTAATACAGTGATTTTTCGGTTTTATCACGATCAAAAAAAATTTTACCGTGATATAAACGAAACCGTGAATTTGGTGAAACGAGAAAAAATGTAATGTTTTCATTCAAAATCGTTCAGCTGTAATATATATGAGTCGTAGTTCACATTTTTTAACAGTTTTGGTGGACTGGGCAATGCAGTATTGATTTTATTTTGATTTCGGAATGTTTTAGAACAAGTGTGATAAAAACGAAACGGAAATCGTGATAAAATCGAATAGAAAAGCGTGAATTCGGGCGAGTAGTGATTAAAACGACTTGTGATAAAACTGAAACGCCACTGTAACATCTTCAGATGTGTTCATTTCACCTACAAAATTTCATGTGAATTGATGCATTGCTTTTTGTTGTAGCAATGAAAGAGTAGAATGTGCGCCTTTGAATTTTGTACAGCCCCTAGTTTTGCTTGTCACCGCAGTAACTTTTGAATTTGAAAAAGAATATAGCTAAAATTTTAAACACAAACCTCTCAAACTACATTTGTTGTATGTGCAAAATTTCAAAAAAAATCGATGCACTATCAACAATTCTATAGTCGAAACATGTATTGGGACTGAACGTAATTTTGGCCCCTCAGACAGCAATTAGTCAGCACCCTTTATTGTTTCGATTGTACTATTGAAAGTACTATAACAATAATCATCAAATTTTGCAGGCATAATATACACGTAATCAACTACCTTCTGTGAAAATTTCATGAAAATTGGCAGAGAAATTCAAAAGTTACGAATAGGCAAACATGGCACATGAAAAACGCGAAAAATTTTCACTAACACTCCCCTTATCAACACCTGTAACTTTCAAACTAGTTGATCAAAGTTGATGAAATTTTGCAAGAAAGTGTCTCTGTAAGTATCATAACTGCTAACGAAATTTCATAATTATCTCCACAGTACTTTGAACTGTAGCGCAAAAGAACTATCTATTATGCGAATGGAAATTGGTCAAGATTGTACAAAATGCTTAAAACTACGTCTGTTTATTTTTCATCCACAGTTAAAAGTAATGGATCGAATTTAACCCTTATGTGGCCGGCAGGGTACCCGGGTACCCAGCACCCATTTAAAATACACGGTGTAAAAAAAGCAAAGATTTTGCCGGCCACATAACGGTTAATGAAATTTGGCACAAATAATAAACATACACCAAAGAGTTCTCAGTCAATTATTTGGCCAATTTTACCGATTCATTACAGAGCTACAGCCGTACTTCTGTGTCCCGATTATTGCGGATACAGGCTTTACCCCTTTGAAGGTTTATTCTGGAACTCATAATGGTTAAGTAATTTGAGTGATTCATTGAGGAATTATATGCAAAGTAAAACTGTGTGAAAAGCATCTGCCAAGGACAGCGGCTATACAGAGGATAGACAAAATTATCGGGATAGAAAAATTCGCCTAAATGTTTAATTTTATCAATTAAATTAAATACTCTACTGTTTTTCAGTTATTGTAAAAATAAAATAAAATTGAAAAACTCAGATTTTTGTGCTAAATTTGACATTTTTACAGGAAACCATGTGAGCTCAAAACGTTTCCTGACGCAGATATGTCAAACAATAAGTTTTGTACCGAAGTTTGTGGAATATTGAAAAGTAGAATGTAAAACTTGAGAGTTAAATGGTGGCGCCACCTATGCGGATAAGTTGCGAACTACTACATTCTTGTCAAATGATGCACCAGATTACGACAAAAAAAATTGTAGAAAACACTATGTGTCGGAAATGCTTCGCTGCGGATCGAGTTGTTTTGTCCCACTAGATTGCAATCCTTGCCCTTAGTGCACTGCATTGTATTTACCCACTGTTATTCAACAAAAGCTTGCTCAAATGGAAAGGGTTTGAATCCCGGCCCGGTTCAAGATTTTAGCCTACCTAATAGTATTTTCTACGACTTTCCAGGACATAAGGGGAAATTGTGTATTTTCGGCAGTTTTGTTCTCTTCGTCAAGGTTTTTTCAAAAGCTGTTGAACTTAGAGTTGGCCTCAAATTCTTCCCAATTATGCTGAATTATATGACCAAGTTTCAGGAAATTTGGTCAACAAAAACCTCTCATGATGAAGAGAACAAAGCTACCAATAATACCTATCGTCACCCTATAGTATCTTTGGGATTGAAAAATGGGCAGATTATCCAAGAAACTCTTGGTGATAAATATTGACGTGTTTAAAGAGCACTACGCTGCTGAGAAGTAGGCTTTGTCCCAGTAGGGGTGTAACGCCAGAACAATAAATATGTAAACGATAGTCTCTGAGGACTTTGAGTCCGCTGAGGTATGAGATACACTTTTCCCTTATAAATGGTCGGTTTTTCTTGAATTATGGGCTACCATGCGCTTCCATTATTTTGGCTGCAATAAGAGCGCATGGTGATTGTTGCCGTATGCTGTCTTAGAATCTGTTTGAACTGGCCTTCAAAACCACATGGGTGGGTATACTGCGGGTCACCATGTTCCTAGGGGACCGGAACCCATCTTAAGGCGAAACTGGATCCATTTCCTCACTTTTTGGTTTTTGATTTTTTTTATAAAATAACGAAGCAATATTTTTAAAATCGGTTTTCGTGCACATGTAGAGTATGGATCAAGGTTTCTCCTGATTTTTTTTTCCTGGTGGAAAATGTTTTTCGTTTTCGCAGAAACCATTTTTGAATCAAAATTCACATAAAAATGGTTTCTGCAAAAATGGAAAACTTTTTCCACCACAAAAAAATTCAGAAGATACCTTGATCCATACTCTACATGTGCACGAAAACCGATTTTGAAAATATTGCTTTGTTATTTTATAAAAAAATCAAAAACCAAAAAAATGAGGAAATGCTTCCAGTTTCGCCTTAAGGACAAGGTATTTTTAGTGCATAGCTCAAACTTTCTCTAGCACAAATCTAGAGAACCGTCAAACGGATCCTGTTGAAAATGTAACTCAATGTTTACTGTGCGGAAAGGCCTGCCCAACCTTTAACGATCGCGGGCCATATTTTACACTCCACACCTGTTGACGGGCCAGAATTGATATTTTATAATCCATACGTTTTCTTGAAACTTTTCTGAGCATTTCTTGCCAAGGCTATGGCTAATTCCTATAAATCCAAATTCGTTCAAATTCTGGAATAATTTTGGAGTTGGTGAAGATATTGTAAAAAATTGTCTTCATAAACGAAGATTCGTATTTTTTGTGTTGTCCCAGAACTTGCCGGAATTTTGAGATTATAGCCACATAAATAAAATCTCAAAAATACAAAAGAATTGTTATTGAATCTTCTATGAATTTCAAGATTTTTTTTCCTTCCGCTGTTGGAGAAAATTAAGCCATTGCGCACAATAAACTGAAGTTTTGAACCGAAATTCTGAAAATGAGTAGAATTACTCTGAGGTTACGCTGACATGTTTGTTTTTTAAATTGCAATGTGCAATGTCAGCCAGAATTCTGAAAATTTTGCAAACATTTCAAAGTTCATTGTGAAAATTTGAGGCCTCCCTTGGCCGAAATTCTTACAGAACTCAATATAACTGATTGAAAATCTTTGAAAATTTACCTAAAAATATATGTCAAACTTGTTTTGAAAATATAATTCATTGGAAAAAGGGAAACATTCAAAATAATTGCTCCACCGGCCAAAAGTCATAACTTTTCTTCATTCGTGCCGCGGGCCGCTTGAAATGTCCTCGCGGGCCGGATGCGGCCCGCGGGCCGTACGTTGGGCAGCCCTGCTCTATGCGGAAGCAAGCACCAAGTTACATTTTCAACTAGATACGTTTGACGGTTCTCTAGATTTGTGCTTTAGAAAATTGGAGCTGTGTACTCCAAATACCTTATCCTTAAGCAAAGTGCTTCCTTTTTCGGCCTATCGAAAACAATGCTGATAAGCACTATTTGTTTCTTTTTTATATTTTTTTAGGAATGAGCGAAGAAAAGAACGAAAATAATCGGTGGTTAAATCATCTTTTTTTTTTGGAATAAGATGAACATAGAGCAATAGGCTGAATAAGGGTACTCATTCCATACGAATGCCGCAAGCCTTTCCCAGGGATGGAACTTAGCACGTTACATCCAACAAATATCAAGAATATTTTATTGTGATTCCCCTACAGACGAAAAATCGTAATACCTAGCTAACAGATGATTTCAAATGGCATACTCACGCGGATTTTATTCAGCCGACACATGGAAGAAAAATGCCATTTCCAACGCCGTTTTCAGCCTGAATCTGTTGATTGTTGTCCTCCCATTTCAATTAAACAAAAATGTTACGCAACCAATTAAGTGGAATTGTTGGTGTTGTTTCTTGAAATCAAACGCCATCAGTGGAAGAAGCACATCGCCTCTATACCACCGAAGCAAGCATTCCAAAACAGAAAAACAGAAAAAGATCCGATATGCTTTTATTTCGGCGTTTCGATAGATCAATAACTGTATGGTGTGTAGACTGTACAGCAGAGAGACACTCGGTCGAGAAAGATGAACAACAACTGACGAACGTGGTGTGGATGGATGCGCCGCCGCCACCCCGCACCGTTCGGGTAATGTAACAACACCTGATTCCATCAAAATGAGCTCTTTTTGAAGGTGGTTCAACTGGAAGTAGGGGCATGCTGCACCTGTATTATTATACCTGATTTACAGATCAACAGGGTGATATGGCTACAGCTGTGGATGCGATGTTTGGTTCGAGCATCGATGTACTGCTTGAGGCTAGTGGATAATTAGTATTTTAACCCAATACTCATGCAAATTTTCCTTTTAAGATTTGCCTGTGTTTCATAATAGTCAAGTCTTAGATGATCGGCAGCGTAGGGCCTTATGTTATGACTAGGTGATGTAATATTACTGAAGTAAGTTGAAGCTTACTGATTCGTACGAGTTTGGGCGATACACATTTGGAAGCTGAGGCTGCTTGAAATCTGCTTGCTCATATGTGGCTGAATTGGTTCATAATATTTGTATACATTTTACTAGAGAAATTTACTATTCTGAATTCTGATTATCCGTGGATTGTTTAGAAAAGTTATTCTAAATCGTAAAAAATCACCATGTCTTTTGAAAATATTATTAACTAGTTGGGACTGCTACAACACAATGTCAGTTTAAACTTACCGCAATTTCACAGCTGTCTCTATTACATTACAAGGATTTTATTTGTATCAATAAATAAAACTGAAATTAGGTAGGAAAAATTCCAAAAATTACTCCGACGTATCATAGCTTAGTAATATTTGCCGAAAACCTGTGTATGGACATGAGCAGACAAATCTAAGTTTAGGCTAGACAAATTTTCGAAGTACAACTTGCAGACTTATTATCAGTTCAAAGTTTCAGTTTCAAAGCAGTGTACGATTTTAATGAAGAAAAGAAATTACCTTTAGCAGATCATATCAAAACACGGTATTCCAGCGAACTTAATTAGGCTGATATGTACGTACAACATAGATCGGCAGTATTTTGTGCACTGCATCGATATGAATAACTCCTCTGGGTAGCTATTTAAAGGTATCCAAAAAGTTTCTTGAATATAACTGTCAAGTGGAGAGTTTATTGTTTATTTGAGGATATACACGAATTCCTTTGTTTATAGATAATCGAGGGTACAAGCGTAACTAGTTGTCTCTATAAAGCTGTCTATGAGGCCACGGAAACTCCTCAAAAACTCCCTGAAATGCCTTGTGAAACACTTTTTAAACCTCACCTGAACTTCAATTAAAAGCCTGTGAAGCCACCTAAAACTCCTGAAACCCCCTGAAACGCTCTGGAATCCCTTGAAGCATCTTAAAACGCTCTGAAAAATGAACCTCAGGATATATTCCTAAAATGATCGCAGGATGAGTTTCTGAAGGAATTCCTTTGCAGGAGCTGCAGGGGTATTCTTAAAGGAATTCATGGATGGATTCTTGAACAAATCCGTGGATGAACTCCTCAAAGCTGGATAACTTTTTGAAAATTTCTTGTATTCATCACTCTGAAATTATCTTAAAGACAAGCTCATTAGAATCCAAAGATTCTTATGTTATTCTATCCATATGATAGGTAAGCAAGAACAAAATAAAATTTACACTGTCGTTAGCTATTTACTTTTGGAGATTTGTGCATTTCAAATTGCTGATGCCTTTTTGAACTGGGATTTAAACACGTTTGGTCCTTAAAGAATTGTAATACAAACCCCTGTAGGCATTCTGTTAGAAATCTTTTAAGTAATTGAAAAAAAAAATCTTCATGTAGTTCTGGAAAAATTCTTGGGTGCTCCCCTGGGAAAGATGATGAAAAAATTTATGAAATTTCTAAAGGAACCCATGAATAAATATTTGAAGAGATCCCGAAAAGAATTCTGGAGCAATCACTAGAGGAATTCCTGGAGCAATCCCTGGAAGAATTCAAGCAGCGAACCCTGAAGGAATTTCGGAGAAATCCATTAAGGAAACCCGGTCAGAATTCCTGGAGGAATATCTGGAGGAATCCCAGAAGGAATGTCTAAAAATATATCTGGAGGAATCATTGGAGAAATTCCTGGAACTATCTCTGCAAGAATTCCTGGAGGAATATCTGAAAGAATTCCTGAAGAAATTCCTGGAGGAATCCTTGAAGAAATTTCTCGTGACGAATTCCTGGAGGACTTTATGGAGGAATACCTGGAGGAATTTCTGGAGAAATACCTGGAGGAATTTCTGGAGAAATCTGGAGGAATCCCTGGGGAAATTCTTGGAAAATTCTCTGGAGGATATTCTGGAGGAATCCGCAAATCAATGGAGGAATCCGCAAAGCATGGAGGTATCCGCAAAGCATGGAGGAATCTCGGAGGAATCCTTTGAGGAACTTCTGGACAAATTCAAGGTGAAATTCCTGGAGAAAACCCTGGAGAAGTCCCTGGAGGAATTCCTGGAATTTTTTGACAAATTCCTTGAGGCATTCTTGGAGGAATCCCTGGAGGAATTTCTGGAGGATTTTCTGGAGGAATTCCTGGACGAATCTTTGGTTGAATTTCCGGAGGAATTTCTGGAGGAATATATCGTAGAGCAAAGCCTGGAGGAACCTCTGAACAAATTCATGGCGCAATCCTAGGAAACCCTGAAGGAATTTCTTGAGAAATCCCTGAAGGAATTCTTGGAGGAATCCCTGAAGGAATTTCTGAAGGAATACCTGAAGGAATGCCCGAAGGAATCCCTGGAGATATTCCTGGATGAATTTATGAAGAAATTTCTGGAGGAACCCCCAGAGAAATTCTGTGATAAATGCCTGGTTAATTTTCTGAAGAAATTCCTAAGAAAGTCCGGGAGGAATTCCTAGAGGAATCCTTGGATGAAGCACTGGAGGAATGTCTGCAGAAATTCACGGAGCAATCTCGAAAGGAATTCCTGGCGGAATCCCTGAAGCAATTCCTGGAGAAATGTCTGGAGTAATCGTTGGAGAAAATTTTGAAGACATCTCTTGAGAAATTCCTGGAGGAGTTTATAGAGGAATTTCTGGAGAATTCATTGGAGGAATTTCTGGAGGAGTCTAAAGGGATCCCTGGAGGAATTTATGCAATAATCTCTGTAGGAAATCCTGGAGGAATCCTTTGAAGAACTTCTGGACCAATTCCAGGTGAAATCCCTGGAGAAAACTCTGGAGAAGTCCTTAGAGGCAATCTTGGAAGAATCCCTGGAGGAATTTCTGGAGGAATCCTTGGTTGAATTTTCAGAGGAATAAGGAGGAACTCTTATAGGAATTTCTTTAGCTATTTTGGAACGAATCCTTGTAAGAATTTCTGAAACAATTCCTGTGAGATTTTTTGGAGAAATCCCTGGAGATTATCCTGGAGGAATCCCTGAAGCAATTCCTAGAATATATCGTAGAGGAATTCCTGGAGGAAATGTGTTCTGGACACATTCCTGGCGCAATCCTAGGAAACCCTGGAGGATTTCCTAGAGAAATCCCTAAAGTAATTCTTGGAGGAATCCCTGAAGGTATTTCTGAAGGAATATCTGGAGGAATGCCTGGAAAAATTCCTGGAAGAATCCCTTGATGAATTCTTGAAGAAATGTCTGGAGGAACCACCAGAGAAATTCTGTGAGAAATACCTGGAGCAATTTCTAAAAAAAAAAAAAAAAACCGTTGATGAAGTCCTGGAGGAATTTTTCCGAACCCCAATGAAAAGTCCTGGATCACCTATCACCTTGACACAAGGGCGTAGGCAGCTTTTACTGGAGGAAATCCTCGAGGTATCCCTGTAAGAATCCCAGAAAAAAATCTTGAAGAATTTCATTAAGGTATTTCCGGGAAACTCTTAAAAATTCTGGGCTTCGTGGCCGTGCGGTTAGGGGCGTCAGTCATCTAGGCGTATCGTAAGCCTCGGAGTGTGGGTTCGATTCCCGCTCCTGTCGGTGAAAACTATTTCGTCTAACGAAAAATTTATCACTGGGCCACTGGGTGTTCTTGTGTGTTGTCCGTTGGCTAATGTATGTCTTTTTAAAATTGAAATTTTTGGAAAAATCTTGGAACTCACCTGAAGGCATTTCTGGAAGAACCGTTACAATGTGAAAGAAAAGTCTGGAGGAATTTAAGAAGAAATTTCTAGAGGAATTCCTGAATTCTTGAAGAAATGTCTGGAGGAACCACCAGAGAAATTCTGTGAGAAACACCTGGAGAAATTTCTGAAAAAAAACCTCTCTATGAAGTCCTGGAGGAATTCCTAGCGTCATTTCAGGAGGAATCCTTGGAGAAATTCCTGGAGGACGCTCTGGAGGAATCCCTGCAGAAATTCACGGAGAAATCTCTAAGTTAATTCCTGGAGGAATCCCTGAAGCAATTCCTGGAGAAATGTCTGGAAAAACCCTTGGGGTAATCCCTGGAGGCATCCCTAGGAGAATTCCAGGAGGAATTCCTGAAGGAGTCCCTGAAGCAATTTCCGGAGCAATCTCTGGAAGAATTTATGTAGGAATTCCTGTATGAAAGCCTGGAGGAAAGGCTGGAGGAAACCCTGGAGGAAAAGCTGGATAAATTTCTGAAGGAATTTCTAGAGGAGTCCCTGGACGAATCCTAGGTGGAATCCCTAAGGCATAGTTTCCCAAACTGTGGGTCGCGACCCCCCAGGGGGGTCGCCGGCCTTCATCCAGGGGGTCGCGAGGGACAGCGGAATGTTTTACTGTAACAGACAACAAATGAGGGAATTTCTATGGTGGGTCGCGAAAAGTACGTCTGCTGGCAAAGGGGGGTCGCGCACCCGAAAAGTTTGGGAACCTATGCCCTAAGGGAATCCCTGGAAAAATATCCTGGAGGAATTCCTGGAGGAATCCTTGGAGGAATTCATAGAGGAAGCCCTGGAGGTATTCCTAAATCTCTGAAGCAATTCCTGGAAAAATCTCTGAAAGTACTCCTGGAGGAATTTCCAGCGAAATTCATAGAGGATTTCCTGGAGGAATCCCTAACGCAATTCCTGGAGGAATTTCTAGAGGAATGCCTGGATGAATTCTTGGGTGCATTCCTGGGGGTATGTCTAGAGGAATTCCTGAAAGAATGCACGGAGAAATTCCTGGATGAATGCCGGGAAGAATTTCGTTCCTAGAGGAGAAATTCCTTTATGAAATTCTGGAAGAATGCCTGGAGATATGCCTGGATTAATCCTGGAGGAATGCCTAGAAGAATTCCTGGAGGAATCCCTACAGAAATCTCTAGAGGAATTCCAAGAGCAGTCTATAGAGGAGTTTCTAAAGTAATCTCTAGAGGAATTCTTGTGGGTATTCTTAAAGGAATCCCTACAGTAATTTCCAAAGAAAAGCCTGGGAGAACTCTTGGAGGAATCACAGGAGAATTTCTTGAAGGAATTCCTGGAGAAGTTTCTGAAGAAATCTCAGAAAGTACTGAAGAAATAGCAGAAATAATTCTTGTAGAAATTCTTAAGGAATCTTAAGAAGATTTCATGGGGAATCCCTGTAGCAGTACCTAAATAAACCCCCATAGTAATCCCGGAAGCAATCCCAAAAGGAATTCCTGAGGGAATCCCTAAACAATTCCTGGAGGAGTCCCTGAAAGAGTTCTAGGATGAATTCCTAAAGGAACTCCAAGAAGAGTTGCTGGAGGAATGTTTGGGAGAATTTTTAAACTAAAACCTGGAATTATCACTGAAAGAACCACAGAAGGAATTGCCGAGTGAATCTCTGGAGGGTTTCTTGGAGGAATTCCTGAATCCCCACGAATTCCTGAAAGAATTTCTGTAGGAACCCTTGGTAAAAAACTGAAAGATTTCATGTCTGCTGAAATTTCTGAACGAATTATTTAAGAAATCCTTTGATGGGCTACATCATTTTCTGAAATATTTCCTGGAAGAAACTGCATCAGAGATACTTCGAATAATTTCAGTTAGAACTATTAGAGCAAACTCTATCAGAATTTTTGAAAGAATGTACAGAGAAATCTACGAAGAAATCTTCGGAAAAATACCTGCAAAAATACCTGAAGGAATTCTCGAAATAAAGCATTGGAGAAACCACTGAAGGAAGCTCTAAAGATAACCTAGGAATATTCCCGGAGTAATGTCTGGTGAAATCCCAAAAGCAATTCTTGACGGAATCTCTGGAATCTCAGAAAAGAATTTCTGAAACAATCACTAGAGGAATTCCTGGAAGAATTCCCGCAGCAATCCCTGGAGGAATTTCGGAGAAATCCATGTAGGAAACCTTGTCAGAATTCCTGAAGGATTATCTGGAGGAATCCCTGAATGTCTATAAATATATCTGGAGGAATCCTTGGAGAAATTCCTGGAACTATCTCTGCAAGAATTCCTGAAGAAATTCCTGGAGGAATCCTTGGAGAAATTTCTCTTGAGGAATTCCTGGAGGTATTTCTAGAGGAATTTCTGGAGAAATCTGAAGGAATACCTGGATGAATTCTTGGAAAATTCCCCGGAGGATATCCTGGAGGAATCCGCAAAGCAATTTATAGAAGAAATCCTGGAGGAATCCTTTGAGGAACTTCTGGACAAATTCCAGGTGATATCCCTGGACAAGTCCCTGGAGAGATTCCTGGAATTTTTGTTTGGACAAATCCCTTAAGGCATTCTTTGAGGAATCCCGGGAGGAATTTATGGAGGAATTCCTGAAGAAATTTCTGAAGAAATCCCTCGAGAAATTCCTGGAGAAATTTTTAGTGGAGTTTCTGGAGGAATTCCTGGAGGAATCGTTGGTTGAATTTCCGGAGGAATTTCTGGAGGAATATATCGTAGAGCAAAGCCTGGAGGAACTTCTGGACAAATTAATGGCGCAATCCTAGGAAACCCTAAAGGATTTTCTAGAGAAATCCCTGTAGGAATTATTGGAGGAATCCCTGAAGGAATTTCTGAAGGAACGCCCGAAGGAATCCCAGGAGATATTGCTGGATGAATTCCTGGAAAAATCCCTTGATGAATTTATAAAGAAATTTCCGGAGGAATCACCAGAGAGATTCTGTGAGAAATGTCTGGATAATTTTCTGAATAAATTCTTAAGAAAGTCCTGGAGGAATTCCTAGAGGAATCCTTGGATGAAGCACTGGAGGAATCTCTGCAGAAATTCACGGAGCAATCTCGAAAGGAATTCCTGGCGGAATCCCTGAAGCAATTCCTGGAGAAATGTCTGGAGTAATCGTTGGAGAAAATTTTGAAGACATCTCTAGAGAAATTCCTGGAGGAATTTATAGAGGAATTTATGGAGAATTCATTGGAGGAATTTCTGAAGGAGTCTAAAGGAATCCCTGGAGGAATTCATGCAGTAATCTCTGTAGGAAATCCTGGAGGAATCCTTTGAAGAACTTCTGGACCAATTCCAGGTGAAATCCCAGGAGAAAACTCTGGAGAAGTCCTTAGAGGCATTCTTGGAAGAATCCCTGGAAGAATTTCTGGAGGAATCCTTGCTTAAATTTTCAGAGGAATAAGGAGGAACTCTTAGAGGAATTTCTTTAGCTATTTTAGAACGAATCCTTGTAAGAATTTTTGAAACAATTCCTGGAAGAGTTTTTGGAGAAATCCCTGGAGAATATCCTGGAGGAATCTCTGAAGCAATTCCTGGAATATATCGTAGAGGAATTCCTGGAGGAATTGTGTTCTGGACACATTCCTGGCGCAATCCTAGGAAACCCTGGAGGAATTCCTAGAGAAATCCCTAAAGTAATTCTTGGAGGAATCCCTGAAGGCATTTCTGAAGGAATACTTGGAGAAATTCCTGGATGAATTTTTAGAAGAATCCCTTTATGAATTCTTGAAGAAATTTCTGAAGGAACCACCAGAGAAATTTTGTCAGAAATACCTGGATATATTTCTAAAAAAAATCCCTGAAAGGAATCCCTGAAGGCATTTCTGAAGGAATACCTGGAGAAATTCCTGGATGAATTCTTAGAAGAATCCCTTTATGAATTCTTGAAGAAATTTCTGAAGGAACCACCAGAGAAATTTTGTCAGAAATACCTGGATATATTTCTAAAAAAACCGTTGATAAAGTCCTGGAGGAATTCCTAGCGTGATTTCTGGAGGATTCCTTGGAGAAATTCCTGGAGGACGCTCTGGAGGAATCCCTGCAGAAATTCACGGAGAAATCTCTAAGTTAATTCCTGGAGGAATCCCTGAAGCAATTCCTGGAGAAATGTCTGGAAAAACCCTTGGGGTAATCCCTGGAGGCATCCCTAGAAGAATTCCAGGAGGAATTCCTGAAGGAGTCCCTGAAGAAATTTCCGGAGCAATCTCTGGAAGAATTTATGTAGGAATTCCTGGATGAAAGCCTGGAGGAAAGGCAGGAGGAAACCCTGGAGGAAAAGCTGGAGAAATTTCTGAAGGAATTTCTAGAGACGTCCCTGGACGAATCCTAGGTGAAATCCCTAAGGGAATCCCTGGAAAAAAATCCTGGAGGAATTCCTGGAGGAATCCTTGAAGGAATTCATAGAGGAAGCCCTGGAGGTATTCCTAAATCTCTGAAGCAATTCCTGGAAAAATCTCTGAAAGTACTCCTGGAGGAATTTCCAGGGAAATTCATAGAGGAATTCCTGGAGGAATCCCTAACGCAATTCCTGGAGGAATTTCTAGAGGAATGCCTGGATGAATTCTTGGGTGCATTCCTGGGGGTATGTCGAGAGGAATTCCTGAAAGAATGCACGGAGAAATTCCTGGATGAATGCCGGGATGAATTTCATTCCTAGAGGAGAAATTCCTTGATGAAATTCTGGAAGAATGCCTGGAGATATGCCTGGATTAATCCTGGAGGAATGCATAGAAGAATTCCTGGAGGAATCCCTAGAGAAATCTCTAGAGGAATTCCAAGAGCAGTCTCCAGAGGAGTTTCTAAAGTAATCTCTAGAGGAATTCTTGTGGGTATTCTTAAAGGAATCCCTACAGTAATTTCCAAAGAAAAGCCTGGGAGAACTCTTGGAGGAATCACAGGAGGAATTCTTGAAGGAATTCCTGGAGAAGTTTCTGAAGAAATCTCAGAAAGTACTGAAGAAATAGCAGAAATAATTCTTGTAGAAATTCTTAAGGAATCCTAGGAAGATTTCATGGGGAATCCCTGTAGCAGTACCTAAAGAAACCCCCATAGTAATCCCGGAAGCAATCCCAAAAGGAATTCCTGAGGGAATCCCTAAACAATTCCTGGAGGAGTCCCTGAAAGAGTTCTAGGATGAATTCCTGAAGGAACTCCAAGAAGAGTTGTTGGAGGAATCTTTGGGAGAATTTTTAAACTAAAACCTGGAATTATCACTGAAAGAACCACAGAAGGAATTGCCGAGTGAATCTCTGGAGGGTTTCTTGGAGGAATTCCTGAATCCCCACGAATTCCTGAAAGAATTTCTGTAGGAACCCTTGGTAAAAAACTGAAAGATTTCATGTCTGCTGAAATTTCTGAACGAATTATTTAAGAAATCCTTTGATGGGCTACATCATTTTCTGAAATATTTCCTGGAAGAAACTGCATCAGAGATACTTCGAATAATTTCAGTTAGAACTATTAGAGCAAACTCTATCAGAATTTTTGAAAGAATGTACAGAGAAATCTACGAAGAAATCTTCGGAAAAATACCTGCAAAAATACCTGAAGGAATTCTCGAAATAAAGCATTGGAGAAACCACTGAAGGAAGCTCTAAAGATATCCTAGGAATATTCCCGGAGTAATGTCTGGTGAAATCCCAAGAGCAATTCTTGACGGAATCTCTGGAGGAATCCATAGTGGAATCTTTGAAGGAAGGAAGATTTCTGAAGGAATTTGTGGATACATCTTGCAAAAATATCTCTAAAAATTTCTGAAGGAGTCGTGGGAGGAACTCCTGAATCATTTCTTGGGAAAAGCCCTGAAACAATCACTATCGGAACCCCGGTAGACGTCCATGGAGAAATTCACGAAAGAAGAAGTCTCTGGAGAATTCTCTCGAGGAATCGAGGAATCGAAAATTCGTGCATTTTGAGTTACAGCACTTGATAGCAACATATGGTTCTAGTCCTTCTCTTTCCGTACCGGTTCCGGCATATCCGGAAAATTTGACATGTTGTTTTTGTGTTCCACGAATAAATATCACAAAATTCAGCCATTCAACCAAATTTGTTATTTGGTGAAACTCTATGATAAGATTAAAGTGCTCTTAAAGAAATAGTTGACGAAATTTATTGTGATTTCAAGAATGAAATGTTTGATGACTATATTAATAACATCACTGAATTCATTCAAATATTTCTATTGGAACTCTGATAATCTTAAGTTGGCTTAGATTGATAGAAAAACTATGGTGGCCAGGGGGGGGGGGGGTGTTTCACGGCCCCAGGTGCCCCCCTCTGGCTACGCCCATGAAACTTCCCAGAAGCCCCTATGAAGGTCACTTGAAAGTCTGTGAGTTCCCCTGAAATTCATCTGAAACTCCTTGAAATTGCCTGAAATCCCTTTGAAACCGCTCCGAACCCCTCTGAAGCTCTTGTGAAAGACCCTGACGCCCCGAGAACCCCTCTATGCCTTGAAATGACTCTAAAATCCCACACAACTTCAGCTTAAAAACTCATAGCCACTTACTTTCCTTAGAATCCTTTACGGCCTTAAAATCCATTTAGATAGTAAGCTGAATCAATTTAGGTTGTTAACATTCTATTTGTGCAACCCCCGAACCTAAATGAAGGTTTCAATGTATTCGTCTTTCAGTTATTAGATGACTGATAGTTATTACAATTATTACCATGAAGCAATATCATGACACGAATGCCACAATAATGGTAAAGTGTCGTTAATAATTAGTAATAATAATAATGAAGCATATTTCGTATGTATACTGTAAGAAATCTATCCTTCGTTTGGAACATAGTTTAACATTATTATGAGTTTTACATTTAATGGATACGATGCCTATTATTTATTTGAAATAAAATATCAACGCTGATGAAATCATGCCCACGATATCAATTGCCACCTAATGTATTAATCATTAGTAATGTCGAATTCGTTTATTTGCACCGCCTGCACCGCTTTGCCACCGGGTGTAGCAAACTTGCACCGAAACCGTTCGTTTATTCGCAGGTACTGTTCTGTTTTGACACCCGATTGGCACCGGTGCAAGAAAATGCTACACCCAGTTTGAGCGCGGTGTAGCAGGTACAAGGCTAGTTTTACCAATACAGGTCGGACTCGATTTTCCGGAGTATTGATTTTTATTTCACTCCGGATAATCGAATTCTCCGGATAATCGAATCACAAAAAAAAATTAAATTTTAATTTAAAAAGTATATGTTTTTGTTATTTTATGTGCATGAAGCTGTGACGTAGCCAGAAATTTAAATTAGGGGACGTCCATAAATTACGTAACACATTTTTTTCTTTCCTCCTAGTCATATTGCTTTAATGAAACCCCTGAAGTTTTCGTATTGGTCATCACACAATATTGAATTCCTCTTCTCCTCGTAATGCGTGACGTAAGTTATAGGAGTTCCTTTAGAATATTGTATATAGTGGAACCTTGATTGTATTTTAGGCTGACAAAATCGACATAGTTTTTTTTTGTGAATTTTGAACTCCATAAAAAGGTTCTGATTCTATCAAAGGAAACAATACAGTTAAAGGGGAATTGTGAAAGGATGTGGTTTATGTTAATTTTTGTCAGTTTTGATGAACGAGAAAAAAATGTAATGAATAGGGCTGTAGTATTAGAAATGTACTTT
This sequence comes from Aedes albopictus, assembly GCF_035046485.1. Lineage (NCBI taxonomy): Eukaryota > Metazoa > Arthropoda > Insecta > Diptera > Culicidae > Aedes > Aedes albopictus. The sequence continues at coordinate 172,979,202 of NC_085138.1, forward strand.
TGCTATTTATAGCGGAACAATTTTATCTTCTAATTTTTGTTGGCATGATATGCCTACTGCAACACAGTCTTCTCGGAGCTTATAATAATTGGCTTCTTCAACGATATTGAGATAATTCGATACTCTGAATCTGCACGTCAAACAGAGCCAAAATTCGAAATTAATACATTTTTATAGATGAAGTGAAACAGGTGTAGACAGCTTGAATAATAATTCATAATTGAGCGACAAATCAAAATAAACATTACAAGAGCGGTGATGTCAATTCCGCAAAAACACGCTTAACGATCACAATCTCCCTAAAGGAATCCTTATGTAAATCTTTAGAAGAATTTCTTGATTTGCCCCTGGAAAAATCACCGGAAGAATCTTTAGAGATGTTTGAAAGCAGTTTCTGGATCAATACGAAAATTACTGTAATTCATAGAAGGTTTCTGCAAAAAATTCTTGAAAAATCCCCAGAGGAATCCATGGACAACATCCTGAAGGTCTATAACTGAGCAGGAACGAATTAGATATCATACCAAGACAAGGTATTGAGTCATCGACAAAAATACCTCAAAAGCTATTGGTTTGGTATTGAGGACTGCTTGAGGTTCTATTAAATTATAGAACATGCACCATTTATTGATTTAGGTTTTGCATATCTCAGTTCAATATTCTACACCTATTCTCTCCTGCACGGGTATATGCAGGGCCGGATCTAAGGGGGGCCGGGGGGCCAGGGCCCCGGGCTCTCACATTTTAGGGATTCCCACGAAACCGTTTATGCTTGCTATACATTAACTTTATTGTTCAAAAACAAAGAAAAACTATTTTGCTCATCACATTTGTACCTCCGAAGGGCCTCCACATTCGCTCCGGCCTCGGGCCCCCACAATCCTTAATCTGGGCCTGGGTATATGGGAGTTCCTGGAGAAATCCCTAAAAATATCCTGAGGAATATATAGAAGAAACTCTTCAGAAATCCAAAGAAAAGAAGCTCCTGGAATAATCCGTGGAGAAACTCCAGTAGTACTTTTGGAACTTCCTCCCTAAAGGACTTCTTATGCTCCACCAACAGAAAATTCTGGAGGAAACTAGAAAAATCCTTGGAGAAATTTTTCCAAGAATAGCAAGAATAATTCCTAGGAAATTTATAGAGAAAACCTTGGTGGTATTGTAGGTAAAGAAAGGTAAGGAAGAATCTGCCGTAGTAATTCTTAAAGAAATCCCAGGCGGACAAAAGGATTCCATACGGAATTATTGGAGGAATATCAATTGATACCAAGAAGACATCATCTTATTTGAATGCTTCCAACTGCTGGATGTTTATATCGGGAATTCATCATTAAAAAAATCTCTGGAGGATTTTTTCATGGAAATTCTAGAGGAATCCCAGCAGTAATATCCGAAGGAATCTCTACAGGCATTGTTTGGGAAATTCCTGGATTGACGTTTGTTACCGTAAACTATATTTTGAAAACAGTCGCATAGTTGGCATTTTTATTGCTGAATCGAAATTTTAAATGGTTTGGCCCTTTTCAAATATAACGGGAGATTTGTTTGTTACGTAATTTGTATATGTTTCCTGAACATATCAACTGATATAAATATATTGATTGTTAAACGGTATGTTAACACAATCGGATCAGAAAATCGATAATATCTGGAGAAAACGCAATCGAGGCCTCCCAAAATCGGGTCAGCACAGTATTATAATATTAAACGATTTTGAATTTCTGCATTAAAGATAAAAAAAAATCTCAATGAAAAATACTCCGGATAATCGAGTCTAAAATTCCGGATAATCGAACCCCGGATAATCGAGTCTCCGGATAATCGAGTCCCCGGATAATCGAGTCCGACCTGTACATGCATATCGCTGAACTTGTATCGTGGTTTTGTTTTGATAGGAATGATGATTTATCTCTTCGGCATTAGGTAAACAATTTTCTTGGTTATTCATTTACCAGCAAATCTGTGCGTTTAAAAATTATTTAAACTTGATCGATGATTATCACGTCTCTCAATCAACTTCTGAGGAATCTTCAAAATTTATCGGTAACATGAAATTTCAAAAAGTTGATTCAACGTATATTTTTCCCATTACTATTTTTTCTGATTATCGCAAATATGTGTGTTTTTTAAATGATTTTAATCATTAGAATTTTCTGTCGCATGATGATCTATTAATTAAAAAAAAAATGACGTAATAAAATTTTGATAAGCCCACAATAGAATAAAAATCTATTCATTCAAATTGGACTGAAATATTACTGAAGTATCATTTTGTAGGTACAAACAGTTTCAAAAACCGTAAATTCAATTTTTTTTCTTACAACAAATATTGAATTTTTGAATTACATTGAAAGTCAAACAAATGTCACTAAAGGATGGTTAAAGCGTTTTTAATATGAGTTGCGTTTCAATAACGTTATGTTTTAAAAAGCATTTATTTATTTTTCTTTTTACGTTGTAGCTAAACGTTTTCTATTGAACTGCCTTCAACATATTTTTGTGTTAAATTTGTGCACGTAGATCGTTTACAATTGTATGTTAGCATCCTTTTTTTATTAGGCAACGGAAATTGTTAAATTCTCAAAGTTGCTTTAAAAAGCATATTACATATTACGAGAATTTGGAGAAGATAAATAATGTAGGAGTGTTCAAAGATTGGATAACAATTTTCAAGTAACATTCATTATTACAAGTTTATCATGTACAAGAGGATTACTGAAAACTGTTAAAATTGTTAAATTGGATATAGAAAGTAAAAAATAAAAATAAATAAAAATCATTTTGTTCATTATCGAGATCATGAAAACATTGATTGTTTTTTTTTTTTGATATCCTTTATTTCATTGACGCTCTCACGCGCTCTTACTAATACCATCATAAGCTGTCAACAAATTGCACCGAAACCGTTTGTTTTTCCGGTGTCAATTGCTACACCGGTGCAGTGCACCGTCGGGAATAAACGAATTCGACATAAGATTAATTTGGAATCGCCAAACGTTCAGCATCAGCAGAGTATCATTTGCTAATCAACCTTTATTAGTATATAGGATGCCCATTTCCTACCAGCGCCATCGGAATCACGCACTACTCTGACCTTCACGGTTGAGATCACGCACGTAGAACCACAAACAGTGCTTCAAACCGAACAGAAAGCTCCAGTTTAATTGCACAGCACCGTATGTGTATATATGTACACTTGATATAACTAAACTCTAAAGTCAATTCTTATGCAGCAGAATACCTGAACGGCACACAGTACAAATTGTTTCGATGATGGTGGACGATGTTATTGCTGTGAATATCGAGCATTTTTGTACGTTTAGAATTCCATTTGTTCAAATATCTCGCTCCATGCAACTCTTGAAGTACCACCATTTCCATACGTGGTGCAAGAATCTATTGGAGCAGCCATTGTCACACGTTCCAAACAGTGCCAGTGCATTGTACATATCATCGCGCAAAATACCGTCTGCGCTGTGCTGTGGGGGAATGAAATTCTATAACGATGATACAACCAATGCTCATCTACGTGCTGCCTCAATGCGGAAGCGCTGAAAAGTGCCGCCATATGAACACCTACAAGTGACGAGGCCAAGAGTATAGCCCCCTAGGGCGGTTGGGGAGAAACAACACAAGATTGACGTCGACCAGCTCTGTCACATGACTGGGTTTGTCTCGATTTTTTTTTCCGGTTCTTTTCTCCGGAATTTGTCGTCATTGTCATGATGAAGGGTCTCATCTTCATGTGTCTAGATGCGTCGTAGAGTGCAGGAATTAGCATTTTTGTTCGCTACTATGAGCGGGATTTTAACTTCAGCTTGACTTTTCGTTTATGACAAACGACGCTACATGATGCGGTTATGGAAGGTAAACCAGTTGTTTTGGTTTTCAAAGACTAATAACGTTATGCTTAACTTTAAGGCATAATTTAATAATTGAAACTGGATACCTACTTTGTAGGTTGAATCTAAAGCGTGGTTGTATTTGTGAAATTTTTATACATACTTCGAAGTTAGGGATTTACTAGCGAGTTTCGACGACGGCTCTGAAGTAGCAACTACGGGAAAACCCGAAATATATAACAGATGCAGTATTAGAAAAGGAAGCAGAAGTAAGAAACCAAGATGAAAATGAAGAAAAAAAAGTAATAGTAAGAATAAGAGAATAAAAAGATGAAAAAAATGCACAGCTATGATTTAACCGCGTACACGGAGTCGTCTGTCAATGCTGGTAATTAACAACAATACATTTCATAGTCCACACAATTCATGTCACTCCAACATAAACCCGAAGCTTTAAAACACTCGTCTCGACAACATCATCAATACAGATGACAATTGTCGTTCGCAACACATCCGTTTTCATTTAGGGAACGTTCAAAAATTACGTCCAACATTTTGGGGGGAGGGGGGGTCTAAGAAAGTGTGACAGTACGTGTATTAGGTATAGGAAAATAGCGTGACAGAGGGGGGAGGGGGGGTCTAGAAATCCCGAAAAACGATGGACGTAATAAATGAATGTTCCCTTACCTAGCTTTCAACTCCACATTCCCCCCCCCCCCCCTACACAAAACGAAAAATGCTGATGCTGTGTGTGCTTTCATCCGTTATTTATTTGCCAACCGGGCTCATTTAGGCTTCGAAGGAGCCTTGACAGTTACTCCACCGCCGCGCCGCTACGACACGACATGGCGATGATCCATTCATAACTCTATGGCCAGACGGCTCACGGACAGGAGCAGAGCACCATTTGATTCTTGTTTGCTGTCGAGAGGCTCGTGGGGGGTTGCGAGTGCGTTTCAAGTCATTTCAAGGATACGCGGCGGCATACAATAGATTCCGTTGCACAAGAAAGACATGTAGGTACGCAACGGCACGAACCGGTATCTCGGTAATGGGTATGCGGACGTGTGCAAGCAAAAAATACTTGGGGATGTGAAGTGAGCACCCACACGCTGCTGATTGAGGGTGTCTGCTGTGCGTAGACGACGGTAGGTCCTTTTCCGTGTCTGCTAGAATCCTTCAATCATTAAACGTGATTCCTTAGGGTGCCAATCATGCATAGACAATTGCGGATATTATGGTACACAATGTCAATGATCCTGTTTAGCCTGTTTAAATGCTATTAACCCGCTAACGCACAAGCCATTAGAGCCTATTAGAGCCCAAAGTAAAGCACAACAATCTCTGGTACGACAGTTGATTTCAAGCACTAAACACTAGGCGAGTTTGGCGGATCCATAATGTTTCAAAAACGTTCTGACGTTCTAAACTTAGTAATCAACTAGAGTTACGGTTGTAGATTTTCAAGTGCTTTGCTCCATGACAGTATGGATGACTCAGAATATCCCAAAAAAATAATCTTCAAATATGATCTGATCAGTGACGTGGTAGAACATTTAGCATTACATTTAAAATGTGCATAAATTTAACATGGGATAAAAAGAGAGAATTTTGTGCTTAAGTTCAGTCAGTGCTTTGAAGGAAGGAACTTAGTTCACCAGAACAGGTATTGCTAGTGGAAGTTCGAGATAGGTCCAAGAGTTTCAGGGGAGCCTGATAGGACGTGGTTTCATGGAATATCGGGGAAGTTTCAGGGGGCTTTAGGTGGTTCAGGGAGTTTTAGGTACTTTTAAGGGGCATCCTAGGGCGGTTTCTGGGAGTTCCAGGGACATTTCAAAAATACAGGTAAAGACCGTTCACACTTAAATCCGGACACAGAAAAAATATTCTAGAAAAACAACAGCATGTTTTTGATCCATATTTTTAATACATATTATAGACAAATGTAATACTGAACACCACAGCATATAGATTTATATGGATTTGATTTTATCAGCTGCTGCGCGTACTTTATTGTTTACACCTTTCGTGAAGCTTTGCACGGTGAACTAGTCGATTTACTTAATATCAATATATCACTGAGAACGAAATTATTGGATCGTTGACACCTCTACACTGCTTTTTGAGGTCTTCCTTCGCCATAGATCAGTAATAGACCAGTATGATTCAATTGGTCGCAGCTGTGGACGGTTTGGTGGATAACTATCCTTGGTTACATACGCAACGTTGTTTTGATGGTACGAAGGGATTGTATCTTCAACGTAATGGCAACTGGCCAAATCTGACCAGAACAAGGTTACATGTTTTTTTTGTTCAGAAAACGTAAAAGACGCTTTGGCGGCATTTTTACGAAAAAGTCTCAATGTATATGTTGTTACAAAAATCTGAAATTTAAGCACTCACGAACATATTGCTTGCCATACTTAGGGATTTAGTGTCGTTTCAGAGCTATTTAGAGAGTTCTCCTGAAACGCTCTTGAAACACTCTGAAACCGCGTAAAAATCCCTGAAATGTTATGGAAACCAATCTAATCTACTGGAACGCTATAGAACGCTCCTTGAAACCTGTTGAAACGCGCTTGAAACCCCCTGAAATATACTGAAACACTTTAAACCTCTCGTGAGCCCCTGAAATGCACCTAAAACTCCCAAAGACCTCCTGAGACCCTCTGAAATGCCTCCTAAATTCTATCGTAAAATTTTCTATTTGTAAATTAAATTTCCTTGACTTCCTTGGGAATAGAATATCTTTATACCAGTCACATGATATACACAAAGAAATTGATCATTGGTTGAGGAAGCTCTCAGTTAATAACTGTGGAAGTGCTCATAAAAAACTATGCTGAGAAGCGGGCTTTTTCCCAGTGGGAACGGTATACCAAAAAGAACAAAAACCCTACAGACCACTCAGACACTTGATTTGTGTACGGAAATTTTTTTTAGGATCTTCGTTACCAAGAAAATATTTTTCACTCCAGATACCGACAGCATACGCAACGCATAACTCTAGCAGCCCGGGAGCTAAGGACTGTATCGTTAATTATGAGTACACCTTTGAGGCTCTGTATTAAAAAGACTATGCCTTATTTTGTTAACTGCTTTGTGTCTATGTGTTGCTAACGTTGTAAACAAACGATAACTTTCATTAAAAGTTAAAGTTTTTCCTCAAGTGGAACAATGCGAGGGTTTACGGAGGAGAAGCGAAAATGGATTGTGACCAGGCACTGCAATGAAAAATGATCATCGCTAAGAAAATTAGCAAAAATTGAATGTGTTAGGGTTTTTGTTGTCCAAAATGCTATCAAACGATTCGGTATGCATAACACACTGAAAGACTTACTCGGACGCGGCAAAAAACAGGTGCGTCCAAGTCAAATTTGGACAGCAAAACTTGCAAAATCGTTGAAGGAAAATAGGAGGTATCCATTAGAGATTACGCAAAAAAGTGTGAAACGACTGTTGGTAAAACAGAAATGTCCAAAACGCAGTCAAATTCTGGCGGATTATGTGAAAACTCAGGCTTAGAATGTTTTGAGCAAAAATTGCATGTGCATATTCATGGATGATGAAACGTATGTCAAATTGGACTACAAGGTACTTCCAGGGGCACAGATTTTCACTGTTAAGCATGGCACGGATGTTACAAATGAGGAGAAATCGATTTTTTGCGAAAAAAATGGGAAAATGTGTTGGTTAGGCAAGCAATTTGTCAATGTGGTATGAAATCGTCACCTTTCTTCACCGTCCCAGGTATGAACGTCGAAATATACCGGAAGGAATGTCTCCAGAAACATATTCTGCCACTCATCTGAAAGCACAAAGGTCCTACATTACTTTGGCCGGATTTGGCATCCTGCCACTATGCGCGTGACACCTTTGACAGGTATGAAGTAAACAATGTTCAATTTGTGGAAAAGGTAATGAATCCTCTAAATTGCCCGTAAATAAGGCCCATTGAGAAATAGTTAACTTTGATGAAAGGGAAACTACGGAAAAAGGATAGAGGAGCAGAGGACGTCACAAAATTCAAGAAAAACTGGGTCAACGTATGCAAAACCATCGTCGGAACGGTTGTCCGAAACCTTATGAAGCACGCCAAGAAGAAAGTGCGAGAGGTGGCAAGATCCACGAAAAATTAAATATACAATCATGTCATGGACTTTTCTGATGGTCAATGAACAATGTAATTGAATTTAATTTACAAAATAAATAAAACATGATTTCGAACTGGCTTTCTCAGTCTAGGGAAATTCAAAACGACTGGTTTTGTATTGCCCGACGTTTCGGCCTTATGTATTTGGCCAAATACATAAGGCCGAAACGTCGGGCAATACAAAACCAGTCGTTTTGAATTTCCCTAGACTGAGAAAGCCAGTTCGAAATCATAAATCAAATTCCAGTCGAAATTCACGAACAATAAATAAAACATTTTGAATTACAGCATTTTTAAGGTGTACTCATAATTAACGATACAGTCCTTATGTGCCAAGCTCGCACTAACAGGATTATAATGATCCTCTTATCAGTGGCACACTGTGATTTTAAAGAGCTAGGAAACAGTTTGATGGGACAGGAAGTCTCCAGTCGTATTTGTATACAAATGAGAAATAAAAAAACTCTTCCCACAAGCTGCCAACTCTTCCTAAAAGCCCCACAACCTTGAAACCCCTTACGACCCCTGGGACTTCTCTGATACCCCCGGGATCTCAAAAACAAACCTGGAACGCCTCTGGGAACTCCATGAAAATTTCGGAAGCTCCCTTGAAACCCTGTAAAGCACTCCTGAAACTCCCGGAGTCTCGCAGAAACGCCCCTGAATTCATCTGAGAGCTCCTGGAATGACCCAAAAATCCTCTGAGACCCTATACGTGAACCCACTAGAGAATACCCATTAGAGTGGGTCAACGTTGTACGGAGAAACTTTAAATTTGAACGTATCAACCCGGAACAAAGCTTTTTTAATCTATAATAGCGTCCAAAGCAACTGTGCAAAATTTGGGAGCGATTGGTTGCTTCCCCGTATTCCGCATTGCGACTGAAATTTGCATGGAATTTAGTATAGGGAAACGTACTTTTTTGCATTTTTCTCATAAATTGAAATTTTCCGTCTAAAACGATCTAACTAATGACGTTACACATTCAATCTCTGTTCGGTAATTTATTTTACGGTTTTAGAACCGTAAAACGAAAAAAAAATACCGAGTTCTCAGTTTTTTTTCCCAGATAATCACTGAAGTTCAGTACTGCTATTTGAGTTTTCACCGAATTCGGTATCGGTTTGTACTGATAGCTTATTACTGAGCATCCACTGGGTAGAGAGAAAAGTCAGTAAAAGAAAGTACCGACTTTTCAGCATCTGATATACTTCACTGAATTTTCGTTAAAATAAAATGAAAACATTTGGCACGCTGTCAAAATAAAAAAAAGAAAAAAAAAACTACCGGCAGATTGAGCTTCAGCGTCATAACCTTTGGCGGAGAATCTTGAATCAGGCGAATTTTCATTTTTTAACGAATTATCTATTATGCATTTGCTGTTTTTCATGGTAAGTTATCGAAAATCTCGATTAGTAGCACAGAGCTGGGCTGCATTGACATTCCGCGAACGATTACTCTGTTGAAGAATTTCAGGAGAATTTTGAAAGAGTCGAAATTGCTCTCTTGAGAATTGAGGAAGTTATGTAGCAGCTTCGGATGATCCTCTGCTGCCTTTGGTTCTGCCGGAACTGTGTTGAACCATATTACTTGCCAGGGAGAGCAGCTAAAGGGCACCATGAAAAAAAAAGGCAGTAGGGGAAGTTGAAGTTAAAAGTCCCCAAGGTTGGAGGGAATGCATTAAAATTGGGTCAACTGGGAGGGTAGAAAACCGCTTGAGGAACTGGAAAACTCAGTAAGAATAAATAAACAAGCAAAAACATTACCGAAAAAGTCAGTAATAGCTGCAACAATTTATGCTGAAAAAGTCGGTATATGTTTGACAGTTTGACGATTTCTTAATTACTGAGTTTTCGGTACTTCCGAATCATTACTGAGTTAACTCTGCTGTTCAAAAACCCAGTAAAATTTTACCGAGTTCGGTAATCAAATCTGAGTGTGTAAAGTATAGCTTAAGATAAGCCGAAAAACTTTGCCGAAGACCGCAAAGTGATCCGACGCTTGTGAAAAAAGATATTCGCCTGGTAACTTAGGACAAAAGTTGAGATTTTATTATTGATGTTATTCCTTTACATGTTAAATGTTAAGCACCAGCGGGCAATCTGTACATTATAACTTTTTTCACAAGTGTCGGATCACTTTGCGGTCTTAGGCAAAGTTTTTCGGCATATCCTAGGCTATACTTTAACGACATTAGTTAGATCATTTTAGACGGAAAATTTCAATTTATGAGAAAAATGCAAAAAAGTACGTTTTTCCATACTAAAACCCATGCAAATTTCAATCGGGGAAGCATCCAATCGCTCCCAAATTTTGCACAGTTGCGTTGGACGCTAAAATGAATCGAAAAAGCTTTGTTCCAAAAAATCGACTTTGTTAACCTAGTCTAATACCCATAGACTGATATCTATGTCTTAGGGTGGTCATACGGTCTAAATGTGTGCTAGCGGGCATGATATCCTTAGCACTAGTGGTGGCAGATGATGAAAAGACGCGGTACTTATAAGAGACGCGAGACAGATCGCTAGAACATCATCTATGTTGAAGTGGCAGAGGGAATGGGATTCCTCCAGAATGAAGGGGCCTTGAAGATTCCAAGGCCACATTCTTGAAAGGCTATGCTTCGTTTATACCTTCGTTTATACCTTATACACATTTGAAGGACTGAGCTTCATGATCATGAACTGCCTTTTTACTCGACTGTTGTGAGAATTAAGCCTCTGAGACCAACAAACTGAACTTTTTTGGAAGGAAGCCTAGAACATTTCCGTGGCAGAACTCAATGTAATACTTTTTCCAAATTTAAGCAATCAGCTTTTATTATTCAGTTGGTGTTCTGAAGTTTGTAAAAGGACCTTTTGCTACGAAAAGATAATTAGAAAAATAGTAATGATGAAAATTCCCTCCTATTCAAATAATGTCAAAATCAGTCCGGTGTTCATAAAGGTCATAGAAACTTTCGTTTCAACCAAGGTGCCACTCTTTTTTATCACATTTGATGGCCCATCTAGTGATGCCAGTGACACTTCGTCTAAAGATTTCGCTCTCTTAACCTCTCTTGACTGGATGTCAGGCATGTACCATAAATTCGAACATTATTTCCGGGCGGCAAAGCACTACCGAACCAACCAAACCGACCCCGACTGCCACTAGTGCCAGTGCGCATGCTCTTCCAGCAAGTACCTAAAACACAGACAGGCAGATGTAGAAAATGGAACATCGCACAGTGTACCTGCTTGAGCGTCTGGTTTACGGATGACAGTATTGTGAATAACTTTCAATAGATGGCGGTACTAGAGTATGTTTAAAATCTTGTTGAATGATAAGGGCGTCTTTAGAGGGGATGTTATTTCCTTAGTGTTGTTGACATTGCTCTAATGTGAAAAGTTTGGATAATGTAAATCTCGTCTGTTTATCTGTGCTCGAAGTACGAGTCTATAAAGTGTTAAAATTTTCGCTCCATTTCCGAGCTTATTTACCCATTGGCTGCCGGTTGGTGGTGTGGCCAAGTGCAGCTCGGTGATAAGACATGGAACACGGGGTATTTTTATTTTGCGGTATTATTACTGGTGATGTTTTGCTGTCGATAGAAGTGAGAACTTTGGTCACGAGGTAAATGGACACAATCATCGACGATATAAACACAGACCAAACCGTCTGTCGCGTCGGGTGCCGGACTCGGGACACGGGAGGTGTAATGTAAGCCTGGTGCTAGATATATTTCTGGCATACTGATTGTACACATGGATGAACGATTGAATGGGTGCTGCTGAAAATAGCATTGGATGGAGAATTGGTTTTTGCGAATGGAGGAGGCATTCGGAGCTTCCGGTTTCAGCCATGACAATGCTTCGTTGTGAAAAAATATAATTACAGAGCGGAAGCACATTCCTGTCCGAGATTTGTGATTATGGGTAGCTTGAATCCAATGAATAATTTGTGGATGTTATTTTACCGTCGTCGTAATTTGTGAATGTTATTTTTATAGAACGTTTCTAATTTAAGCCAATACATTTTATAACTCAAGAGTTCAGCCTAATACATCGTAACAAATAGGAATGTAATTAGGTATTTTAGAGATGGCACAAATGTCCCAAATGGAGGATAACATGCCTCATCGATGTTTCAGGATATTTGAAGGACGTTTTGGAAAACATGCACTGAGAGTAACAAATATTCATCGCGAATCTTTGTTAGATATTATATAATTTCAATTTTTCAAACACCTAATTTTTTTGATTTTTACTAATATTTTTCTGTAGAAGGTGCTTCTCTCGTTCTCTCTCTCTCTTCTCTATATATACAATTCATAAGTTTATAACCATCGCTAGAACAGGAACGGGTTGAAAAAGCCGTTTGCCTTCCTTCCATGTTTCACTGCACAGTGTCATTCTATCATATAAGGCCTACAAGTTCACAAAGTAGGAGGAAAGGAACGGGTCAGGGATTGAACCCATGACCTTATGCATTCGAATCAGAAGCGTTAGCCACTAAACCACCAAGCCCGTCTTCTTCAAAAATTGTTTGTTTTTGCTAGTTTAAAAAAAGTTTGAGAAAAAAAAAGTTTGAGAAAAATAATAGAAGCATTTGACCATCTTAAACTGCTTGGAAAGTTTTGAGATTGGAAGTCAGCTTTGCACAGGAAATAATGAACGAAATCTAAGTATCTAAGTTTTAGGACAATTTGAATCTAGCATAGATACGCGATGACTTTTACACTCAGCGCATTTTATCAAAAAATCCTTCAAATATCCTGAAACATCTTCGAAGACAATTTCACATCCATAATATCATTTTCGAGTTATTATTTTTGAAGAAGAAAAAACTGGGGTTTTCCATACGCCCTTTTCAAAACTTAGATGAGGAGAATTGATAATGTGTTGAAGCAAAAATAAATGGTTCACGTAATCCAGCGCTTGAACAAAATTTCATTCAAATTGATGCATATCGAGTCTTATACGGTATGTTTTCGTGTGTTGGTCTGTAAAAGCTCAATAATAATCAGGGTAATGCTTCTACCCTAGAATCTCGAAGATGCCTCTAATGCAATCTCTTTTTCTTCTTCTCTTTTTCTTGGCGTAACGTCTCTACTAGGATAAAGCTTGCTTCTCAACTATTTTTTGTGCAATTGTATATCGTGTGGCAGGCACGAAGACACTCTATGCCCAAGGATGTCAAGGATGATTCAGTTAAGAAAAGTTTCTGGGCTGATCAGAAATTAAATTCGCCTCCACCCTCTCTGCATGGTCTTGCTGGATGTAGGATCGTAGTAGTCGAATAGTTAGAGAAATGACAAGCACGAATAATAAAGGATTGTTACTGGTTTCATTATACTGACTAGACGCGTTTTCTTGACCCTACAAATGGCGACGAGGATAAAAAAAATCTTAGAAGGAACTTAGTGAAAACGAAATTGATTGCTCTTGCAAATAACCATCTACGCAAAAGATTGGAAGGAATATAAAGACGGAAACAGAAAACCAGAGAAAACGGGTAGCTTCCTGTGCCACAAGTTTTATTCAAGCTATACCGGATACTCAGGACGATCACGAGCCATAATTCAAGTCAAACCCAGGAGTGGACCTCAAAAGTTCACTCTTCCTCGATCATAGTAAATGGAAAAACCTCCGCAGTTCAAGTAGACCAGAAGGAGAAACACAAGTGTATCAACGAAGAACTCCCAGGAAATAGGCGGGCTGATGTAAAGACAACTATTGTGGGCTACTGCCTTGGTCAATTATGGACTGAAGATATTAGCCACAAGGATGGTTGTATACAGCTCATACGTAGGTATTCAACGTTACTAGTACTCGTAAGTATGCATTTGATAACCTTGTCATACATGTATTGTACGTAAAATAGGCATGTTTAGTTTTGCATGCTCTCACAAGGTTAATATGGCCAATTCTTCCATCAAAAATTTTACTTCTATCCATACTTTTACGGAACTGATTGTAAAGATAAATCAACACGAAATTTGAAGCAGTTAAATCTTCTCTACATACAATTAAAAAAAAATAGACAATTGTTGTCCTAAACTATCCAGAATATCGGGAAGCATAAGTGTGCAAATTGACCAACTATTTTCCGTGTGTTCAGATAAAGCAAAATACAGTTTGCATTGGGAACTACGTAATTATTATTCCACTGGAGAATATAAAAGTATTAAAAGAATCACATTCATCCCCAGAAAATCAAAAGATTGGAATAATTATTTCTTTTAATTAATTAGAAATCATTTATAGAAATAATTTTTGACTCTAGTAATGGTTAAATTTTATTTAAAGGATTGAAATGGACGAGGTCATTTCTGTACATATATGCACATCGTAAGTGCATCAAATTGAAATGACATTCCATCCAAGTTTACATGATAGACGGTTTAAAATGAAAATTTAGTCACGATTTAGTACATAAATGGTTTTAGATCCATTAGATCTTCTATTGACTGTTTACAATCATGCTCCTACAAATCTGAAAGCTGAAAGCCGAATTTGTACAAGTATACGGTATATGTGATTTGTGATGATGTATGAAATATCAGGTTTGGTGGCTAAAAGTAGACTGAACGTCTTTCTATTTTCGTTCTCTTTTGAACTCGTAGGCTCAACTAATCGGTAAGCCAGACTCTTGTTACAATACGTTTCAGAACACATTAGGGATGCTCAAATCGAATACAACAATAAGAATCCAGAACAAGAGTTAAAAAAAAGGTAACGAAGCAAAATTCAACTGATACAAACAAATATTTGTTGTTATGGAAAGGAAATAATATATGTAAGTAATATTCAAAGTTTACAACAAATGGATGAATCAATTTTTCGGCCATGATCCTTGAATGAGATCCAGATATATAAGAATAACTTTTTGATTGTTCAAATTTGAAAAGTGAAAACGTTTTATCTTTATCGTTATTATAACGGCGGTTTTTCGGCTATGGCCCTTACATAAATAATAAATTTAATAATAAATTTGTCCTTCCACTGTTTAAGAAAAAAAAACTTCTTTGCTAAAAGATTCTCATATTGTGTCATAACGATCAAATGTCATGATGACACCTACCCTACTGACAATACATTTTAATCTAGTTTAGGCGAATTAAAGCAAGTTAGTGCACGTTAGGGATAGAGTGAACAAATGGTTCAAACAATATATTGTTTAAAAAAATAGTAATAAATGCGCGAGTACTTTCCAAAACAGTTTGCAATAATAGAGAAAAACCACTGTGGCAGATTTCACATTGTGGAAGTAATATTGAACTTGCGTAACAAACTCTGAAGCAGGGTCGTGCAATTTCGAAAGGAAAACATGACGTACGACGACTGTAGCAAATCGTTTCCCATGCGAACGGACTGCTGTGATGCTTCATCTCTCACCCAGCAACACACTCGTTCGTTGCTGCTACAGAAACAAGTGCGTATGAAACATGGGATGATACACTTGGATTTTCGTTTCATTTATGAGTCATTGAAATACTTCAACATGCTAAAAACACTATTTAAACCACATTTTTAAATAGTGGTGCACGCCAATAAAATGATAATTATGTTTTATGAAAGAGGATAACAAATTCGACCACTTAAATCCAATTAACCGGCGCCCGTAACCATTGAGAGACTAGCGCGCACCAGTGAGACATTAATGCTCTGACGGGTGAAGCACAAGCAATGCGCCCGGGTGGGAGACTACCGAGTGCTACGATGAGTGGAAAAGTTTTTATTAACGACCGAGTCATTAGAAAAATGTATGAAACACTTGAAGTGACTCATTCAAATGTTGCATGAAAGTGTATCATTGAAACGAAATTGTACGCCCCTGCTCTGAAGTGAATGAAAAAAAAGTTTTGTAAAAATGATGAGATTTTAATATTGCTTCGGGAATTTTGGCCATAGAACCCAGGTTTTAAATGATGACATTTACATTGCCAATCAGTTTGTTCAATGGCAATATTTTGTTCCGTTGACATTTTCTGAATCCTGAGCATGAAGTTCAGGCGAGTAAATAATGGAACTGCAGAGTTAACCTGGGAGCGGTCGCGTCGTGTACTGAGTACACGCACCATATAAAAATGCACGCTTGTGGTACAAAACGTGAGCGTGGTGTCGTTGAAGGTAGTCGAAGACGTGACTGCTCGAGGGTTAACAGTATTTATGCTTAAAAAGGTGCAAATATAAAAGCGGAACCTTATTACTGGGATGAAGTACACTTGTCTATAAGTAAAGTGGAACCCAGGTAAAAGGATGAAGTACGCTAAAGTGAACCAAAGATGATATTTTGGTATATATCTTAAGAAGTAGCGGAACCCTAGTTGGGATGAAGTACACTGGTCGGTGATGACAGTGGAACCCAGACTGAGGGATGAAGTACGCAGGAATGATTCAAAGGCGATCCTTTGAATTTTATCGGAACCCTAGTTAGGATGAAGTACACTGATCGGTGATGGCAGTGGAACCTAGACTGAGGGATGAAGTACGCAGACATTATTCAAAGGCGATGTAACCGCGGCGGAGTTTGGGAGACCGACGGAGTGTTTGGGATCGTTCTTTCACTGCACTCAAACCGACACGTGTAGCACGCAAATTGCGGCTAAGAGTTTTCCCGTCTTCTGCTTCGTTCCCTGGCTCCAAAAACAGACGGCTTAAGCGCCACCTCCGAAGAGGACCGTCTGTCGAGTTATGTTTGCCCGGCAAGAAACCCAACCTCAGGGCGGGTTTGTTTTATAAGAGACCAAATAGCGATTTAGGGACGATACAGAAAGTTCAAAAGTATGGCTAATCGAGATATCTCACTTATAGAGGTCGCCTTAAGCGATTCTCAAAATATGGTTGATGCTAACCGTCGTTCTACCAACTCACAAAGACACCACTCACGAGTATCATCATTGGAAGAACTCACCAATTCAAATTTTCCTGTTAGCTTCGGACACGTGAGTGGAGAGACTGATTTCCCAGGCAGTCTATCCTGGCGTACAAAAAGATTAACAAAAAACAGGTAGAACGACGCGAACGTGAGAAATCTCAAAGACCAAAACTGTTACATCGGGGAAAGCTAACATTCTACAAAAACAGCATTTGAAGGTAACGAAAAAACTAACGAAACATTTATTCAATTTGATAACCTAGGTTTTTTAACGCATGTTCCTCTCCATGCTATTTCATCTTCTTCTACTTCCTAGCTTTCCCTACGTGTGTGCGGTATTAATTTGTTCCTAATCTGTTCGAGTTCTATCGACATTAATCGACATCACTTCTTCTCCGAGCTCGGTTAGTTGTGTGGAGGGTTCAACACATGCGCATGGTTAATAGGATTGGTTTCTACTCACGGTACCTTTTTAGCTGCTCATGAATGCCGCCGACAAAGAAGAAGCGACGGTGTGGCGGTCGACGGACGGCTTGGTAAAACAGAATGCTATTCTTACCGCATCCTACGCTGGTATTGCGCCGCTACCTCCAGATGCGTGCGACGCGCGGCGGTTGCGAAAGTGCGCCTTTCTCGTTGCCGGTTGCTGAACGGACCGGATCACCGGCGCAGATGCTCCTCGGTGTCGATGACGATGGGGGTCGTCGATGGCTTCGTCGGTAAGGTGACTACCACATGGCCGACGTAGAAAAACGTGGGTTTCGGCCGCCTCCGGTGGGTGAATGTTCCGATCACCGAAAAAGTTGCTTGATGGCGGATCTGACGATGGGGGTCGTCGGTGGCTTGGTGGGTACGGTGTCTACTTCACGAACACCAAAGAAAAACGTGGTTTGGCCGCTCTGTCGGAACGGTTGTTCCCTTCCGGCTTTCCCCTCAAACCGGGACTTTTGAACACTGCGACGTGGGGTCGAGAGCGCGTTTAGCGAAAAAGGTGCGGTGTGCCGAGCTTTCGGCCGTGGATCAAATCCTGAATAAAAAGCCGTCGAACGGCTGTTCGACACGTTTAACAAAAAGTTTACTCCACACAACAAAAAATATCACCTTTTTCTATTCACTAACACGCACACACAATCTACTTGACCGCACTTAACCTTTTGGCTTAGGTTATTGAACTGGCTAACTGGCTAACGGAAAGGAACGAAAAAGTAACATTTAATTCAATCTAGAAGACTTCTCACATTTTATAAGTATTACCAAATATAACACACCGCGACACTAAACTTAGAACACGCACTCCCGCCTCTTCCACGGTCCAGGTCAAAATGGACGAGTAGAAGTTCTGTAGGTCCTCAGATAAGGTCGGATCCCAAGACTTCGTGGCCGGAAATACGTAAAATTACCGAAGTAATTTTACGATCTTTTCAAACGACAATTCTCATCAACCACGAATGAGAACCGAATAAATTGCTATCTCTTTCACTTTCATACTCATCTGAATGATCTGTATCGCTCTATCTATTTTTAAATACCCGATCTATTTTTGACGAGAGAGTTCGGGCTTGAACATTGAACCTCGAGATTGTTCGGGTTTCGTGGTGTAGTGGATAGAACGGCAGGAATTTTATTTACATGTATTAGACTTGTGAAGGCGACTTGCATGCAAGTTGTATGCGGTTTTGAAGTGCATGTCATTTTGAATGGTGACATTGAATATTGCAAAACATTTATAGTGAACTTTGGAATTTAGTACATTTGACACTGAAAACATTAAATTTGAATGAAAAATAAATTAACACGGATAATAAATTAACATTGAAGAACATGAAAAATATTTAATTTAATATACAATTTATGTACATTTTATATACATTTCATCTAATAAAGAATAAATCTTAAAATAATATTTACACAAAAGTGACCATGCTACATCATCCTCTACTAAAGGTACGAAAATTTGATTGAAATTGAGAAGATTTCAATCAAATTTTCGTAGGGTTAAATATTGAGAAATTTTCCAGCTGATTATAAACTATTGCGAAGAAAGGTTGGGCTATTGAGTACAAAAAATCCACGAAACATTGTTGGCAGGCTACGCACACTAGCAAACATTAAATAAACGAAACAGTAAAAGTACTTACACCTGGAGTAGGCCTTAACTCCAGAGAAGTAAACATAAACTAGGACCCCTGTCTTCTACTCCAGCCATCATGGGCCGAACACTAAGACAGTGCCCGTAAATCTCCTCTTCCATCACAAAACCTGTGGATCGCGAACGTCGGTCTACTCCAGAACATGTTCCGAACACCTGACTGCGTCCACTTTCCACAATAAACATAAACCGTATTAGTGAATCCCGGCTGCGATCCCTCCAGATATTCTACCCGAAACATATGACCACAGCCGCTCTCCACTTTAAACCGTGTGCCGCGAAAACACTCCAGACATAAGTCCGAAAACGTTTCACAACACACAAACAACATTAATTTTAAAAGTCGCATCATAAACATTTCTTTCGAAATATTTATGAGCCGTACAATACCACAAACAATGAATCACCCCTCGTTCGGTCACTCCGGGAACGAGTCGTCACTCACTCCCTTGGAACTCACGCACTCACTGCGCTGCCAACGTAACGGAACGAAAATGGACAAACGTCAAAACAACCAAAACAAAAAGTGGAAAAAAAATGTGTAGAAGTACAAGTTGGAACCGAGCTGCTGCGGAAACTACTATTTTTACAAAAAAAAAATGGATGGAAACGGAAAAAATGTTGCGGAAAGTATCAGAAAACTGTATCGGTTTGTGATGTTTAATAAAATGAACTGTTTTGGGGATCGTGGGAGGGTTTATTTTGTATTTTTAGGTCGGCACCCAGGCACGAACATGGCTATGGATGGATAGAAAAAAAATCCTATTGGAACCGGTTCTAGTGATGGATAGAACTTCAAAAACGGACTGATTAATTTGTGGAATCGCTTCGAATGCGCAAAGAATGAAGAGAAATACAAACAAGATGGACTGCACTGCTATTTTTGAACAGATTGATGACGATAAAACAGGACGTGGAATAACTACGAAAAGATGAACTGTACCTTTTCCGACCAACGGTAAACAAGGCCTTAGTTTCAAAGCATAACAAGTGTGTATAATTGATTAACTTTCCATAGGAACGGAAAATCAACCGCATCGTCAAACGGCTGGCCAGAATGCCAGAATGGACCGATTGCAACAACTAGTCATGATATAAACTACGGAGAGGCAACGAATACGGATGAAAACAACTTATGCTAAACGCATGAAAATGAACGAAAAACGATGTCGACAAAACGATGCACTATAATCTAATTGGAATGGACTCTACGACAAGAATTACAACTAGGACGAAGGATAATATGAAATGAAAACGGAAACATTGGCAAATAAGGACAAAATGGAGAATCGTGAGTGAAGTTATTTACTAATTAACCCTAATCTTAAGCTACTAACTTTAGAATTACCGTAGGGCGTTAGGCGCGAACTAACAACTAATATTTACACTATTTACATGGGAGGATTACGTTTCGTAGTCTCAACTCCCTTTCTATGTGGATTTTGCCCTTGAAGGTGTTTTCGTGGAGTTTTCTATGGAAATGCCTTAGTTGCTTCTCGGGGAAGTTCACATAGCTCGTCTACCTAACAGTCCATCAATTTTCCAAGTGAGATGACGTCATAGCTGACGATCAATCACTGTGATGGATGAGTTCGAGTCACCTAATGGTCAATTGAGGCCAGAGGTCTCACATGGGCTCCTTCCTAGGCTTCGTAAGGACCAGTACTAACTCAGTACTGAGTACCGAGGATTGGAAGTCATCACTTAGGCTCCCTGTAGTCTTCGTGTTTCCACGTACTATTGGTCAGGTCATCACCCAGCTCCTTCTATGCTTGATGATCCTTACTACTTCAGTGAGAAATCATCGCCCAGGGACTCTCTTCAAGATCTGAGGTGTTTCTAGCTCATTTTCACCTGGATTGGTCCAACCTGACTTTTCCCCGTAGGTGTTTTATGAAGTTAGTCACTCACAATACATAGCTTGAAAAAATTGTCGGTCACCTTAGTGACTGGTGATTTATGAACCCTTGGGCATGTTTTGATCGATTTGGTCACTCCGAAGAGGTTCATAGCTTGAAAAATTTGTTATTCTATGTCGGTGGGTGCATCTTCTTCAGATGACACCCGTAAAAGACGCCAAGACGTTTCCCCTGAAGGTCCTCAAGCTCGTAGCAGTGTTTTCCGAGTATTTTCCTGACTACGGCGAGTTCGTACTTCGGAGCTAGTTTCGCGCAGAAGTTTTTGGCCTTGCTCGACTGTTCGAAGGTTCGCTTCAGCACAGTTTCTCCAGTGACGTAGGTAGGACATTCTGCGTTTGACCGTAGATTGTACGTTCGCTTGTGACGCTCGTATGCTTTTGCGAGATGCTGCTTGATCTCCGGGTACAACTTTTTCCGTCTCTCTTGGATTTCGCTACTTGGCATACTGTCCGAAGAACCCTGTCGTAATCGCTGGTACTCTTTCCCGTCCGAAACCATCTCACGGCCGAACACAACAAAATACGGAGTGTACTTAGTCGATTCATGCACAGCATTCCGGATCGCACAGGCAATCGTCTGCAGGTTCTCCGCCCAGTCTTTGTGCTGTTTAATCGTGGCCCGTATCGCTGTCGTGACTACCCGGTTCACCCTCTCCGTGTTGTTCACTTGCGGATGGTACGAAGGTGTGAGCCAGTGGTTGACACCATACTCAGCCAGGAGTTCACGGAAGGCTTTTGAAGTGAACTGTGTTCCATTGTCCGTTAGAATCACTTCTGGAACTCCAAAGAGTAAGAAGATCATGTTTCGGACAAACTCGATCAGTGAACTAGCTTTCGCTTCACGAAATGGTTGGATCAACACGAACTTGCTAAAAACATCGGTGGCCACGAGTAGGCAAGTATGTCTCCCTTTCCCTGACGCAGGCAGAGGACCGACGTAATCCAGCGTTACGAACTGCCAGGGGTGCTCAACGAACTCTTTTTGACTGCCCATGGGCGGCGTGACGTTAATGTTTCCTGCTTTGGATGTCTGACACTTGACACACTCCTGACAGAACTTCCTGACCTCTTTGGCCATTTTGGGCCAGTAGAATCGACGTTTCAGACCCTGTAGCGTCTTTTCAAACCCAAAATGTGCTACATCGTGCTCCTGTTTGACGATTCCAGTTCGTTCGGCTTTCTGCGGCAGGAGTTTCCATCGGAATCGCTCATCCTCGGCTCTATTCGTGCTCCTCATGTATTTGAAGATTTGTCCATCTGCAACACGATAGTCAGCATGCTTCTCGGGGTTGGCCAGTATGCTCTCAGCTAATTCTTCGTATTCTTCATCTTCCGAGGACAAATCGAGGACATTCACAGAACGGGACAGACAGTCTGCAGTAATGTTGCTTGCACCTTTTCTATATTCGAGCTGGATATCGTACGACTGTATTTTTAGTGCCCATCGGAGGAGTTTCGAGTTACCGGATTCAACTCCGATGGTGAACAGCCACAAAAGGCTCCGTGCGTCCGTGACAACTTTGAACCGTGAGCCCTCGACGTAGTGGCGGAAGTTCTCGATGGCCAACAGAACCCCCAGGCACTCCTTCTCTACGCTCGAGTAAGCTCTTTGAGTTCTACTGAGCTTTTTGCTGAAATAGGCCACTACTCTGTTTTCTCCGTCCTGCTCCTGGATTAAAGCTGCACCAACCGCTGTATCCGACGCGTCGCTCTCAATCGAAAACGGTTTCGCAAAATCCGGATTCGCTAAGATTGGAGCCGACGTTAGCACGGACTTTAACTCCATAAACGCTTCTTCGGCAGTTTCCGTCCACTCAAACTTCTTCCTGGCCTTCTTCAGCAGATCGGTTATTGGTGACGTTATTCGGCTGTAGTTCTGTATAAAGCGTTGGTAGAAGCCTGCTAATCCAAGCAATCTACGAACGTCCTTCACGGTTTTTGGCCGGGCGTAGTCTAAGATGGGAGAAATTCTGGAAGCATCGATTGCGACGCCTCGATCGGTTAGTAGATAGCCAAGGTACTTCACCTGCTTCCTGCAAAACCGTGACTTTTCGAGGGAGATAGTCAGGTTCGCCTTCCTCAACCTGTCGGCCACGATTTTGAGCAGACGCATATGCTCCTTCAGGGTTCTGGACGCTATCACGATGTCATCGAGGTAGACGAACACCGACGGCATCAGGTCGAACCCGATAACCTTGTCCATCAACCTGCACATCGTGAAGGGCGCATTGGTCACTCCAAAAGGTAGAACCTTGAACCTAAACAACCCTTTAGTCGTCCGGAAGGCCGTGTAATTCCTGCTTTCCTCCTTAAGCGGGATTTGGAAGTACGCGTCCTTCAAATCGATGATGGAGAAGTACTTCGCGTTCTCCAACCGTTGAAAAATCTCCACCATATTCCGTATCGGGTAGCTATCCTTAACCGTCATGCTATTCAGTCTACGCGAGTCCAGACAAACCCTGATTTTGCCGTTGGATTTTCGGACTGGTACTAAGGGATTCGTCCACTCGCTATAGCACTCCTCTATGACGTCCATGTCCTTGAACCGCTGAATTTCCGCATCGATTTCCTTTTGTATGGCCGGTGCTGACCGGTACATTACTTGGTTTTTCGGCTTCGCTCCTTCTTTGAGTACGATCTCGTGTTCGATCAGATGCGTCCGTCCTAGATTGTTGCTGCTCGTAAACTCGAAATCCTTGATTACTTGGACCAGCTGTTGTCGCTCCTTATCGGTTAACTCGTGCTCTACTTCTAACGTCTCCACCGTCGGTTCTTGTGGCTCCTCCGGGACATCAAATGTTGGTACATCCAGTGTCGTATCGTTTCCTGTCGGCTGAAGTTTTGGAAGCTCTCCCATCGGTTCAAGAGTGAACGCGATAGTCTCCTCTGTGTTTGCAAAACACCCTACCGGTTCTGGTCCGTTTCCTAGATCTGCCATCGGCGAGATTCCGAAACTGCGCCAGAAATTGCAACCAAGAATCGGTTTCGAAATTTGTGGTACTACCACGGTTGGCACCACTCTGGTCACGTTCTTGTATGTAAATGGAACATTCAAATACCCTAAACATCGATATTCGGTGTTGTCGGCTGTACAGACTCGTAATCTCGTTGGCTGTAGTTTTAAACCGTACTTCTCGGAGAGTTCCAGTGAGTTTACCACACTGATTCCCGCCCCCGAGTCAAGCAAACCTACGATTTCAGTATCAAAAACGTTTACGCGCAAATACGGGCACTTTCTTGTCTGGATTTTGATTGTGTGTATTCGGTCAACTGGATCAAAATTGGCAACCTCTGTGGGAACCTTACTCTCATTTGGAATGTCCGGGCTCCCCGTCGCACACTCCTTCACTGGTTTCCCTGGTTGGTTCGACTCCATCTGCGGCTTGATTCCGCACATCGCTGACACGATCGTATTGTTCGCCCTAGATCTCCGCATCCATAGCAGAAGATTGCTCGTGGTTCCTTGCAGTCTCGCCAATTGTGACCTACCTTTCTGCAGTTCCAACACGCGTTTCCCTCCGGCTGTCTTGACGGCTGCTGATTCGACCTATTAGTGTTGTCCGCAGGCACCGTTAGGTTTCCTTCGCTCGATCTTTGGCCTCGACGGTTGATTCTTGCATCCACCACGTCCAAGTCCTCCCGCTCGTCACTCTCCTCCTGTGCCGATGCACATTCGATCTGGTTGACGTTCCGTTGGTTCCTCTGTTCCATATGCCCAGGTTCCGCGTGGAGTTGGAAACTACTATCTGCCGCATCGATTCGGTGGTTTAGCTGGATCAGGTGATCCAGGTCACGAACTGGTATAATTGAGATTTTCGATCGGTAGTGTGGGCGCATGTTGTCCCACACAACCTCGAATTTTCGCCTCCTGGAAAGTGGTCTAGAAAGCATCTTGTTCAAACGCTCGATCTCCGATACGAATGCGCTAAACGATTCGCCCCTGAGCTGCTTTCGATCGTGAATCTTCTGCCGAATCCCTTGGTCCTGGTTTGGATTCCCGAATCGAAATCTTATCTTCTCCTCGAAGTCTTCCCAATCTACAAAATCGTCCACGTACGTGAAGAACCAGTCCGAGGCTTGGCCTTCCAGGACCAGGTGTATATCTCGCAGCAGACCCTGCTGAGATACCCCTTCCCGTGCGGCGATCTTCTTTAATTTGTATAGGAAATTTTCCACTGATATAGCCCTGGAGTCTCCTGAAAAGGTAAGCTTCCAGTGCTCGATCCTTCGATTCTGTCGGCTGTTCCTATTTCGAAAACCGTCCGAAGCATACGATCCTCGTTCGCTGAACCACTCGTCAATAGGAGGTCGACTGTTCCTTTGTCGTTCGTCTACAAGGTTCAAGCTTCGTCTGTCGTCCCTGCCTGGTCCCCTGTTTCGATTCTGGTTCGACTCTCGCCGGTTGGTTCGTCGCAGTTCGTCGTAGTCGCTGTCGGAGTCTTCGGTCCTACCTACTCGGGTTTCCATCACTCTGTGGCTGGTGTTTGGTTTCGTTTGGTGTAATGCGAGTACTGCCGTCTGTCCGCAGATGTCCTTGGCTACTCCGTAATCCCATTCGCTGAATGGTAGTCTGGAGCTCACGGATTTTCTCCTGCAACTCCTGGTACGTCGGTTCACCTCTTTTTGAACTACTTGGTTCCGTTTCGGCTTTGGACTGCAGCGACAGGTTCTTTGAGTATGCACCCAAGGTTTGTGGAGGTCCGGTACTTGTCCTACCTTCTTCGTCTTCCGGTAAACTCTCCGCACTGGTCCTGAGCGTCTCCGAAATCGACCTAAGAAGTTCCTTCCTCGTATTTTCCACGTCTTTATCAGTGGTTTCACCCCTTCGAACACGCAAATAATAGTGCTTCAAACGCGAAACTAGCCTAGGGTCTCCCTCTTTACCTTGCCATGCTTGTTGAATTAATAACACACGGTTCGAGATTATGTCCACCTCTTGCTCAAATTTATAAGGGGATCTATAATCTCTTCCCTCTTTTTGATCCGTTTGAAATAAATTACGCAACAACCGAAGTTTTGACTGAATATCTTTCTCCGTTTCTTCTTTATAGTTTCGCAAAATCAGCTCATAATTAATTTCCTCGTTTGTTAGATAATCAGCATGTGGAAACGACATTTTGAAAAGTAATAGAAATGTGTGCAGGTCGATTAAGTTACAAAAATACTAATAAGTTCACTTATGTATATTATAATAAATTAAGGTTTATAACAGCACAAATACACAAATAATTACAAATATCCTCACACAACAGAAAAAACGTAATAAAGATAATATAAATGAAAAATATCAACTTTGTGTGTGAAGCGAGTAGTAATAAGGAGTTTATGTATAAATATAAGGAAAATACCGCATACGATTTTTAATAAAAAGTTTTTAATGTGTTTTATTATAATTACTATGTATTCTTGCAAAAAAAACATGAAAGAAATTCTGAAAATGTGCAATATTTCAATAAGCGCCAAAAATTCGAAAAAATGTGTCTGCCTTCTAAACGTTTGGGCGCCAAAATGTAGCACGCAAATTGCGGCTAAGAGTTTTCCCGTCTTCTGCTTCGTTCCCTGGCTCCAAAAACAGACGGCTTAAGCGCCACCTCCGAAGAGGACCGTCTGTCGAGTTATGTTTGCCCGGCAAGAAACCCAACCTCAGGGCGGGTTTGTTTTATAAGAGACCAAATAGCGATTTAGGGACGATACAGAAAGTTCAAAAGTATGGCTAATCGAGATATCTCACTTATAGAGGTCGCCTTAAGCGATTCTCAAAATATGGTTGATGCTAACCGTCGTTCTACCAACTCACAAAGACACCACTCACGAGTATCATCATTGGAAGAACTCACCAATTCAAATTTTCCTGTTAGCTTCGGACACGTGAGTGGAGAGACTGATTTCCCAGGCAGTCTATCCTGGCGTACAAAAAGATTAACAAAAAACAGGTAGAACGACGCGAACGTGAGAAATCTCAAAGACCAAAACTGTTACATCGGGGAAAGCTAACATTCTACAAAAACAGCATTTGAAGGTAACGAAAAAACTAACGAAACATTTATTCAATTTGATAACCTAGGTTTTTTAACGCATGTTCCTCTCCATGCTATTTCATCTTCTTCTACTTCCTAGCTTTCCCTACGTGTGTGCGGTATTAATTTGTTCCTAATCTGTTCGAGTTCTATCGACATTAATCGACATCACTTCTTCTCCGAGCTCGGTTAGTTGTGTGGAGGGTTCAACACATGCGCATGGTTAATAGGATTGGTTTTTACTCACGGTACCTTTTTAGCTGCTCATGAATGCCGCCGACAAAGAAGAAGCGACGGTGTGGCGGTCGACGGACGGCTTGGTAAAACAGAATGCTATTCTTACCGCATCCTACGCTGGTATTGCGCCGCTACCTCCAGATGCGTGCGACGCGCGGCGGTTGCGAAAGTGCGCCTTTCTCGTTGCCGGTTGCTGAACGGACCGGATCACCGGCGCAGATGCTCCTCGGTGTCGATGACGATGGGGGTCGTCGATGGCTTCGTCGGTAAGGTGACTACCACATGGCCGACGTAGAAAAACGTGGGTTTCGGCCGCCTCCGGTGGGTGAATGTTCCGATCACCGAAAAAGTTGCTTGATGGCGGATCTGACGATGGGGGTCGTCGGTGGCTTGGTGGGTACGGTGTCTACTTCACGAACACCAAAGAAAAACGTGGTTTGGCCGCTCTGTCGGAACGGTTGTTCCCTTCCGGCTTTCCCCTCAAACCGGGACTTTTGAACACTGCGACGTGGGGTCGAGAGCGCGTTTAGCGAAAAAGGTGCGGTGTGCCGAGCTTTCGGCCGTGGATCAAATCCTGAATAAAAAGCCGTCGAACGGCTGTTCGACACGTTTAACAAAAAGTTTACTCCACACAACAAAAAATATCACCTTTTTCTATTCACTAACACGCACACACAATCTACTTGACCGCACTTAACCTTTTGGCTTAGGTTATTGAACTGGCTAACTGGCTAACGGAAAGGAACGAAAAAGTAACATTTAATTCAATCTAGAAGACTTCTCACATTTTATAAGTATTACCAAATATAACACACCGCGACACTAAACTTAGAACACGCACTCCCGCCTCTTCCACGGTCCAGGTCAAAATGGACGAGTAGAAGTTCTGTAGGTCCTCAGATAAGGTCGGATCCCAAGACTTCGTGGCCGGAAATACGTAAAATTACCGAAGTAATTTTACGATCTTTTCAAACGACAATTCTCATCAACCACGAATGAGAACCGAATAAATTGCTATCTCTTTCACTTTCATACTCATCTGAATGATCTGTATCGCTCTATCTATTTTTAAATACCCGATCTATTTTTGACGAGAGAGTTCGGGCTTGAACATTGAACCTCGAGATTGTTCGGGTTTCGTGGTGTAGTGGATAGAACGGCAGGAATTTTATTTACATGTATTAGACTTGTGAAGGCGACTTGCATGCAAGTTGTATGCGGTTTTGAAGTGCATGTCATTTTGAATGGTGACATTGAATATTGCAAAACATTTATAGTGAACTTTGGAATTTAGTACATTTGACACTGAAAACATTAAATTTGAATGAAAAATAAATTAACACGGATAATAAATTAACATTGAAGAACATGAAAAATATTTAATTTAATATACAATTTATGTACATTTTATATACATTTCATCTAATAAAGAATAAATCTTAAAATAATATTTACACAAAAGTGACCATGCTACACACGACACGTTTTACTTGGGACGGACTACTGAGGAACGAAGTTTATTGCGGGCGAACGAAATACGTTACAGAGATGTGTTCTGTTCTGCGGTTTATTTCAACTGATTCGATTCGATACTGGTTTGCTTATTTAACTATAGGGAAATTCAGTATAAAGAGGATCGAAAAGGCCTATCCGAATGTAAATCAAAATCGGATTTCTCTCACTAGCCGAAGGCTAGTGATAAGGAAGACTGATATCTGGCTATTATGCCTTTGACATTGGAACAAATGGGATGGCTATTGGTATCGTTAATTTTAGTACAGAGAGTATCAGAAAAATATTGAAATTGGGAGATAAATTTCTACTTAGCTCTAGGGTGGTTCCAACATATGCCGGCCCCTGTTGAAAGGTCGGACCTTTCAACCGACTTTCCTAATGCGGATGCTGAGAGAGGGCTTCGGGGTTTCTCGTCGCAACTCGGGAGACTCGCCGGTCTGTTTTGGTTCCGCTGCTTCTAAACACCGCAGGTCAGCGACCTCGATGTTGGTAAACACCTCGCACGTCGTCTGGGTCAACGACCATCGGTGGTGGTGGTATTGTTCGCTTCGGACGATTACTTGTTGGCTGGTGTGACGTCATCGGGAGTTCTTTCGTTGCGGCGCACTCGAGGGTCGATTGGGTTGTTTCGTGGTTCATCTCGCAGTCATCGGGTTGGGCGTACTCAATGGTTACCCATCGGAGCAGCCATCGAAGCCGCAGCACATGCCGGAGTACAAACATTCCATTATTTTTTTGAAAATTCGTTATAATATAATACTTACAGGGTACGGAGGCCCAAAGGCCTCCGATCGTTGCGCAGCACTAGTGTACTGCGATCGGTGATTATTCAGGGTCGGTCCCAGTTTGACGAATGGGAAGCACGCAGATCTTAGCGATTCCACGTCGATATTCTCCATCGGCTGTCCGGACGTCTACGACCCGGATGTTGCCATCGTCCCCACGAAAAATGTTGGAGATCCTTCCGTACTTCCATTTCAGGGGCGGAAGGTCGTCTTCTTTCAGGAGAACCATCGTTCCTTCAGCGACGTTGTCCCGCACGCGAGTCCACCTAGTGCGCGGGTGGAGGCCAGAGAGGTAGTCGGTTGACCACCGCTTCCAGATTCGCCGGAGGAGCTCTTGGTTCTCTTGGTAGCGATCTAGTCGAGTTCGGGGTACCTCAGAGAGGTCGGGTTCGGGGAAGCAAGTAAGCGGACGGTGAACGAGGAAGTGGCCTGGTGTTAGCACCTCCAAGTCGTTCGGATCGGTCGATAGCGGCGTCAAAGGCCGCGAATTTAGGCACGCTTCGATGCGGGTCAGCAGAGTCACGAATTCGTCCTGAGAGAGGACGGAGTTCCCGACGGTCCGACGAAAGTGCTGTTTGAAGGACTTCACAGCTGCCTCCCACAACCCGCCAAAGTTTGGGCTGCGGGGCGGAATGAACTTGAAGATGATGCCTTCATCTGCGCAGCGGTCGACTACTTCACCTTGGTGTTGCTGAGAGCGAAACTGCTTGGCCAGTTCCTTCAACTCCCGCGCTGCTCCTCTGAAGTTTGTGGCATTGTCGCACTCTATGAGGCTCGGCTTTCCTCTTCGAGTAATAAACCGATGCAACGCTGCTATGAACGCCGCAGTGGAGAGGTCGTAGACTAGCTCTATATGAACTGCCTTGGTTACAGGGCACACGAAGATGGCTACGAAACACTTTATGGGAGGTGCCTTCCTGGTTTTACGGTACTGGAACGGTCCACAGAGGTCTACTCCGGTATTGATGAAGGGCAATGTCGGAGTAACTCTCTCTGGCGGCAAATCTCCCATGAGCTGCTCGAGATTGCAAGGGCGGCAGCGAAAGCAACTTACGCAGGAGTGGACTACACTTCTGGCTAGATCTCGCAGGCGAAGTGGCCAAAACTTCTCCCGGACGCATGACGCAAGTAGCTGAGGTCCGGCGTGTAGATTCTTGAGGTGGTAGTACGATACGATAAACGTTGTTAGAGGATGTCGTGCGGGCAGAATGATGGGATGCTTTCGGCATTCAGAGATGGCCGCATTCCTGAGCCGGCCACGAAGTCGGAGGATGCCATCGACGAGAATTGGGGCGAGAGTACGTAGATCAGAGTTTGAATCAACCTGACCGTGTTTGGCTACAGCTGCGAGGTCCTTGGCAAAGGTTTCGTGTTGCGCTAGTCGAACTAGGCTGTCGGTGGCTTCCGCTAGCTCCAACGTCTGGAGGAACCCGGTCCGCCGGTTAGAGCGATTGCGAGGATTGCTGTTATGGTAGAAGCGACGAAGCAGAGCGACGATACGAACGAGCGCTGGAAATGACGATCGGATGGAGAAGATTTCGTTTGGAGGGTGCACCTGCACCGGAAGCGATACTGCTCTTTCTTCTAGGAGTTCAGGCGGTATGTCGACGGAGGGTTGCGGAGTTAAGGGCGGCCAGAACCTTGACGGTTGGCTTAACCATGGCGGGCCATTCCACCACGATGCGGTTTCTTGCAGCTGTGCAGGATACATGCCGCGGGAAATTATATCCGCAGGATTTTCGATGCCAGGAACATGCGCCCAAATGCCGCTGGTGGTGAGATGCTGCACTTCAGACACTCGATTCGCAATGAAAGTTTTCCACCGCGAAGGTGTCGAACGCAGCCAGTGCAAGGTGATCATCGAGTCTGTCCAAAAGATCGATTTGGCGTTCAGCGCTGTACTGCTTTGGACCTTGTGATAGAGGTGACTTAGCAGAAGTGCCGAGGAGAGTTCCAACCTAGGCAAACAAATGCGCTTCTGCTTCTTCGAGTCGCCGAGGGGTGCCACCTTGGATTTGGCGGCTAGCAGGCGAACGGCGATCGATCCGTCAGTCGAAACGGTTCTCAAATAGAGACAGGCTCCGTATGCCTTCTCAGAGGCGTCGCAGAACCCGTGCACTTCAATCGATACGAGAACGGAGGCAGGCGCCGCCCATCTTGGAATGCTGATTGTAGCTAATCCATCGAGACTGTTGCGAAACTCCAACCAATGTTGTTGCTCGGATTCGCCTAAGGGATCGTCCCAGTTCTTGGAGGAGCGCCAGAGTGTTTGAACGAAGAGTTTGGCGAGCACCACGACCGGCCCGATCAATCCAAGAGGGTCGTAGAGTCGCGCCGTGTCCGATAGAACGATTCGTCGAGATATTGGTCCATCCTGAGACCACGTGGGAACGGAATAACGGAATTCGTCATCCGTTGGCTGCCATTGCAACCCTAGCGTCTTGATCGGAGCAGAAGGAGATTCCAGCGAAAGTGTGGTTCGTTCATCGCGAAGTTCTGACGGTATTTTTGAGAGAATCGCTGGCGAATTCGACGTCCATTTCCGCAAGCTCATACCGGCAGAATTCAGCAACTGCAGAAGCTGCTGACAGGTTTCTTCACCTTCGTCCTCGTCGTCAACACCGGTCAGCATGTCGTCCATGTAGAAATCCTTGGCTAGGATCAACGAAGCGAGAGGAAATTCTTCGGAGCCATCCTTGGACAACTGCTGAAGGCACTTCGTCGCCAAATAGGGG
The DNA here is from genome assembly GCF_035046485.1 of Aedes albopictus. Lineage (NCBI taxonomy): Eukaryota > Metazoa > Arthropoda > Insecta > Diptera > Culicidae > Aedes > Aedes albopictus. The sequence goes on from NC_085138.1 coordinate 173,011,413, forward strand.
GCGGATGCGGTGCCATACGTCACTGTTGTGAGTTCAAAGGTGCGAAGAGGTTGCGAGGGAGAATCACGCCACAGAATTCGCTGCAAAGGGTAGTCCGCAGGGTTTATACGGATCTGGCGGAACATTTTTTCGATGTCCGCAATAATAACAAATCGGTGCATGCGAAAGCGCAAAATGATTGCCAGCAGGTCGTCTTGGATGACTGGGCCAACCATCAGCGCTTGGTTCAGGGAGATTCCGCTATCTGTGGGGCAGGAAGCATCGAATACTACCCGCAATTTCGTGGTGGTACTGTCAGCCTTTTCAACGCCGTGGTGCGGTAGATAGTACGACGTACAGTGCGACAGAGCTGCTTCGTCGCACACTTCCCGCATGTGGTTAAGCTGGTGGTATTCATCGATGAAGGCTGAGTACGAGGTCATCAACTTGGGATTGGCTAGCAGCCGACGTTCGAGAGCGAGGAATCTTCGAGCAGCAATCTCTTTCGAGTTTCCTAACTGGTTGAGAATCAGTGGGCGCTTGGGAAGGTTGACTACAAAGCGACCCGATTGGTCGCGAAAGACAGTGGCGGCGAAGTGCTCTTCACACTTGGATTCCTCCACCGAATGAGTGCTGTTGGTCCAGCAGGATTCGATTTCCCAAAACCGAGAAAGCTGTTCGTTGAGAGATTCTGCACTGGTGACATGAGCGAGCTTCGGAGTACCTTCGGATGCTTGGTTAGAACCGACCTTCCCGGATGCTACCCAACCAAAGACGGTGTTCTGCAGGATCGGCCTTTCGGGTCCCAGTTTGATGAAACCTTCAAGCAGCAGGTCGTAGTACATCTCCATTCCTATGAGGAGATCGATGGGTCCGGGTTCATGGAACTGAGGGTCAGCTAAGGTGAGATTCGAGGGGATGTTCCATGGCGAAGTGTCGATGCATCTGACCGGCAGCTCTCTGGTTATCTTCTTCAAGACGTGACACCGAGCATCAGCGACGAAATCCGAGCAGCGAGAACCCATCCGAACGAGGACAGCGTGGTATGAAACGACGATAGAATTACCCACACCTCCGATTTCTTGGCGATCGGAGTGGCGAGGTAACTGGAGTTTCTGGACGAGATTTTCAGTAACCAGGCTGAGTTGAGAAGCGGAGTCCAAGAGCGCTCGGGCCCAATGATGGTGTCCGTGATTGTCGAAGATCTTGATGACAGCAGTCTGCAGCAACACAGTGGCAGGAACAGTACGGGAACTTCCGACGAGGGTGGTGGAGACGAGCGTAGAGGCGTTGTTTGATGGCGATTGTGCTTCCGCTGACAGCGAAGTTCGAGAGTGTGAGGGTTGGTTCGATGGGCATGTTTGATTGCCCGAGGGTGACGACAACGATTGCGAACTGACAGCGGAAGTGGGTGGTTTTGTCGGGGTGGACGAACGATCTTGCGATTGTTGGTGGAGCATGGTGTGGTGCTTCTGGCTACATACTCTGCATGCACTGGAAGAGCAATTTCTAAGTAGGTGGGAGGAGGAGAAACAGTTGATGCAGAGGTTTTTCTTCTTGACCTGCTCGAAACGTTGGACGACTGACAACTTCTGGAACACCTCGCACTTGAAGGGAGAGTGGGACGGTTTCGAACAGAACGGGCACGCACCAGCTGACGGACTAACTGTAGTAACGGTGTGGACTGTATTTATTTTGGATTTGTGTGACCGGAACGATTCCGGTTTAGCGGGTTCGAACGAGCGAGACTTCGACGGCGGCAGCGATTGCAGCACCGTAAGATGAGTACGAAGAAACTGGATTAGATCTTCGTATTTGGGAACCTCTGTTGATCGGTGGTGAGCTTCCCACTGCTTAAGTGTGGACGGATCCAGTCGGCTACAGACCATGTGTGCCAACAACACACTCCATCCTTTCGTTGGAATGCCCATCTTGTCAATCATGCACAGGTTTCGCTCGAAATCATCAACCAGGTGCATAAGAGACTCGTAGCACTCTCTCTTCATAGGCTCGATCGCGAATAGGGAATCAATGTAGGTTTTCACGACTAATTTCTTGTTGTCGAATCGCCTTTCCAACAAGGTCCAAGCGACAGAATAATTGGCAGCAGTGTGCTCGACGGATTCGATAACCCTTTTGGCGTCTTTGGAAAGGGAAGCGACAAGGTACGATAACTTGTCGATAGGCGATAGCTGGGGATTCGAGTCTATGAGAGATTTGAAAGTATCTCGGAACGTGATCCATTCCGAAACGCACCCAGAGAATGTTGGGAGTTTAACTTCTGGGAGCTTGATACGAGAGAAGGCGTTATCGGGAACATTTACACTGCCTCTAGAGGTAGAAGGGACAATTGCTTGCGTTCCTGCGGAAAATTTGCGAAGTTCTCTAGTGAGAAAACTGTGAACCCGTACAAAATCGTTTTCGAACCCCTGTCGAATGACGCGATTGGCTTCTTCCGTAACTCTCATGCCTTCTTCATCCGTTTCGAGCCTATCGCTTTCATCGCCGTACAGCTCAATTTTTAATCGATTGGCCTGAAAGTCACTGTACAAAGCCTCCGCTCGTTGCTTCCATCCTTCGAGCTGTCCTCTATCGCGCTCAGCCGTAAAATTATCCACAAAATGCTTCAAATTGGCCATGGTGTCCAAGTAGAACCGCTCTTGGTGGGAAAGTGTCCTCAAACTCGGCGACATTTTCCACACCTGGACGATCGAAATCAATCGCTCAACTCCTCAACTATGCTCAAAACGAAACCACCGACCAATTTGAAAGCCAGAGCACCTAGCTACCAACCAAAACGCTCATCCGGGATGAAAGCAACGAAGCAATAGCCACTATCAGTTTTCTCGCAAATAAAATATCAATTCGTCAACCAAAGAACCCTTCTACTCACAGTAGCGTGGCGATCTGACGCCGTTGACCGACGTCCTATTGTCCGGTGCAGCACAATACAGACCCAAGCCAAGCCGGCGTGGTTTGCTCGCACAATGGGGACCACGCTGGAAGCACGTTGGATTGCAGCACCTCGGGAATCGCAGCTTATCCTCGAACGGCACTAACGAGATCGATGTTAATTAACGATCGATCTTACGCGCACTGTAATTATGCTGCTCTAGGGCAGGCAATCTTCGCAATTTCACTTTCAGAAATAGTCACTGTTCGTCACTGTACGACGTCACGTGACGTGCGGTATATGTTCACTCCTCGATAGTACACCGAACCGCGAATCGAATTGTCCGAATCGATTACCGTTTTTTCGAGAGGCACTAAACGGTTGATCCGGTTCGAAGGACCAAAAATGTAACCGCGGCGGAGTTTGGGAGACCGACGGAGTGTTTGGGATCGTTCTTTCACTGCACTCAAACCGACACGACACGTTTTACTTGGGACGGACTACTGAGGAACGAAGTTTATTGCGGGCGAACGAAATACGTTACAGAGATGTGTTCTGTTCTGCGGTTTATTTCAACTGATTCGATTCGATACTGGTTTGCTTATTTAACTATAGGGAAATTCAGTATAAAGAGGATCGAAAAGGCCTATCCGAATGTAAATCAAAATCGGATTTCTCTCACTAGCCGAAGGCTAGTGATAAGGAAGACTGATATCTGGCTATTATGCCTTTGACATTGGAACAAATGGGATGGCTATTGGTATCGTTAATTTTAGTACAGAGAGTATCAGAAAAATATTGAAATTGGGAGATAAATTTCTACTTAGCTCTAGGGTGGTTCCAACAGGCGATCCTTTGAAATTTAGCGGAACCCTGTTGTTGGGATGAAGTACACTGATCTATGTAGATGGTGGAACCCAGACAAAGGGATGAAGTACGCATAAGAAACCCGGAGGCGATCCTCGCGGGGGATACGGTAACATTGAGACCTGGAGGCGATCCTCAGGATGATTCTCATGTACCAAGGTGAAACCCAACACAAGGGATGATAGTACACCATTGCGAGACCCGGAGGCGATCCTCGCGGGATGATTCTCGAGTATCAGATTGAGACCTAGAGGCGAACCTCAGGATTATTCTCAATGTCTGAAGCAGAATATTATTTTTCGAAATATTAATTGAAATTATTTTTTTTATGTGTACAGAAAAAAAGAAAACTATCAAAAAAAAAAATATATTTTACTTGAAAATAATTCAAAAACAAAATAAGGAAAATAAGAGCTGATCCAAATATCACTGTCAAGACGGCCTGGATGGTATCAATGCAAATGCGATCAAAAGAGGAATTATGGTCAAGATTATCTTAAAAATACAAAATAAAAATTATATAAAATATCCATACATATAACAGGACATTTAATGAAATCCTTTCATTCCAGATCAAATAGATCCGTGAGATGGGCTCTGCAAATTCAAACAACCTTGGGATCTGTTAACCGTCTTGCATTCAAGATGTGAAAATATATTTAGTCTTAAAACCATAAACCAATGTTATGATCAAAGTTAAGCCACAACATCATTCTATGAAAGGAAGGAGAAATGTAGGATCGTAGTAGTCGAATAGTTAGAGAAATGACAAGCACGAATAATAAAGGATTGTTACTGGTTTCATTATACTGAATAGACGCGTTTTATTGACCCTACACTGGATACCGAGACGTTTATCAGGGCTGTATGGTCCCTATTTGCGCAATTCCCTGCGACCCTCATTGAAGTATACTTAGCAACGTACCTGACAATTGTTAGAATATGAAACTTAACAAACCCGAGAGTTAAAGTTACAATCAAATAATCACTCTTTCACTTTATACCTTACAGGACTTATGGACATCCTTAAAGATGTGACCATCTTTTATGTATTAACATTATCCTTAGACCATGAATAGTACCTGAAAAAAAAAAAAAGAAAAAGGCAAAACATTAGTACATATTGATGCAGTCAAATTTTTAAACAATCACCTATAAGCAATACACGTATAAACCACACCATTCAAAAAAACTTTCGAAGTATTGTTTTTGCTGATTTATCAATACGCACTTCGGGAATTTAGAAGCATTGTTTGTGTTTCCCAAAACAATGATGCGGCATTAAATTCAAGGTGAAAAAGGGTTGGGTCCAGACGTATTTATGACTCGCACTTGAAAAAAAAAACGCATGAAATTGGAAAATCAACTGTCTCTTCGAGTGGGCTTGCAATTAGTAGCGGTTTTATGCTCTGGGTGTTATTTGGGTAACGAGATCTAACCTTCGGGATTTCAAAGGTGGTCTTTGCATTTTGCATATTGAGTGGTCAAGAATCAGAAACGGAATTGCTCAGCAAACACTTTTACTAGGAATTTCCATGTAATTTGCATGTTTGCGGTTTAATATTCCGAAGAGGATGTGAATCATCCCTAGGAAAGTTAGTCAGTTTTAAGTAATTTATTTGTATGAATTGATTGACACCTATTTTTAATTGATTACATATTTATATTTGAACCTGTCATGCGATATACGAATGCTAACCGAAAAAAGGCTCTCACTGTATACCTGTGGAAGTGCTTACAAAGGACTGAGCTGGGAAACAGGCTATGCCTCAATTGACTTGTAAGAAGCCAGAACTAAAAGCAGAAGAAAACCCATCAAGGGGGTAATCAAGTCGTACTTCAGTGTGGAGGTGTATCGTAAATGTGTTTCATTCAAACCCTTCATACTCGTATGAAAAGTAAAAACAAGCCCGTCTGCCCGCGAAGACTTTGTCTTTGTGCCATCGAGCCGTGTTGGAATAAAAACAAAAAGTATACCGATGTTTTGTTTAAGCACCACACCACCCATTGCCTGATGGTAGCGGTAGCTGCATCTTGATGCATGGCCCTGCACTACATACTGAAAACACGAACGCCAGACATGTTTCGGTACTTGACTGCTTTATTGCGATACAAACCTGTATGCATCCATTGTGCATAACACTCATCATGGAAAGTGGAGAACATGCATTGTAAGTTGTTGGTAGGTTTACGATACATACCATACTTATAGTTGATAATTGACGAACCGCGCCCCGTGCCGCGCCGGTATGTTTAGGTCAAACGACGAGAACCACATGTTTGGAAGCATTTGAAAAATCTCTTTACGGTCACTGCATAATCAATGTGTTGGTAGGTACAAAGGGCGACATGGTGTGATGTGGAGTTCAATGCTTGATTTAAAAAATAAAGTCACTTGTAGGATGTTATACAGTCGGAATTCGTTATACACGTTAGATGGTATTTCACACGGCATGTAGTAAGCTACCGGCTGCTGGCTGTTCGAGCCCGTATGAAGTTAATCATCAATATTAACTTCTTTCTCGGCTAAGAATAACAGTACGGACCGCCTGTTCTGGTGGTAAGAGTACACTAAACAGGTGATCCCTAATTCATGGTGTGATGCGGCTATGTGCTTACCGTGCCTAAGAATGAATGACTGGGGGGGTTTAATAAAAATCTAACCGTTAACCAGGGCCGGATTTCAGCGGGGGCTCAGGAGGGCCATAGGGGCCCCCACAAAATTTCATTTCACGAATGTGAAATAAAAACAATCCGTCTAGAAAACCTTTGTACAAATGTTTCCAGTTTGAGTGAAGCCAGTCGGTTAAACAAACTTCCTGCGAAATCCAAGGATTTCCGAGTGAACGAATTTCGTTTGCCAAATTCACTTCCTCTGATGAGGAAGTTCTGGGATTGCTAATTCAGCACACACTTCCCTGAATGTGTGGATATTACATCTTCGGATGAACCTGCTGTCTTTTCTTGTTGATATGATTCTCTGTCTTCCACCCGGAATTCTTCTTCTTCTTCTTTATGGCTCGACGTTCGCATTGGAACTTGACCTGCCTCTCTTCAACTTAGTGTTTTTAGGGCACTCCCACAGTTATTTTCCCGATCGGAACGGGAATCGAACTCGCCGTCTCCGGATTGGCGATCCATAGCCTTAACCACTAGGCTAACTGGAGACCAATACTCCGTAACTATATCGTCGAATTCCTGCAATAGGGACACAACTCAAAAAAATGGGAATTTTCAGAATAAACGTTTGAAGGTTGGATATCTTGAAGAACCTCCAACCAGTTCATATATTTCACTCATCATTTGACAAAAGCAAACGAATTTTGATTGTTGTATCATGGAAAGGAACTGAAAGACTGTCTGTTGCATGTATTTTGAATGACTATTTTTCAACGACTATTGAAAAAGTTGACTGATTTTGAGTTATGCCTTTATTGCAGAAAATTGGTAGAAATATCGAATTCTCAACGAATTTCAGAACGGGTCTTTGTGTGATTAAAGTTTACATAGTTTTTTTTATCATTTGCCATCAAAATCTTAAAAATTACAATTTTTGAGTTGTGCCCCTATTGCAGGAAATCGACAATATAATCGATTGGAGCGCTGAATAGTTTTGATCTTTTCAAACCTCCTGGGCAGATGGAATTTATCCTATTTTGCTCCAGAAATGATTTGATTATTTCAAACATGTTTTGAAAACTACTTGTTTGCAGGCGGGATATTACTGTAAAGTTTATTTCAAATGTGGATCGTCGTCGTATGAAGAAGCAATGAGTTTCAGACCTATCAGTTTGACCTCTTTTCTTCTGAAATGCTCAGATCGCATCAACATCCGTGATGTTCATCTGGCCAATGAGCCTCTTCATGTGAACCAACATACCTACCAATCTGGAAAGTCTCTCTGGAAACTCTTACACAAAGTTGCTTACGATATCAAGAAGGCATTTCCTCAAAAGCCATCCTGCTTTGGTGTTTTTTAGTTTTTTAGTTTTTTATCGAGGGTGTCTTTGACTATGTGCCTTTCAATGCCATATTGGGTCATGGTATAGGTACCTTAGATCCAATGATTCACCAAACGCATAAATCCAACATCTCTTCTCGGCATTGCGTCGAGAAGCGATTAATAAATTGAGTGTTTGTGGATGCCCTCAAGGGGAGTCTTTTCGTCGCTTTTGAAGAATCTCGTTGCAGATCAGGTAACTCAATAATAGCGTTTTCCCTACTTATGGTTTTGCCGACTACTATCTGACGTTGTTAGCACCATTTTCGACCTGATGAAAAGCGCTCCTCACATAGTTGAGGCTAGGTGCAAAAAATAGTCTACATAGTTGACAGCGCCTTATTGAAATTGACAAAATTAAGCCACAACATCGCAGCGTATTTTTCAAACGTTACGTTCGAAACTACCTTGAGTGATATACGACCTAATGAGCTCTGTATGCAACATTAGATGATATCATCGCTGCTGTATACAAAATTTTTCAATATTTCTTCCACATTATCGAGGAGATTCCAGCCAGCGGCCCTCAACCGAACAATGGACCAACCCATGTGACGTTTTATTTTCACATAATTAAATTTTACCCCATGCGGATGGCAGACCGTATGGTGGCGAGGCTGGCATAACATCGATCCAGCAGCGGAGCGCGATGACGTATGGGAATGCACCCGTGCAGCAGCATTGATGCAATGCCTCTTCTCTCAGATGCATCAGTGCGCTGGCTGCCTAGCTGGCTTGTTGGATGCCGTTCGTTCATTGTAAGTATGTAGAAGGTGAAAGAAGATAATGATGAGCTCATTCGGAACAATCTGTCCATCGAGCGACGACGACGGTGCTGTGGCACGGTCGTAGAGAAACTGGTACTCTGGCCGAGCTGATTGATTGCATATTGCATGTAGGTTTGTGCCGAACGTGTGTGTGCCTCTCGGTTATGGCATGGCAGTAATAATGACGACTCAGTTTTATTTGGCGACGACGACGACAACGTTGCCAATATATTGTATGAAAGCCCATTCGATAGCCTTGAGAGTGGGCAAAAAACAACCAAGCAGCTGAAACAGGTTTGCGAGGGTATTTTTGGACGGCGCGGTGTTCGAATCATTGCCATCGATGAAGCGGAAATCCCACCTTCGTCAATAGAAGATTCCTAAGATATATATTTCCAGCTGTACTGCCAGGACAACGCCTAATACAATACTTTACCAATATGTCTTTCATTGGATTTGAGTAAATACAACAGATTTTCGCATTGTATGTTAGTATGGAATTCAAACTACAAATAACAACGAATGTTTCTTCTTTGATATGTATAACAATTTGTGCATGCAGTTTCATTCCAGAAAGCTGGCCGACTAGAATGTTTTAGGATTAATTATAGAAGCCATAATTTCTCAAGTGAGCGAAACATTTTTTTCAATTTTGGTGTACCTTTGATAGTGCCACGGAACACACACTTAATTCCAGCTCAGCTTCATCAGGTGACTACAACGATGACGCTGTTGCCAATGCATAGTATTAAGGCTTATAACCTGAGAGTGGGTAAAACACCTCAATTCAACTGTTGAAACAGGTTTGCAAGGCTTTTAGTGGAGTTTTATGACAGTGTTTGAATCATTGGCATCGATGGTGAAATTATGCTTTCGGCATTGGCAGATCTCTAAGATGAATATTTCCAGCTATTGAAGTGGCTGTGTTGAAAGGGCAGTTGATGAGCAAATATTCCATATTTTTTGTAATGAACAAATTAACCCAAACAAAATTGCGTATTAAATGTTCATAATTTGTGTTCCCACAAAAAAAAGAAAATATTTCATCCAATATACTTTGAGATAAAGAGTATTGAAATTTTGTTTAATAAACCATCCATGTACGGTTTGGGTCAAAAATGACCCTAATGCTAAAGGAGGGTTATAGCGGCCAGGCCTACTGTGCAGCGTTATTGATTTTACAAAAAAAATAGTGGGGACATCTCGTACCAACCGCTCATTTTATTATAGAGTAAAGTGAAAAATCGGTAGGAGTGACGTAGCTAAGAAGGTTAATGTCACTCCTTGGTCCTCGGATTCCTGCAAAGTTACCCTTTCTTACTAATAAGAATTCTCTTCTGAGACAAACGTGGAGATGCAGTGATTATCGACAACTACGTTTGTAATCACATTCCTTCCTATTCTCGATAACCGTAAGGATTTGGCTGGCACCGTTATTGACCTTAATATAGTTGAGAGTTCTAGAACTGTGCACATTAAGACTGCTGTGTCAATCACGGAGTAGTAACTACGATTTGTTTGATCAATTATGCCCATGCTCATTAGGCCTGTCCACTTTTTCAAAAATGTTCTCTGATTCTCAAGTCCAGCCCCATATTTTGATTGGCATTCTAAAAGAAGTAACTGGCTAAAATTTCAGCCAAATCCATTGGAAATAAGAGGTGCATCAAATCAATTTTGTGTTTTTCGACTGTTTTCGAACTTCAAAATATCATATATGCTACACTAAAAATGATGAAAAATTAGTTCTTTCGGCACAAATTGAAGCTTTTCGGGGGCAATCATGCTTTGGCGCGCAGAATGTTGAATCGTCAGCACTGATATTGATGGCCAACACGTTGTTTTTTGACACCCGCGATAGGGGGTAGCCAAGGCAAACTACAAGGAAGCAAAGCTACTACGTTTACTCCCCCCCCCCCCAATTCCTCCAATAAGCTAGTTTTTGGCTTTCCCGAATTTTGATAATTTTTGCTTAATTCCTACAGAATTGATGTCAAAAATGCAAATAACCACAAAACATTAGAGAATATGGTGCCGTTATAAAATATCCAACTTATTACGTATATTAGAGTGTTCTAGAACGAAATCTATCAAAAATTCAACTTTTTAAGGTTTTTCTGATTAAGGTACACCGGGGCAAGTTGAAACGGGTGGGGCAAGATGAAACGCGAAGTTTTGAAATAGATTTCAATACAATTTGGAAATTTATTCGTCGCTAAAAGATTGTTTGAATCAAAAACCATGTGTTATGGCAATCAAATTGTTTATCATCATTAGAAAACATCATGATAACCCGCTGTTTCATCTTGCCCCAACCGTTTCAACTTGCCCCGGTGTACCTTACAAATGTGATAATTACAAATGGGTAACTCTCGCTGAGACCGACCCACTATTTACACCTTGTCTTCAAAAATGTTTAAGGTGCCGATTTTCTGAAAGTCCTCGCTTAAAAAGTAAGGAAAATGCATTTGGTTACTCAAATTGATGGACCCCCTGTTAATTAGAGTCACAACAATTTTTGCAGGCCCCTCGATATTTGGCACATTTAAATCGTTATAACTCGAAAGTTTCTCCAAAAACCACCTCAAAACGAATTGTTGTTGAAACGAGGAAAGATAGAGCTACTATTTACAATAATAAAAAGTTGGGTCGACCATATTGATTTCAGCCGCCATCTTGGATTTTTATACCAAAACATTTTTTTCATCATGATGGCAACCACCGATTTTCCAAATGTTTGCATCAATTGAGAGCTGAGACATTTATACATAACATATAAAAAAAATGGGGGTTTTTTTTTCCTTATCAAAAGTTATCTGCAGTTTTGTAAATTAATCCACGTTTTCTCCATACATTTCCAAGTGAGCATTCAAATGTTCATAACTTTTTTATACGTCAGAACAATTATAAACAATATATTAAGGCTCCATTGGTGAAATTTTAAGCGAGATTGAAAAAGTTTTCTGGAAGTCATAGAAGTTTAAGTAAAACTTATAAGATGTTCGAACGAATTTTAAAAACATTATATCTTAATATGTACTTTATGAAACTTTTTCATTTTTTGTTGTGTTACAGCTTATAACTAAGGCTCTCATATGCAGCTTTGTTTGAGGTTTTATATTCACTACAAAAAATATGAAAAATCTGTTCATGTTCAGAGTAATATTTGAAGATTTACCATGTTTTGATCAATAAAAGTGCCAAATGCTTTCAACTTCTTAAAACTTTCTTAACCCTTCAGCGCGCGCGCTGTTGTAAAAAGTACAACAGCACCAAAAAACCTCGCTCGTTGTATACAACGTGCGCGCGATGCAGTTTCGGTTGCTTGATGGCGCGCGTCCTGGAAGGTTAATGTAGTATTTTTATACAGGACCTACTCAACTGCATATGCAGAGTAGGTCCTATGCATTTTCGTTCAATTAATACACTTTTATTAGTGGAAAACGTTTGGCAGATTACATGTGTAAAATATGGTAAATTTATAAGCATCGTCAACTACATAAGAAGATTTTTCATATTTTTTGTAGTGAATAAATTAACCCTAACAAGATTGCGTATTAAATGTTAATGTGTTGGTGTTCCCTCAAAAAAGTTTGAACATATTTCATCATTCTTTGAGATATAGAGTATTGGAATTTTGTTTAATAAACCATTTAGCTTTACTAAAAGTTCTATAACTTTCAGAAAACTTATTCATTATCTTTCAAAATTTTACCAATGGAGCATCAATATATGGTTTATGATTGATCAAAATTTCAGAGTTTTTTATTGACGTATAGAAAAGTTATGAACATTCGAAAAAAAAATATTTTGACGGAACAATTGCTGTACGGACAATTGTTTGATACAACGTACCTGTTACTGGTCAGAGATTTCATGAATAATAGGAAATGATGAAAGAATGCTCCTAGACGACATAAAATAATAATTGAATAGTAATCAAAGTTATTTTCAATACTGTGGGCAATTTTCAAACCTTTTTCTCTCTGCTTTTACCAATTACCGAAAGTGGAATTTCCGAAATCTCGATGGCAACGTTTAGAAAGCTGTCTAAAATATCCTCGCAAACCTGTTCCAGCTGCTTGGTTGTTTCTTTGCTTTTTGTTCTGGGTATTCCCGTCGTAAGCAGGAACGTTCACCATGGCATGGTCGGTTGATTTGCTTGCCACTCGTGAGGCTAGTTTATGGGCTGCAATACAATACATTAGCAACGTCGTTGTCGTTCTCATGAATGTTGTTGGGTTGTTGAATCATCACGTGCTGATTTTGATAACGATCCAAGTAAAAAAGACATGGACACCGTCTTTAGCCGTAGGCTGTGCAGACTGAATGAAACTTAACACTAAACAACGGACACACGGAACATGCACCAGTGGATACCAAGAAGAAACTATCCTCACGAAAAGTTTCATTGGCCCGAGCGGGAATCGAACCCTCACTCCAGAGCATGGTGCGATTAGAAGCTTGGTGACCCTAACCGCACGGCTACGATAGCTCCACTAATGGTAGAATGGTTTCTGAGTCACAGTTCCGTTAAATTTTACATTACAGTGAACCAATTTCAAATCTTTTAGCGTGAAAAACATAAACAATACCTCTCAATCATAGCTTTTTAGCGCTAGAATAATGAAAGTCGTATCTCATAAACATACTCACATGCAGAGTGTAATAAAGCAGTGGTTGACATTCGTTTATCTGAGGCATATTTTTCTATTATTTCTCTACTGCAATATTTTTTGTTCTAATGAAAAGAAACAAGATATTATTTAATTTTTGGCCTTGAAATACATGAAAAATATCAAGTTTGCCTCATTCAGTCGAATTTGAAAATTTTTAGATTTATTGCGCATTGCGCGGTTATAAGTGCGACGATGAAGTGCGGAATCTCAAATAAAAGTGCGATATTGCGTCAGATCGTTCCGGTGTCTTCACCGCACTTATTCATTAACTCGTGATGAATAAGTGCGGCGAAGACACCGGAACGATTTGATGCAATATCGCACTTTTATTTGAGATCCCGCACTTTGTCGCAGTCCAGTTAGCAATGCAATAAACTATACATAAAAAAATATCAATTTTCAAAACATTTCTAACACAATCTTTTTGTATGGTGACCTAAATTATAGATCAACTCGTAAATCATAAATTTAATGGTTTCGGTAGTGTAGTCAGGTTAAGCCTAGTGGCTAAGGCTATGGATCGCCAATCCGGAGACGACGGTGCTTGCCTCACAATATACTAATTCATGCAATGGCTGGCAAAGAAAGCCCTCCAATTAATAACTGTGGAAGTGCTCAAAGAACACTAAATTGGAAAAAGGCAGGCCAAGTCCCAGTGGGAAAGTAGAGCCATACAGAAGAAGACAGAAGAAGAAGAAGGAAGTGTAGTCATACTAATTTTTCATACATTTCATGTCTATAAAAAGAATGTTCCATCTAATGGCTAGTTTCCACCTGGTAAGTACTGTGTAAAAAGATAGGACAAGTAATGGTCACGTAAAACTTTTGCAATCAAAATTACTTAAGCGTTCGCAGTTGATAAGTAATTTGCAGTCAGAAAGATTTGCCAACAGATGGCACTGTCATGCGATGCTGTCAGTCATGTTGTTGATTTTCCGTACGGAATAATATGTCGATGTATTATTCCGTGAGTAAAAGGGACATTTCTCTTTTTTTGTGTTTCTTCTTTCGCGCCTGCGCGTTCACAGTGTGCATTAGTATTTAGCCGTGTCGCTCTATAATGTATGCTCCGTCGTCCCTCAGCATGGCTGCATCTGAACACGAGATTGAATTTCTTGAGGTTGAATAATTTGCCGTTACGAAGTTTAAAAATTTATAAAGACACCCCAAAACTGAATTGTTTTTAAATAGTTCGACTATTGAATAAAGTAAATAGCATTTGAGTTTAGCTGATGAGGAGACAATGATTCTAAAAACTGTTGCATCATAATCATTTCATTTCGTTTGTTGAATAAAATGTTCTATGGTGCACTAGAACCATGAGAAGTAAAGACTGTATTCGATGAAATTTGGACACAGAAAATAATGTATAGCTTTTGATTGCGTTCACAAAATCAAATATTTTTTTGATCAGGAATAATATATAACATGTAGCTAATACCATAACAATGACAACAAATTCAGTTTGGTATTGGCGCAGATATTGGTAATATCATAAAATAATATTTTAGCAAATTTTTTCATCCGTTTTAAAAATTGTAAAGGCTATAATTTTGATGTAACTCGTCAAGACGTCTGAAAATTTGACTCGAAGTTCTTAACAGAGTATCAATAAACTGGTAAAAAAAATTAAAATCTGTTCAATACGTTTTTCTAGTATTCAAAACTCAAATCGCTTCAAGGCATATTTTAGGTACATTTTAACCATTTTATTCCGTGTGTACTATTTTGTTTGTTCAACTGTCATGACTGTTCCGATTTTTATTAGCATTTGAAACTGTAAAACCATTATAAAACTGTTCTTAGCCAAATTGCTTGAAAATTTGTCAAGTTATAACTGTGTGAATGTCACGATACAAAAAAAAACATTTTTGCTTATTGTGACTTTGTGCCACATACGGCTATAACTTTATTACGGTTAGATCGAATTGAATAAAATTTTTACACAATATTTCTACATGTATACTTTACATACAGAACAGTTTTGATTGAAATCAGTTCAGTATTTTTGAATCTAGAGCTATAACGGTGAAGAAGTGATATTTTTTAAAACTTTCGTTTGCTCAAACTTCTCAAATGGCAAAATTCTTGTTTCAACGATATCTCCACCAATATTCAACCGATTTTGATGAAATTTGTATAGTATTAGCTTTACGTAATACACTATTCCTGGTAAAAAATAGTCATTTACCATTTAATTATGAAATCTTTCTGAATTCCAGGAATTCGTTCCGAGATCCCTACAAGAATTGCTCTGGGATTCCCTCAGAATTTTTGCTTGGGATTTCTGCAGAAATTCCATCCTAGATCTCTCTCGAAATTAATTCAGGATTGCTCCAGGAGCTCTTTCTGGGATACCTAAGGGAGTTCCCTCAGATATTATTCCAGCAATTTGTTTAGGATTTGTTCAGAACTTCCAGGAGTTCTCTCCAGGATTATTCCTGTAACTCCATACGGGATTCCTTCAGAGATTCCTTCATAGAATTCTCTAGAAATTCCTTCCGAGAATCCTCCAGAAGATTCCTATGAAATTATTCTAGAAGTTCTTTCAGGGGTTCTTTTACGAGTTTTTTTATGATTTCTCCAGAACCTTTTGGAATGTCTTCAGATTTTTATCTGGGAAAAACTATTGAAAGAATCTCTGAAATCGCTCGTGTTGATATTCCCTGCAAAACTGCTGGAGATATTCCTTAAGTAGCTGTTGGAGGAATTTTATATGGAACTCAAGAGCAAGTCTTGGAGTACTTCCATAAAGAAAAAAAAAACTTCTGGAGTATTTCCATGAGCAAAATTTAAGAAACTTCCAGAATGAATTCCAGAATATGTAATCTGCAAGGAATCCCAGTAGAAGTTCTTGGAGGAATCCCGGAAGGATATCCTGGATAAATCATTGGACAAATCTTAGAAGGAACTCCTGGAAGAACCTTGACTTATTTTCCAGGAATCTAGAAGTTCTGAAGAAATTCCGGAAAGAACTTTTGAAAATTTCCCGGAAGATACCCCGGGTAAAATTTCTGGAGAGGTCTCTGATGCCACCCCTGGTGTAATCTTAGAAGAAAATCCTGGAGAAACACCAGAAGAAGCTATGAGAGGAACCCATAAATTTACTCCTAGAGAAAACCTAGAAGGAGTTCCTGGAGGAATCCCGGAAGAAGCTAGAGGAATTACAAAAGGAATTCTTTGAGGATTCAAATGAGAAACGTCTAGAGAAAACCTGGTGGAACTTAAAAAGGTGTATCTTAGAAAGAAATCCTGGAAGAATCACTGAAAGAACTCCAGAACGAATCTAAGAATGAATTCCTATAGAAATCCTGGAAGGAACTCCTGAAATGATCCCGGAAGGAATTCCTGCGGCAATCTCCGAATAAATATCTGAGTGAACTCCGGATAAAAAATACTTAAGAAATCCCGGATGAAATTATTGTAGAATAGTTCGAAAAAACTCCTGGTAGAATCTTAGAAAACACCTCTGGAGAAAACCCTGAAGGAACTCCTAGAAGATCCCAAAAAAAAAAACAAAATAAATAAATCCTGAATTAGAAGGAACTCACGGAGGGATTTTTTGTAGAACTTCTAATGAAAATCTCAGAGACATTTTATAAGAATCCCCTGCGAACTTCTGGTGGATTTTTCGGTGGAACATCTGGAAGAATTTCAAGAGGACTTTCTGTGAAACCCCAAATAAAAACCATCGTACGGAATGCCAAAAGATTCATCACAAAGAATCTTTCGAGGATCTTCATTAAATTCCCCGTGAAGCTTTGTCCTACCTCGTATTTCATCTAAAACTCCGCAAGGTAACCGTCAGAGTCCCAGCCGAATTCCTCCCACCGTAGTCCGAACTCCAATATTGCAGAATTTATAATTAGTATCCAACCATAGTTCTCGCTGTAATACCATTAAAAGTTTTTTTTTATTTCTTTTTATTTGTGAATTTTAACTTTGGCTAATTCTTCACACACCCATTAAAAGTTCCCTCAGAATCCCAGCGTCTCTCATAAGCATTTCCCTTGGAACTCCGTTGCACGGTGTCAAAATTTCGATTATTATCGACCTTCCATGTACCTCGGATCTTTCTTCACAGAAAGTCAGCATTTTGGCTATACTTTTTTTTTATGTCTTTATTTATGAGATTTTCAGCCCGAGGCTGGTTCATCTCAGCTGGCTATATTGCTGTGTGCGTTCAAGATACAAACGGTGCCCAAATGCGCTCCAAACGCGGTAACACAGTGTTATCAAAGGCAACTTAGCAACCATAGTCAAAACCACCGCCAACCTAGGATTCAAAAGCTCCCACTGACATCGGGTTACTTGTTAGAAAATCTTACCGCATTTGGGGCTCCCGCATTTGATATTTGCATTTCGAATGCACACAGCAATACTTTATAATTGGAAAGTTTTAAAATATTACATCGGGGAAATTTTGTTTTATCTAAGTTTTTGGCTATTTTCCATACTAAAATTAATTAAATACTGATCTTAACCAAAAAACGTCCCATACAAAATGTATGAAGAAAATGTAATGTAAATGTAAGAAAAATCCGAAGTACATGAAAGTTCGATAATAATCGAGATTTTGACACCGTGGCGTTGAAATCTCACTATCTGGATTTTCCCCATACGCGCGCAAAAATTAAATTTAAATTTCAATCACACTTCCTGAGGAAACGAACAAAATTTCTCTAAGTCCAAATCGTAAACAACAAGGTCACGAAACGCCACACGAACAACGAACAATTTATCTAGCAACCGCCGTATGCAGTGCCCTTTTCTTCACATCCTTCTTACAGCATCGTTTCGTAAAAATGCTGGCGGTTAAACAAATGTCAAAATTACTTACGGAAAAAGGAGGAATTTTACTTGAGCGCTCTACTTGGGAACTGGAAACTTACCATAACGGTAAAACGTTTGATCGACCCGAAGATCAATTGTTCACCAGTTTACGGTACTTACTGGTACATTCATGAACACGTTTAATCCTTTAGGTTGCTGGCGAAATCTTAAAGCACTAGTATTTGTTAGACATATTCGTCTTTATTGATCTGAAAACTTTTGTCACAAATTTGTTTCTATAGTTTCATCATAAAGGACAAATTCGGGGGTCTCCTTCTATTTTCATAAATTTTAGATGCACAAAATCGTAGGTGTTGTTGTCCCTAGTACTAATTCAATGTTTTAATTACACCTAAACTTTGCGCATACGAGTCATATGCGCGCTAAAGCGCTTACTTAACTCATACCCATGTCATATGGCTCTGGATATGTATGAACTGAACACCTCTGGCTTTTGTTGATTTCAGCTCAATCGAGTGTGTTGGTTAGCTCTAGTACAGTGATTCCCAAAGTGGGCGAAATCGCCCCCTTGGGGGCGAAAATCAAGCCCAGGGGGGCGAAAATTTTAGAAATACAAATTGGGGGGCGAAAATACTAAAAAGGGGGGCGATTTTTTCAATGATTGGAAAACATCGAAAGTATTGAATTACAAGTCGAGAAAGTGAACTGAATCATAAAAACTCCCTGACATTCAAGCTACAGTTCAAGTTTTGTCTAGGATAATAAAAAAATGCTGTGACCATTAAACAAAAGCATCGACTTAATTTTACAGAATTAATGGAATTTATGTGGACTCTTTGGCAAAATTGCTAGACAAGACCGCTACACGTATTTCTGAAGGGTTTGTGTGATTCTGGAAATCTAAATATTTGGAAACTCCTATAATGAACATTCGTGAATCGTGATCAGTTTTTGTCAAAATTATGAAAAGAACATAATTTTTTTTTGCGAAATGATGAAAAAAATGCATTTCAACTCGTAGGCGGACTTATTCATGGAATTTCCAAGCAAAAACATGAATATCAGACGAATTTTAGAATATTTTGCTGATTAAATTCGTATCACAGTGTTTACAAACAACTGTGTTTGAAAATATTTCAGAGAAGCTTCTCAGAGGAATTCCAATTTTTACTGAAGTTAATTTTAAAACATTCCAAAAATTCTGCGTAAAATTCCATTTAAATATTCCATTTAAATCTAGTCATGAATGCTACATATTTATTTATTTGATATTTTTTTAATACACAGAAAGCATTCAAATTTATACGAAGCTCGTTGATTTGAATCTGGAGAAACATAACTACATTTGAAAAGACACCAATATGTATTATTATTATTTTTCTTTATTATCGAGATTTTCAGCCCTCGGCAACACACCGATATTTTTCAGAGTTGCACTTTCACATAACATATGTTTATAATTGTTTTCAAATTCTAGTGTTCGAAATCGATGATTTAACGATCAAAATTAAATAACTTTTTTTAGGTTGGTTCTAGAGGTTTGGCGTGTTCTACAAAGTTTTTCTGCATGTTAAAAGGCGTCTTTTGATAAAATGTTATAAATGATTAATTCCCCTAGAAGTGAGATAAAAAAATTATTTTTTCGAAATATTTTTTTAGAGGTGTGACGTCTTCGGCAAAGCTGTAGCCCATAATAAGAGATCAAAAATCGTAGAACATGTCAAAGCTCCACCTCTTACGGTTTTCGAGATATGGAGCGTTTTGTGCGAAGTACCCCTAAAAATAGTTTTTTCAGTGTAGCTTCAACAGATAAAATCCAACAGTTTTGTGACCTTCTACAAACTTGTTCAGGACGTCAAAATACACATTTCTTCCGAAGATGTCAAGTCATTATATCTTAAAACAAAAAAGTTATAGGCAAATTTATCATATTTTAAGGTGTACTTTCACCTTAAGTAACTATTTCCGGCGCAAAATGGCGCAGATGGCTCAGTCGGTAGTTGAAAGATTAAATTTTTTACTACCACTTGGGGGTGGAAACCCTCGTGGGCAATAGTGGGAAAGGTGGTTTAAATACATGACAAAAACTAGTTATTTTACCTGTAATACAAGAAAAATTAATAAAAGTTTATAATTTAGGATCCCGCAGTAATTTTTACTGCATTGCGTATTTTCCAGCAAGGGCCCATATAGCCGAGGCGGTAAACGCACGGGTATTCAGCATGACCATGCTGAGGGTGACGGGTTCGATTCCCGGTCGGTCCAGGATCTTTTCGTAAAGGAAATTTCCTTGACTTCCTTGGGCATAGAGTATCTTCGTGCCTGCCACACGATATACGCATGCAAAATGGTCATTGGCAGAGGAAGCTCTCAGTTAATAACTGTGGAAGTGCTCATAGAACACTAAGCTGAGAAGCAGGCTTTGTCCCAATGAGGACGTTACGCCAAGAAGAGAGAGAGAGAGAGTATTTTCCAGCAATATTTTACAACATTTTTGAGCATGATTTATTTATTGATTTACTTAAATCAGCGACACTTTACACCAAAGGTGCATTCGTGTCGTTTTTAAGCATTGTTTTTACCAAACAGAATATTTTATTCATGCTTTTGAATTTATATTGTTTACTATCAGATGATCAGGCAATTTCTGATAAAGTTACTTTAAAATTACCTATTTGAAGTTTTTTTTGGGGCAATATTCAAGTTATATAGCGCTAGAAATAGGAAGAAGGAAATATTAAACAGTTCAAGATGTGCATCAAAACACAGAGTAGATATATATATATATGTATCTGTATTAACGAGATTTTTAGCCCTTGGCTAGTTCATCTCGGGACCCACTCTTTACTTCCCTTCCGAAGGAAGAACTCACATTTTGCGAGTTTTGTCGGGAGTGGGATTCGATCCCAGGTCCTCGGCGTGATAGTCAAGTGTTCTAACCATCACACCAGGTCCGCTCCACACACAGAGTAGATTTTTTTCATGTATTTATATTTATATTTGTTGTTTGACTTTTCAACTACGGAATCAGTATCCGAAAATATCAGGAGAAGTTTTAAATCGTCCGATAGCAGATTAACAGCTTTTTCAGTAATCCACGAGCTTGACTTACACCTGGGAAGCAATTGAAATATATCAGATATAAATCAATAAAATACAGGGTGTGTCGAGAAATAATGCGATGTTTTTTTTTTATTTCAAACATTATTTTTAATCTCTTGACGTTAACCAATTACATGTTTAGACGTCCCATCGTATGCATCATGAGTCAATTGAAGTATTTTTTATATTTTTGACAGCACTTTTCACAAAAATCGAGTTGAAAATATTTTATTTAATCAAATTGATCATTTGATATAAAAGATCTACTTTATTTTCACCAGGAAATCGTCAAAATATGTATTGAAGAATGTAAAATTACAACTACCTTAATAAGAACTGCGAAGGTATTTATCATTTGATATTCTAACCACCGTAGCCATTCAATTCTATGACTATTGGGTAGGTAGTCATTCGTTTGGGAATAGATATGTTGTATATGTTGTCATAAGTTTGAAGAAATTCAATACTTTTATTTAGAACTAGCTTTAGTTATAACTCTCAGGAACAATATTTTGTCCTGATGTTTTAATTTTTAGTGATAAAAACTCACTGGTTTTTGCAAAAACGTTGTCACATATTGTCGGAAGAAACACAGTGCAGTAAAAATTTCTGTGGGCTTCTTAATTTTTTTTTTTCAATTTATTTTTCTTGTATTACAGGCAAAATAAATAGTTTTTGTCATGTATTTAAACCACCTTTCCCACTATTGCCCACGAGGGTTTCCACCCCCAAGTGGTAGTAAAAAGTTTAATCTTTCAACTATCGACTGAGCCATCTGCGCCATTTTGCGCCGGAAATAGTTACTTAAGGTGAAAGTACACCCTAAAATATGTTAAATTTGCCTATAACTTTTTTGTTTTAAGATATAATGACTTGACATCTTCGGAAGAAACGTGTATTTTGACGTCCTGAACAAGTTTGTAGAAGGTCACAAAACTGTAGGATTTTATCTATTGAAGCTACACTGAAAAAACTAGTTTTAGGGGTACTTCGAACAAAACGCTCCATATCTCGAAAACCGTAAGAGGTGGAGCTTTGACATGTTCTACGATTTTTGTTCTCTTATTATGGGCTACAACTTTGCCGAAGACGTCAAACCTCTAAAAAAATATTTCGAAAAAATAAATTTTTTATCTCACTTCTAGGGGGATTAATCATTTATAACATTTTATCAAAAGACGCCTTTTAACATGCAGAAAAAACTTTGTAGAACACGCCAAACCTCTAGAACCAACCTAAAAAAAGTTATTTAATTTTGATCGCAAAATCATCGATTTCGAACACTGTGACCAGTATTATTTGGCTACTTGTGACCAAACATTGACTCTCAGTTGTTGAAAAAGTCCTTTTAAAAATGATAATGATAAAACATCTGGTAGGAATATCGAGTGTTCATATGTGTTTACAGTTCGTTCTATTTCGATTAATAATTGTTCAATTAACAACGGTTTGAGAAGTAGGCATAAAAACGATTTCAATTTTTTGTAAGTACGAATTGAATTTACTATATTTTTTTCGAATGCGGAAAATCAACGCATTTACAAAACAATTTAATGAAAATGAGAGTGACACAGATATAGATGCACTGAATGGCACTGCTAGATTTGCCACAGTAGCGCTTTTAAAGGCTAAGCACAGTTTCAGCCTTCTATTTTAGAAAAAAATAAAATCGCGCCTAGGGGGGCGAAAATATTTTTTTGAAGCTCTAAGGGGGCGATACCTCCTAAAAGTTTGGGAAACATTGCTCTAGTATATGATCAATCGAAGTCGAAACTCGCATCCATTCAGCGACGGTTTGGCTCAGAGCTCGGTCGGGCTCCTTCATATGTATGTATTTATGCACCGATGAACGATTAGTGCGTGCTCTACTGCAACTTTCGATTTCAGTCAGCTAGCTGGCTGGCGGGCGAAACTAATCGCGTGGATGGTTAGGGGCCGATGTGAGAAAAAAAAAACTACGGTAAACCGAGTGGAAAAATATTGTCATTCATTCGTGCAACTTGTTCGAGATGCATTACATTGCAGGGGAGAAAGTTTTCTGGGCAACCAGAAAATTGATGATACGTTATGCAACTAATTTGATGGCATTATATGTTATTTGCGTGTTTGACAATTAAGTTTTGGAAATATTGCTGTGTGCATTCAGGATGCAAACGGTGCCCAAATGCGCTTCAAACGCGGTAACACAACGTTACTAAAGGCAACGTAGCAACCATAGTCAATATCACCGCCAACCTAGGATTCAAAAGCTCCCACTGACATCGGGTTACTTGTTGGAAAATCTTACCGCATTTGGTACTCCCGCATTTGATATTTGCATTTTGAATGCACATAGCAATAATTAAAAACATTGGTAACATAATGACCCAGCTGTTGTGCCAAATGGAAGTAATTATTGCAAACCCAGTGAATGCAAATAAACACTGAAATATGTTGGTTAACAGGAAAGGCAGATAAAACATTGTGCACGTTCTTGCAAGGGGTTTAATGTAGCTATGTCATGATGATCTTTTGAATAGGGGTTTAATTTAGAAGATTTTTTTTGTTTGTAATTGTACTTGCCGTGTGTAATTTCCCAGTCTTGGACTTGGACCTTAATTTCTAAACATAAAACCGTATGTTTTTAATTTGTGAATCCCACGGTGGTCCAAACTAATTTTATTCGATAAGTTGATCAATTTTACTCAGAAAATCTACTACTTCATCGATAACAGTAAAATTAGTTTGGACCACCGTTTGGCTCGTTATTAGACGTTATACCCCCATTCGATGTTTGACTTATATAATTTGGGTGGAACGATATAGTTGGACCATTTTTGTATGAAAGACACCATGGAAGATCGTGAAGATAGAACCCGAATTCTAGACCGCTGGAGAAGAAACAGTTTCTCCACATCACGATGGTCCATACTCGATCGGACTAAAACTAAACCAAGACGAACGTATGACTTTTCGAGTTTAGCAAAACTGTTTTTCAACAGAAAGCCTTAAAGATTGAACCCTTGAAAACCTTTGTCCCAAACGACCGAAACGTCGGGAATAATCAAAAACTAGTGTTTCCCAGTTTGAGCATCTCAGCTGATATGTGATCGACCATTACCCTTGTTAGACTCCAAGCTTCGGATGGCTATTTCAATCTCCTGCAGTTATGGGGCCTCAGAGTTGACGCGCATGCCGTTCATGCCGAGATGTTGATGGTTAGTCGGACGTCGAAACGTAAAAAAGTTGTTCGAAGTTCTAGTTGGTCAGTTGCGTCGTTGAGTAACTGTCTAGTAGCGTCTTTCACTGACATCCTCGGATTCATTTTTGTGGATATAGCCGGTAGTGGCGGCTTTCTCTCCTTCGTCAGCCAGGAAGTCCACCCACGCCCACATGTCCTGTACTCGTATTTGTATTTCTTTCGTATTTCTTATTCTTGCCCGCTGTATCGCGTTCGCGACCTTTTATTCTCAGCGATTCTTTCGTTTCACAGCTCGCCCAAGTTATTCTCGCTGGTTACAATAAAGGTCATTCTCGATGGCCAGCTACTGCTCCTCTACGCAGCCACCATCCGGAACATCTACTGCTCGAGTTCAAAGTTCGTCAACGAACGATCTCTACACAGGATTTTCTAGTAGGAGTGTGCGGGGTCTTTCCTCTTGTCGCTGGATCTGAATTCGCTTGTGTAGATATTTGGAACGTTATACATGACGGCATTCAATTCACTGTAGAAGTTCTTATTGTCCACCGCCTGTGCCCGGGTGCTAAGTAGAACCAACTCGTCGGTGTCGAGGAGCGTTCTCGCCTCGTTTACCGTAATATGACAATGCAGTTTGCCTTGTGGTCTAGCGTTAAAACATTCCATGTGCCAATTCTTGTCCGTTCTTCTTCTTCTTCTTCTTCATTATGGCTCTACATTCCCACTGGGACTGGGCCTGCCTCGCTTCAACTTAGTGTTCCTTGAGGGAGTCGAGAAAATTTCACCGACTGGAACGGGAATCGAACCCGCCGTCTCCGGATTGGCGACCCATAGCCTTAACCACTAGGCTAACTGGAGACCCCGTTGTTTCATCCTTAAAGTGGAGGCCGTCGAATCAGTTCGTGGTCTTTCCCTGTTGGTTTCTTGATGCATGAACTGATTTTGCGAATTTGTAACGCTTACACATTTTTGGTTCAGGGACACGAATGCCACAGGAGTGGTAAAGTGTCGTTAATAAATATTAATAATAATAATAATAATATTTTTTTGTCCGGCAATTATGCACATGTAAGTAGGTTGTATACCTTTTATTGCTTAACGGTTTTTGCCTGAAGTTCATTTACAGGTCTGTTATAAAAGTGTTGATTCGGAATCCACGCCAAGCCATTTGAAATCCGCGCCGAAGTCATCAAATCCGCGTCAGTATAAAAACATATGGTTTTGATGACTGAAGCTGATGATTCAGGAATTTCGTGAATTCCGTTAAACTCATCCATAATGAATGAAAAAAGTCCTACATGTTAAAATAAATCGCTAGTTTTTCCAAAGCTTTTTCCATGGCAGTAAGTAATGGAATTTTCTAAGAATGCAATCATGCAAATCTTCAGGACGTCTTACCTGTATCTTTTTTCAAGAATTTCCGAGTTTTCACGACATACTGTGTCACAAAACCACTCAGATTGATTTCTCACGACACATACAGTCTTAAATTTGACTACAAAATTCAACCAAATTCTCCAAAATTTCCGGTAGGCGTCTTATTACAAATTCCATAAAAAACAGCTTTCAGTATTACCAAGAAATCCCAGCCTCAAAACTCTAATTTGAAAATGTTCTTTATTTTTTACTGATTGTGTCGAACCTCATGTCTAAATATTTAATGTAAGTGCGTAATGTAATGTAAGAAAACGATTTCCGCAAAATCTGCGCCGAAATTAGCAAAAACGCGCGAAATCCGAGCGAAACGCAAAAACCGCGAAAAACGCAAAATCCGCGCCACGTGTAACATCCCTGCATTTAGCTCTCATAACTGCTACGTATTCCGTGCGACCGTAATTACCGCCATATCGCCTTTCTCCATAGAATCAACGAATATTTGCTTTTGTCTAAATGGCATTCTGTAACAGTCTATACCAGAAAGGGTAACAAAGGGTTCCTCAAGGAGGAATCCTCTCACTAATATTGTGGTTCTTAGTTGTGAATGATCTTCTAAGAAGCTTGAACAAAAAAGGTTTTGAAGTTGCGAGTTTTGCAGACGATATTATCTATATGAGTATGACCATATTGTTCGGAGATAATGCAAAGGGCTCTAAACTCGGATGCCTGTACGCTGTACCAGTAATGACAGTAATGTAAATGTGATCTTTAATTCACAAAATGTTTCATGTTAATTTACATCGTAAATTGTTTGAAATCAAATATGGCGTACAGGAGGTACTATAGCCATAACTGGCACACTTAACCTATACACATTCTTGACGAATTAAGGTGAACCTAAGCATCAACCTGTCAGAAGTCGTAATTGTATGTCCATTTCACAAGGATAATAAAAATTAATCAGATACAAATTCAAAACAGTGATCACGCCAAGTACTTAGGGCTGTTTCTAAGATCGAACAGAATTGATGTTATTGTAACGATTGATTGGTTTGATCAGATTTACGGAGGTTCAGGTGCACAAGATTGCACCAATATAAGAATATGGATTGTTGAAATGCAATAGGAAATGAATTTGAAATAATACGGAATGGGAAATGAATATGTAATTGAATTAGTACAAAACACGAGAGAAGGCAAGCAAATCAAATCAGCTTGTTGAAATGGAAATATGTATGTATGCGAGCTGTCTGAGAAGAACAATCTAAAGATAGCGCTGCTATAACGAGGTTTGCGATAAGTTCAATATGTAAAATAATTCAAACATTAACAGAAATGTATTGTTTTCATTTAGAAATATTTCAACTGTATTCGAGTGGGTGATTGATAGAAAAATGATGCTGCGGTAAGACGGTTAGGAAACACTTTCTCATCGCCGAACTCAATTGAAACACTCGCACTTGCACATCTGACTACATATTAGTCCGACCGATGCAGAAGCAAAACATCAGAATTGGCTACCGCTGCAGTTTAACCTATACTACTCACATATAAGTATAAACTAAATCTAGTAGCAGCGCGCAGTCGGCTAAAAATCAAAAAGTCAAAGAATGCGTGCAACAAGTTCAGCGTCGAAGTAGGTATGTTGATGTGGCATGGCACGGTTGGAATGGGCACTGAGCCACAACCGACCGACCACGGCCGGTGCATGGCGGTATACGGTTTGTTTGCATATGGACCTGATTCCGAGCTGGGGAGGTAACCAGCTGCTCTGTGCTCTCACAGCAGAATCCGGTTGCATGGGTTGAACATACCCGGAGGTCATGTGAGCAACATTGTGGCGTGTTTACTGTAGCATGGGGTTGTGGACTGAAATACATACAATGCAATGGAAAATCAGAACCGTTTGCTTGCTACTGTGCACCTTGATTCGATAAATTAAAGGTCAAAATGAAATTACTTTGGGATATTTTTCTATGGGCCTCTTTTCATTCATCTATTTTGATTGAACATTTGGCTATATGTACTTGTCTCGATTTGGTGTGGGATAGAGAGGTGGCATGGTTATCATTCCGTGTGATCTAATGTCGCTACAGGTTCGACGAAACGACAGACATTGGAAAAAAAAAAATCACGAAATGCGTAAGGGGCCGAGACGTGGGTATCTAGAATGATAATGCTGAGGATGACGGGTTCGATTCCCGGTCGGTCCAGGAGCGTATGTACATATTATTTATTTCTTGCAACTTCAACAACATAGTTACCCAATTTTTTGCTCAAGCAGTATCAAGTAAGGCAAGAAATCATAATACCCACACTAAGGTGGCCCACACGTATATGAAAAACAAAAAATTTCGAAAATTGCCAAATCTTACCTCCTAAATCGGTAGTTTTTGACTTCCAGAAGCTACGTTCAAAATTTGAGCAAAATCGGTTGAGCCTAAGGGGGCGCTCAAAACGCTTGAAGTTTGTATGGGAAAATTTGGCCAAATGCATGCAGAAATTTTAAGTTTTCGAATTTTGCCGCTAGGTAGCGCTGTAAGCGTTCAATAAATAAACCCTTTGGTATTACTGTTGGTGACTATATGCCAAACAGCTTTGTCGAAGACCGCAAAGTGATCCAACGTCTGTAAAAACGTTATACCCTAGGTAAAGTGAAGATAAACTTTATTGTTGTTTTGCCAATACATGTAAAGGAATAATATCAATAATGATATCTCAATACTTAGCCTCACTTTGCCTAGGGTATAACTTTTTTCACAGCCGTAGGATTACTTTGCGGTCTTCGACAAAGTTCTTTGGCATATAGTCACGTACAATAATAAAAAAAGGTTTATTTATTGAACGCTTACAGCGCCACCTAGCGGCAAAATTCGAAAACCTAAAATTTCCGCATACATTTGGCCAAGTTTTCCCATACAAACTTCAAGCGTTTTGAGCGCCCCCTTAGGTTCAACCGATTTTGCTCAAATTTTGAACGTAGCTTCTGGGAGTCCAAAACAACTGATTTAGGAGGTAGGACTTGGCATTTTTCGAAATTTTTGTTTTTCATATAAGTGTGGGCCACCCTAACCCACACTGTTTGCACCATATCATTGCAGAAACGGAGAATTGATCATCTCATAACCATACACAAATCCAGCTCACAACTTTCATTCTAGTACTTCACTGATTGCGTCCTATTAAACTCATTCAACATATCGTCGGTTGCGTGCAAAAGGGACACAACTGATTTTTTTTGAGATTTTGATGACAAATGATGGAAAACTACGTACCGTAAAATGGGGTAACTTTGATAATGCGGGTACCTTTGATAGTGCGAAAGGCATTGTATAGTTTATCCTATAACTATGATTCCTTCAATCAGTTAGGAAAAAGGCAAACGTAGATCTAAACTATACATATGAAAGTCCATCTTAGACGTATTTTCATTAAAACCACGTTTATATTAAACTTTTTAATATGCGTTAGAGACGAATGCCTCTTTAGGGTAAAATCTCTCAAAACAAAAAAAAAAAAAAAAAAATTAAACTTTTTGGGCAAAAAGTAAAAATTGTTGATATTTTTGTCAATTGTCAATCCCTTCAAGCAATCTGCAGTATGAATTCGTTCCAACTATTTTTTCAAAGCATAGCCTCTTATTCTCGGTAGACCTATCATAGTAGATTCCAAATCTGGCCTTGAATCTCTTAACAGAGTGTGTTTTTACGAACTGGAATCAATTTTGTAAATTGGGACAAATAAATCTCCATACACCAATAAACGCCTAAAAGTATACAATGTCCTTGTAATTTCATGTACCGCCTACCCCCGTTGGTTTGACCTCATCTTATCTGAACGCTTTTTAATCTGACCCCATTCAATCTGCACATCATTCAAACTAAAAATGGTTCAAACATCATTCTACTTATGGAACGGGGTAAAACGGAGCGCAGAATCAAAACAAAACAGTAAAAAGGGTTACCATCAGTGTGGTTTTCGATGCTCACAGGGTTACTAGAATTAGTGTAGAATTAGCGTTTTGTTAGAATACACATAAATAAAAACAGAAAAAAGAACAAAAAAAGGGTTACTAGAAGTTCAAATTAAAAAAATGAACCCCGTTGGTTTGCATGAGGTCTCGTTCAAACAAACGGGGGTAGACGATAGTTAAATCTGTTGTGTTCAAAATTTGTTTATAAAACTTTCAAAAACAACTCAAATAAAGAGAACTCACCATGAATAGCATGTAATAATATGTTGATGTACCGTTAAAAATATATGTTTACAAAAATAACGATTTTTGGCAGCTAACCTTACTGTGTTGTTCATTCAGTACTCCACAAACTCATTTTTATATGTAGAATTTTGTAAAAAGTCCATGTTTTGATATAAAAACTCAATCTGATATGTTCCACAAGGCTTCTCTCATCATGTTTATATTCCTATGATTTCAATCTGTGATTATTTTTCAAGATTTGATGTGTTTTTCAGGCCATTATCAAAGCTACCCCAAAATGAAAATATGATTCTCGCTTATATGCAAAATATTTAAAATTGTCGAATCTTTTAATTGCAATTTATAACTGATACCCCAGTACTTGTTTAAAAAATATAAAACTAGAGGACATACTGTTACATGGAAAAATATTAAGGATATTTGCTGAAAAACTATCAAAATTACCCCGTTTTACTTTAAACTTTCATCTCACAAGGACCTGTTCTGAAATTCATTGAGAAACGCGAGATTTGTTGATTTTCATTTGTGCAATAAAGGCTTAATTAAAAATAAGCTAACTTTTTTCATAGTCGTTTAAAATGTCCTTTGAGCAGCGGTCGGAATTTTCGCTCATTCTCACGAAAATAGAATTCTCCCTCACGCCAATTTTCAGGGAAAATCTGGCTTGAGAAATCTCCCGCACAAAGAGCAGAGCGAAAACAATTTTTCACTCACTCCCAAAGGTGCGAGAATTTCGTTTGCTCTTTGTCGGCCGATTATGTTGTCTTTCCTTGACTCATATGACGCCGACGATGATTGGTTTTATACATTATATTTTCTACACCCTCTGTGGGGTTGGCGTGGTGGTGTGGATAGAGTGCGTGTGTCGCGTATGTTTTTAGTAATGTTCCAGGTTCGAATCCCGTCGCGGGCACAATTTTTGTTAATCTGCTTTGAAAAGATTTTCGTGAAAATTGGGTGAGAGAAAATTGAACAGAACGAAAAGAAATTATCTGCAGGTTGAAGCAATTTTCAGTTATCATGAATCGCTACTCTCGAAAGAAGTGCTGGAGGGGAAAAATGTTCCTCAAGCAAAATAGTGAAAATAAGCTCTCCCGCCGCCGTGAGAATAGCCATATTTCGTATTGCCGAAACGAAAATTACGAACCCTGCCTTTGAGTGCCTTTCAAGTGCAATGATCAATGTTAGTCCATTTCCTTCAAATGACGAATTAAATAAACGAAATAGTAGGAAGTACTTTGAGAGCCCTAACTTAAGGGCCATTAGACTGTTTGTCATAATGACCAATATTTGCCATTGTAGTCCGACATTCATCCGAGGTTGCCGTGATTTACGTTGTGTAGGTCATTTGTTGAGCATGTTTGGCCAAATATTTGTCATGTCTAATGGGACCTTTACAATCGCTTATTCTGAAAATAACCATTACACAGCGCAACATTTTTTTGTCTCAAGAGCAAACTTATGTGTCTCTGACAGATTTTGGGCCATTGAATCCGAATCCGGGCTCAGATTTGCTCCAGCACGTCACAATTTTTAGCTAAACCTCAATTTATAGGGCATATTTTATGCGATTTTGGGTTTTTTTGACTGCAAGCCATTAAGCATGGAAATATTTTTTTTAGCAATCAAAATGTCAATTGACCTTCTAAATTAACGATGCATGTAAAATATTTCGTTTTACCTAATCAAATTTGATAGATTTAAGCAGTAAAGTTAGTAAGTAAACTTGCATGCAGCTTTTGGAGGGTGACTTGTATGGGAAATATTGTAGGTATCTAACATACATAAATCGATTAAAACTATCAAAATCGATTTAGTAAAACAAAATATTTTGCATGAGTCGTTAATTTAGATGTTAATTGACCAATTTACCCTTTGATTGCTTAAAAAAATATTTCCATACCTAATGGCATACAATTAAAAAAGCCTAAAATCGCATATTTTGCCCTAATGGAGGTATAGCCCAAAACTGTGACGTGCTGGAGCAAATTTGAGCTCGGATTCGGATTCAGCGGCCCAAAACCTGTCAGAGATACATAAGTTAGCTTTTGAGACAGACCAAAACTTAATGTTTGTTACGCTGTGTTATTGAGTTTCGGACCTTTCTTACACGAAAGCGTCGATATACTGTATTTGCCCATCGATCCGATAACGACGATATCAGCAATTATAATAACTTCAAGTGCCATATTGTGACAAGTGTCTTTTTTCCTAAAGCAAATAAACATATTTGCTATCATGTCAGTAGTTAGTAGCAGCGATAAATTATCTTTTATTGATCGCCTACCGTTCCTGCCGAAGGTCGGCCTTATCCTGACTCACTCAATTCCCATGCAGCACTCCGGCACGTTTGTGGGAAGCAGCTATACTGCTGATAAGAGAGCAGAATGAAAACGCTTCGAACAACTGCATCGAGTGCGGCGGCATAATCTCATCGACTTGCGACTTGCAACTGATTACAGATAACGGGGTGGTGGCTTCCATCGCACACTGTTGTTGCCTTTACATCACGAGCCCCATGCTCATCAAGCAGTGAACCGTCTAATGAGTCGACAGGAGCTAGACTCGACGTGCGATATGTGAATATGATTGGCTCAGTTTAATGATTATGACTGACAGATGTTCGATGTGATTATGTCGCGATACATCGTATGGGGGTTTAGTATCAAAGCCAATCATTTTTATGGGCATTAGACTGTTTATAACAGCTTGATTTGTTACGTATTTATGAATTACTACGAATGACAAACGAGACAAATACCTCAAATTCCAGTGGCCAGTACTCGGTTCAGTGGTAAAAGGTGGCATGAATACAAGCGATTCGTATCTATCACTGCGAGAAACGGTAGCGTAAAGGGTTTGATTGCTGATGCGCATAATAGTATGGATCGAAGCGATATGCGGAGGCTTTATACAACTACCAAATGGTGCGTGGCTCAAATTTGCGCCAGTGCTTGCCATGAAATAAATAATTGTTGTTATCATTCATGAATGCCTGGGAATATTTTTTTGACAATTTTTACCGTGGTATGTACGTCCTAGAAATTACGAAATCTTTGGTTGATGCATTCAAGGTTCTGAAGAGTACATTGGTCAATACCTTCCAAACTCTCCAAGTATCGCTAAAACACTACAAGTACTTGTTGTATGTCCATAAAGAAGGCCCTTTAGGAGCTCAAAATAGCAAAACTTTCGGGAAGAACAAGATCCCGGTCGAACTTCTTGAGCACGGAAGCGAGCAGCTACATCAACCAGATTCTAATAAAGATATGGGAGGATGAAGAACTACCCACCAGCTTGTTGGATGGCGTCATATGCCCAATCTGATTCGGCTCGGATCCGATCACTAAAGTGAACCGTTTTTTTTTCCATCTTTAGTAGAAATGCTCCAATAACCTTCCGTCATTAACAAAATACGATACATTACATATTGATTCGACGACGATTGTAGAGAGATTTTGGAAAAGAAGAACGCAGCGAGGGTGGTCATGCTGCAGAACGGACTCGGTAGAATGGTACGAAAATCGTAGAAACAGCATGACCACCACTTCCGAGAGAATATGCGCCGCCTGGAAGAAGCCGCGTGCGAACAAATGAAACTACTGTGTTGTTCACAAGAAACACGGAAGTGTTACAAGAAGCTCAATGCATCCCGCAAAGATATCGTGCCACGAACCCAAAATGTGCTGGGATGAGAACAGGAGCATCTTGACGGACGAACGTGAGGTGATCGAAAGGTGGAAGATGCACTACGACGAACACTTGAGCGCAGACTTGTAGGACCAAGGCAGCGGCACTACGATAGTACAGCAAGGAGCAACAACGAGTCGATTCCCACGTTGAGGGAAGTTAGGGATACTTTCCAGCCAGCAGCTCAAGAACAATAAGGCAGCTGGAGGGGATGGTACCAGTAAGCCCAACTACACTAATTCTTCAACCGCCTCGATTTCATCACCGTCGATAGAAATTCTGGGTGATGGGCCCGGTAATTCCTCCCTAGAGCCCTTTGCCATCATGTACTTTGTCTTAGACACGTTAATGACCAATCCGATTCACCTCGCTCCATTCTTTAGTCGCATATATGTTTCCGCCATCTTTTCAAATTTACGAGCTATAATATCAATATCATAAGGGAAACCAAGCAACTGAACGGATTTCTGATAATCGATCCAGGCGTGTTTATCCACGCTCTCTTTATTACACCTGCTAAGGCGATGTTAAATAGCAAACACGAAAGACCATCACCTTGCCGTAACCCTCTGCGAGATTCGAAGGGACTCGCGAGTGTCCCTGATACTCGAATTACGCACGTCACTCGATCCATCGTCCCCTTGATCAATCGTATCAGTTTATCCGGAATCCGTAATCGTGCATAATCTACCATAGCTGGTATCTATCGATTGTATTATACGCTGATTTAAAATCGATGAACAAGTGATGTGTGGGCACGTTGCATTCGCGGCATTTCTGCAACACCTGGCGGATGGTGAACCTCTGGTTCGTTCACCCATGAATTCTGCCTGATATTGCCCCACGAACTCTCTTGCAATCGGTAATAGACGGTGGCATTAATTTTAAGAGAGTATCTTGTAGGCAGCGTTCAGTAATGTGATCGCGCGGTAGTTCCCGCAATCCAACTTGTCGCCCTTTTTGTAGATGGGACACACGATATCTTTCATCCCTTCCTCCGGTAATACTTCCTCCTCCCTAATCTTGGTAATGACCCAGTGTAGTGCTCTCATCAGTGCTCCTCTACAGTATTTTAGAATCTCGCTTGGTAGTTGATCTGCTCCAGCGGCTTTGTTGTTTTTCAACTGGCCAACCTTTTCCTTAATCTTTTGGAGGTTAGGAGCCGGATATTTTTCGTCCTGCGCACTTACTCCTAGATCTGTTACCACGCCACCTAGTGCTCATCGCCATTGAGGTGCTCATCGTAATGCTGCCGGCACCTCTTGAGTCTTGACCACCTCACGCTCGCTCGTGAGAAGATTCTCTTGATTGTCTCCGCACATGTTGGCTTGTGGTACTAAGCCTCTGCGCAAGCAATTCTGCTTCTCATAGAGCTTCCGTGTGTCCTTAGCGCGGTGCAGCTCTTCCATCGCTTCGTGATCTCGATCTTCCTGCTGGCGCTTTTTCCTCCGTAAGACCGAGCTCTGCCTGTTCCGTATCAGTCTATAAATTTCTTTATTCGTCCTCGTGCGGTGTTGCAAAATTCTCGCCCAAGTTGCATTTTTCTCGTTTTTCAATTGTTCACATTCGCCGTCGTACCAGTCGTTTCTGTTATTCGGAGTCACAAAGCTGCAGCTAATGTACCACCTATAGCGGATCGGATGTCTCTTCAGCCATCTTGCCAAGCTTCTCTTTCGTTGGTAGGGCCACTGCTAACTGCTGTGCGTAGTCTTGAACCACTTCTACGTTACGCAGCCGCTCGATGTTGAGCCGCAGCGTTCGACTTCGACGCGTAGTAATAAATGTCGAAAGCTGTGAGCGCATGCATACAGCAACTAGGTAGTGATCTGAATCAATATTCGCACTGCGGTATGTGCGGCCATTGATTATATTTGAGAAGAATTTACCGTCGAGTAGAACGTGGTTGATTTAGATTTCTGTTTGATGGTCGGGTGATCGCCAGGTGGCTTTATGAATATCTTTGCGGGGGAAGAAAGTGCTTCGGGCTACCATACCACGGGAGTCTGCAAAGCTCACGCATCGCCAGGCTGGTATTCGTAAGAAATCCGGATGATACAAGAAGAGCGTGCAATGTGGGCGGATCAGGTGCAGAACGATCTGGTAAATGTGTGACTCAGTCGAGGATTAAGGACTTCAGCTACGAACCGAGGGTTGTGGCTAGGTATTGTAGCCATATTCGATTGGAATCGATTTGTTAGAATAGCACAAAATAAGTGTTATTCATGTGGAAGTTTTTTCCCCCATCAGAACAGCTCTAAGGTTTCAAATCAGCAAAATTACCATTAATCAAAATTCATTCAGTATCGCTTCGCGCTTAAATATGAACGACAATAAACGCCGAACCGGAGTTCGATAGCTGAAAAAACAATCAACAAAAATCGCATCAGAATGCGAAACCAGATACACCTTACCTGTATCAGACTGGAAATCAGTGCTAGCAGCAGCGTGAGCGAGATACCCGATGTTTTATATCCAAATATGGCAGCAGTTGAATACATGTTTATGCGGTTGCTATATATAGATCTGTACAGCGACTTAGAGATGTGTGTATGGGTGTGATGGAATTGTGTTTCTCCTTTTTGTTTTTCTATACCTCCACTTTTCTTCCCTTCGATTTTCCGTGTGATAACTTCTTCTCCGATTAATTACGAAATATGATGAACTTGTTGTAGAACGATTGGAACAGAATACGATTCACCTTTGCACGCAGTGCACCGATTGACGATGGAGACACGAGAAAGACGACAGTGGCGGGGGAAGATTTATACTCGCAAAAACACAGAAAGGAGAAGGGGATTCACTATTTACGCCAGAAGCATTAGCTAGCTGCACAGATTTTGCCCGTAGAAACGATTTAGCTTGCGAATTCCATTCAATGAATTTTCACTTTTCTTTATCATCTTGCTAGCAACTGTGGCGCTCATTGTTTCGCACTATTTTTCGCACACTCGCTCCTTCGCACCCTGCAGCCCCGTCACTTGTACATATAACTACGTTTATAGTAGCACACAGGCAGCTTGAAATTTGATATTTCATTCATTTTTCCTTTTGCTTCATTTCATACACACATCCGTCACCTTTACCACTCGATGTGTCGCCACGCAGAATAATTGCCTTGGGCCATAATTTCCTCACAGTTACTCCTATCCGTCGACGACGACGGCAGGCTGGGCCTGCTGTCTACGTATGAGGTCACGTATGTATATCCATTGGTATTTTGTGCAAAACTATGATCCTAAGGTGCTTTAATGGCGCTTAAAGCGAAGACAGAATGGAAGGTATGAATCGCTGCACTGCTGAGGACGAACCTCCCGAAAACGCTTAGCTGGCACCCCGTGCAAATGATGTGACGAATTGGATACACACAAATTTTCAACTCGCAGCAAACGGGCTCGAAACGACATTAAACAAATCCATGTGTGTGCGAGTAGATTTCACTCTGCGCCTACACAGCACTTCAGATTTCCTCGCGACGGCGGCGAACGTACGGACAAACGCGGACCTGCTCAGCTCGGCTCTCGTGCTACTCTCATACTGACGACGGGAGGCAAATGTTTGCTGTGTGTAGGCAAGTGCAAACGCCAAACTTCGTGTAGAAGTTCCATCCAGCACTGACGTTTGTGATTCGTGAACAGCACACTTGACTCGCGCTCACCCACGTCTCACTACTGTGTTGTGTGCAGTGCAGTGAGAAATGATCGGATAACAAACAAACTGGAACATGTGGGGTTTGCTACGCCTACAATTTTACTGAGTTCGACTATGAATTGTACCCAGTGATGTTGAACAACAATGAAATAGTGGATCAGGTCGCGAGCCAAGAAGAGTTTCTTCTCCTTCAACGTAGAACCTGATAAACTCATGAAAATATCAATTGATAACTAGGGTATCGCGCTATGTTCGTCTGTTTTCCACTATAAATCAGTCAATTTTGAACCAATTGACTTGAAATGTTGTACACGGGTAGATACTATACCTATCTCACCACATTCCAAAAGTTGTGTCAATTGGTTGAAATTTGACTGAGTTATAGTGGAAAACAGACGAATATAGAAGCCACCGCCCAAGTGGCGCGATTCACTATATGGATTTTGAAAGTTTCCTATCTGGGTAGAAATACAACGAAACCAATAACGTACTGGCTCGCATAAGCAACACTTCAATGGCGCAAATATCACTGTACTCATATCGTCGGTTTCCTGCAATAGGGGCACAACTCAAAAATGTGAATTTTCAGAATAAGCGTTCGAAAAATTGGCAATCATGAAGCACCTCCTGCAAATTCACTTATTTCTCTCATCATTTGACAAAAGTAAACAAATTTTAATTGTTGTATCATTGAAAGGGGCTGAAGGACTATCTGTTTCATGAATTTTTGACAACTATTTTTCAACGACTATTGAAAAAGTTGACTGATTTTGAGTTGTGCCCTTACTGCGGAAAATTGGTGAAAATGCCCAAATCTCGCGTTTCACAACGAATTTTGGAACGGGTCTTTGTGAGATGAAATTTTACATAGTTTTTCATCATTTGCCATCAAAATCTCAAAAATGACAAATTTTGAATTGTGCCCCTATTGCAGGAAACCGACGATATGTCACTGCCATCATTGGGTCATAGTTTCCTACCTGATGAGAGATACAGCGAAAACAGGAGTGTAGATATCAACATACTCGTCCACCACTGCCATCATTGGATCGTAGCTGGCCTCTAGCTTGTTGATCTCGTGAGCAACAGCCATGATTGATACCTTGGGGTTTTCAGCACCACCACCGTTGAGGGTTCACCGAGCGCTGGACAACAAGGATCGGTATATTCGCCTCACTCCTTTCATATTCACTCCTCTTTGCTGAAGCGAATCGAGAAAGATGCAGCAAGCGGATCGTCGTGATCAAACACGCAACCCCATCACCAGTGGGAAGCGATGAGCTTGCTGCTTGACATGAATATTCGTTGCCATTCGTCGCAGTTTGGATCGCAAGCGAATGAATGAATGGCGAATGGTGAAGATTGCTGATGAGCGTTCGAAGCGGCTATTATCATAAGTAGAAAAAAATTCCTGCATGTAATGCATATATTTTTACTGTATTGTTGCTGAAGTGCTAGATTAACAAAGAAAATAATTCGAAAACATCAAAAATTCGTCTGCACAATATCAATCGCATCACTCACGAATCGCATTCGCTTGCGATGCGAATATGGACGAATGAGTAATTTCCAAGTGTGGCTTCCCACCATTCGCCGGAGTTTGTTGTCGTCGCTGACAAGCATACACACGAACTAAAGCGACAACCGTTCGCTGCTAACTGTCTTCGAATGTGGAAGAACATGAAAAGTGGAAATTAGGAACCCTGCTGGACAATATCGTTAAACTCTGAATTCAGAATACCTGGCTTAGAGTAAACCACAACTTGTATTCCTACGCTGCAGTCATTCATTTTCGACTGAAAAACAGGCACTGACACTGATATTTTGCAGGCCTGTAACTTAGTGTATAACAATAGGAAGAAATCGGTGAAGTACTAGATTACATCCGACATTTCTAGAACATGATGAATCTCATGTTTATGGTTTGACTGTGAAATGTTTGAAGACAGCTCCGGTCAGAACAGAGTTCAATGATCTACCATTTACGATGAATACGTTGAACAGCTGTTATATCCAGACATTTATCTTAAATAGTCAAGAATGTTCAATCCGGAAATACGAATAACGCCGTTCATGATGGCTAGCAGTGGATTGCGGCATCGTGATCGACGTGTAGCCAAACCGAAAAACCTGTACCATGCTGAAATGATCCTTTGTCTACGCGTTTACGAAGGACTTCAAAACGCAACTGCAAACACCCAAAATACGGAAGGGCAGAGTGTTTCTTGGACAATGCATCGATCGGAACTTGGAAAATCGAAACTATCAAATATATAGATACTTGCCCACAACCTATCAGTGTCTAGACACTTCAAAATAACATCACAGACAAACAAACGTGACAATTTTACCACATTCATTGTAAACGATCAACGTTCCTACACAATATATCCGCTATCCCATAAATATAACTCCAACTAACTTTCTCAAAAGACGAAAGTAATATTTCTTTATCATCTGCCTAGCAACTGATATGAGTAAATTTTAATTTTGCATGAATCTAACATTTATTTCCAAAATTTTTACACCGTATTATGCATTAAAAAAATGTGAATACTCTCAGTCATTTTAATTCACATTTGTAAGGTTCTCGTACTGATTGCATTGCTTTTATATGGCCCAAAGTCACCCCCAAAACGAAGTATTTGTACTACAGCTTGAGTAAATAAGTTTTTCATGCAAAATAGCATACAAAACAAAGAAAACTTATTATACTTTTCAAAACAACTACCCAACATACCGAGAAAATAGTAAATTCATTACATGTTCGGTTTTCAGCTGTTTTCTGCTAGGCATTTTAAAACAACGATATTGTACAGTACGCCTAACCATAAAATTCACATCAAGTTTTCTTAATAGAAAATTGACTAAATGTGACTTTTTTCTACATCGGATGGTCAACGCAAGTTATATTTACCGTATACCATCCACTTTTTGAAAATCACTTTGTTAAATTTTAGTATTTTGAGCAAAACATCTTTCTTGATTTTTGGCCCAAAGTTACCCCTTAGGCCCAATGTCACCCCGACTGGCGGTATTACAAAATTGTATAATTTTTATGAAAGATTCGCAGTTTTCTGATTTTTTTTTTTGAGTTCTTTGGCAAGGGTAATATTAATCATGTTCTGCAAACTTAATATGGTAAAATATGCAATTAATTTAGTTTCAAAAAATCTATGGAATATTGAGATCAATTTGAATTTATAACAATATTGTACATTTTTCCTGAAAAACTCATATTTTTCTGAATTTTTTGTAGTTCTTCGAGAAGAAAACTATCAACAAAGTGTGAAGAATTAGCATTAAGTTAAAATTCACAAATAAAAAAAAATCAACAAAATTCTGCAAACTTCTTCTCCAAGTATATGTACACATTTTAAAATGAAAAAATATAGGGGTTATAGCGTCAAATTTAAAGTTACAAAAAAATGTATTTTTCCTGTATTACACGTAGTTTTGTGAATATATTGCAGTACTTTGGGTGATAAATACTTACTATAATCACATTGGTTCTGTCACATTCGCCCGAAAACCATTCGCCCGAATTCCAAATGCCCGAATGACAAACGCCCGACACATTACTTGCATTATTACTCTCGTGTCAGCAATTTACCATAAAAATCATGTTATTATCGCTACAAAATAGAAGTTCTGCGCAAACATAAAAAAAAACTTAAAAAAAAATAAAATGACTTGCTCCGGGTTTTTCAATACTAGAAATCAGAATTTCGATCAGAGAAAAATTTCAAAAGATGTACCTATACTCAT
Organism: Aedes albopictus; assembly: GCF_035046485.1. NCBI lineage: Eukaryota > Metazoa > Arthropoda > Insecta > Diptera > Culicidae > Aedes > Aedes albopictus. The sequence continues at coordinate 173,052,374 of NC_085138.1, forward strand.
CCAAAAATCTGAGTCGTCGTATCTATTACTACATACAACAACGTAGCTTGCTTACTCGTAGTGACCAGTCAATGAATAGCATTTTTAGACCAATGCGATTGATCGGTCTTTGAATTTGTGCTCGAGAAAATGCGAGGCAAAATGATTGTTTGGAAAGCAAATCCTGGTGATTTTCACTTTAATAGTTTCATTCTTTTTGTTCGCAATTTCAGGGATTTCAAGTTTCAAGTTGAATGCTTTTTAGGGCATTTCAGGAGGTTTCCGAGGTGTTTTAGTGGGCTTCACAGGGTCTTAGAAAGAGCTTTAAGAAGGTTTCAAAGTGATTTCAAAGGCGTTTCATTATGTTTCAGGGCGTTTTCAGAGGGGTGAGGGAAGGGTTGGAGTTCGAACTTCTGGGCAATTTCAGAGATGTTATAGGAGGCGTTTCAATGTATTCAAGGAGATTTCAGAGAGATTTTAGTTTTCTTTAGGTTTTTAGGCTGCTTTAGGGCGTTTCAGGTTGCTTCAGGTTGCTTCAGAGCGTTTCTGTTAGTTTCAGAAGGAACTATCCAGGGCCATCGATCAAAGGCTCTCCAGGAGATTTTCATGGGTGTTTCAGAAGCGTTTTAAATGTATTTCAGGGTGTCTCAGAGGAGTTCTAGGAGTGTTATTGCTCCCTGGTGAGCTTCAAGGGGCTTTTATAGGCGTTGCAAAATATTTTAGAATGTTTCAAAAGCTTTTGGAGCCGCAGCTTAACCATCCTCGAACGCATTTATAATGCTCGGTTGTATTACCGGCGTCACATTAGGACCCCTCTGGTTCCAAAAGGTCCAGACGTTTCAGATTGATTGCGCTTGTAGATATGATTTCCTATACCAAAGGAATTTCCAGGAGATCATTATAATCTTATAATATATTAACTAGACAACTAGGGGGATAGGCGAAACTGAAGTTTGCAGTGGTTTGTTTCTACATGTTGGGCTAGATTTCTTCTTGCATACTTCCGCTCATAAACCCGTTTTTTTTTGCACGGGTCTATTTTGCTATAACTCAGTCAAATTTGAACCGATTCTCACGAAATTTTGTACACGATTAGTACAATATTGTTTTGGTTACTAATGTCGATTGATTTGGGTGCTCGATTTATTGGGTTTTCGGCTTGCAGTCTAAAATAATTTGCGTTGACTGATTTCAGAACATCGCCAACGTTTCGGTCCAGGTATGGGATCTTCCTCAGGGCTCGATATAATCAACCTGTCACAGAACTTTTTTGAAAGACAAAAATGTCGGGTCGTAAAAAGCAACGCTGTCTGCTACACTTCTGGGCCATCCGTTATGGTTCGGTTCAGGAAATCCGCTTCTAGCACGGAGAAATACCTGCCGGGATTGACCACTTCTTTAATGAACGCCTGTGAAACACGCCTAAAATCCTCCAAAATTTACTTAAATGTCACTGAAATCCCCCTTAAAACTCCCTCGAACCACATGTAGCGAACCTACATAAGATCCTCCGAAATACAGGAAAACACCTGCGTAACACTTCTGCCCCTGAGATACAATGGAACCCTGGAACCCCTTGAGACGGCATTGAGACTTCTTTAAACGCCTCTGATACATCCCAGTAGCCCCTTGAAACGCCCCTGAGACCTCGTGGTACGCCCTGAAACCCCTGAAATGGTCCTGAGACCCACTGGGACCTCCCCTGAACTCAATGAGACCCCTTGAAGCACCCGTGAGCCCCCTTGGAGCCTGCAAAATTCAGAAGAAATTTCTCGATTGTTGAATATGTTGGTCAACTAAGTCTGTAGAATATATGGTCTGATTGATCGAACAATCGATTTTCAGATGAAATTATACTTATTGGCTCTCCGAAATAAGACATACAGCACAGTGTATGTTCAAATAACTATCCAGATTATATCAAAATTTGTTTATTTTCGTATAATGATAAGGTAAAGTGAAACTGTGGAATATGCTTTGAGATTCCCAATTTTCAAGCGCTTATATTCTGAAAACTCCCCTTTTTGATTTGAGCGAAGATATGTACAGAGCCTCACACAATCCAGAGATTTCAATCATCATCATAATTAATCATTGTAGCGTTTTAACACGTTTTCCTCTAACTTGACTAACGCTTGATATTTTTTTTTTCACGAGCATTGATAATCAGAGCTTTCATATAGTCAGAAAACACGAAACTTCTGTTCAAAATTTTATGCGACTCAAGCTGGTTTTAGAAAGCACGTTAAGCCTAGGTTAAGCCTTCATAGCATAGTGGATAAAAGAAACTTGCATTCAACGTTGAATGCATGAAATTTCCCGATGCTTGAAAAGATGAATGAGCTTTAAGTTTTATTTCTAGTTTGAATTGGAGAAATTTACGCTTCCGTAACTGACATTGATGCACTCTTAAAACTACAAAGTGTTTTGATGTTTACTATCTGACTTTTTGCGAATTTAAAACTCAAGGTTTGTGCGTGGATCTGGACCAGATACTAAAAGTATCATGTGTAATTTATAAAATTTATTTAATTTAATTTAATATATTTAATATGCCTCGTGTTTGAAGGAAGTTCGGAATGGGTGTATGTGAGATTAGTTTTCCCGGCTACCTTCGAAAATGCCAATTGATATTCATTATGAATATCAATTAACATTTTTCGAAGATTTTTGATGACATTGACCTTAAATTTTGAAGTGCGGATTTTGCGTGACTTTTTTGTACAACTGGTCGAGCTGTACAAGTTTTGAATATATCATATTTTCAGGTTTAGCTTCTGGAATGAGCTATAGGTGATTGAATCCAAATATGTTCAGCACTGATTACACTAGTTTACAGCATTTTTGAACTCGGTAAGCTGATGATCATTTTTGGTGTAGAATCATGCCCTGAGTTCGAAAACGCGAAGGAAAAAAATTACAGTAGAGTGGAAATTTTCAACTTTCCATACAAGGTTGACGATTTGAAATCGATTTTTGTTCTATTTTGAAACAACGTCGCTCACTTCACACATTTAATTCTCCGTAATCAATACTCCGATTGAGATGATTTTTTTACTGTAACTCGCTTACATATAATATGTCAAATGAACATTGAGGAAGAATTTTAAGATTGTTTTTATCGAAAAAAATAAATTTCGTCATATATTTTTGGAAATTTGGCTAAAATTTAAGGAGATCGTCCCTAAAACTCGCCAATATCTTGAATTTCATCAATCTGACGCAAAACCTGCATTCAGATGATCGAATGGTATTGTACTCAGCTTTTAATTTACCGAAAAAGATTTGAAATTGCTTCAACAAAACGCAAGATATTTGAATTTTAGTAAATTCCATATAAAACTCGATATTAAGCTAAGACTCAAAAACTGCTCTACTTAAAATTTTTTGAAGCACGGTTTCGAAATCAGTGCTGAATTGCACTTCAAAAATTTTGGTTGTTGACAGAAGTTTACGACTTTCGTTGTTTTTTTGTAAACTAGTGTTAAAGCTCTAGCTTGTGGAGCATAGCTTCTAATCGCACCATGCAGTGCACCCGCTCCAGGCGATGAAACTTTTCGTGAGAATAGTTTCTTTTTCGTATTTACTGGTGCATGCTCCGTGTGTCGTTTGTCTAGTGCACGGTGTACAACATTTAGAAGGTGATACATTCCGGAAATCTATCAGTTTTTAGATGACGTAATTCAAATCGTTCAAAGGCGTGAACAAATGAAACAAAATGATAGCACTCCACATCAGTTTTGATCAACGTTCGAAGACAATGAGAACGACGTCTCATGTTTATATCCAAAATTTGGTGTTTACATAGGTAACTAGCCTGCCTTGTGATATTGTATACCGTGGTCTAATGTTAACTTTCGTTCAGTCTGTACAGCCTCTGCTTAAAGACGGTGTCCGTTTCTTTTTGGGGAGTTTGTTTTTACTGAAGTATTCTCCATATTAGTGGAACAAGTTTTCACTTATGATAAACAAAATCTATTTTATGCAATTCAGTGTCATAATTATGTTTTAAGCACTCATTTTGGTATCATAATAGTCAATTTTTCCGAACTCGTTCATTATGCAACTGAAATGAGTTGCATAGTGAAAAATAGTTATATTTTGTTCATAATGCAACTCATTTGAGTTGCGATATGAACATTATGCAACTCAAATGAGTTGCATTATGAAAAAATCATTGCATAAACTTTTGTATGGAGCTCGTTGCAAAACTTGATTTTTCAGCACTCTTCGTATTTATCCAACTCGGCAAGCCTCGTTGGATAATGTACGACTCGTGTTGAAAAAATCAACTTTTGCAACTCGTTACATAAATAACTATTATTGATTATTGAGATACCCTTTTTATTATAGGGTATTGATTCCCTTATTAAGTATGTGGCTCTCATTTTCATCCTTCGAAAACAAAGAATCGAAACGCTGTTTGGTTTGTTTCCTATTTTTGTATTTTTTGTTAGAAGTGAGCACCCATGAAAACAAAAAGAAAGGAATCAATCGGTGCCGTAATCGCTTGTTTTCGAATAGGATGAATATGGAAGCTTGAGATTACTGATGGCACACATACCTACATATCAATTATACCATCGCTTTCGTGTAGAAACAACTCAAGAAAAAAGTAAAGTGTGAATTTTTAGAAAAAGCATTTGCAAATTTGGACTACCGAAACACACCCTATTTGATAAGTTGCCAAAATCTCCAATTTCTCAACGAATTTCTGAACGGATCTTTGTGAGATGACAGTTAACAAAGTTTTCCATCATTTGCCATCAAATCTCAAAATGGTAAATTTTCAATTGTGCAAGAAATTGCCGATGTACTTAGAGAACGAAATATTAAACACCACTAAAATTCCGATTAAATACTGATTGAAGTTGGTTCAAACAAAAATGTTTAATTTGAAATGCTTTTAGTATGTTACAGGGCCCACATAGCCGAGGCGGTAAAACGCACGGGTATTCAGCATGACCGTGCGGTGAGGACGGGTTCGATTCCCGGTCGGTCCAGGATCTTTTCGTAAAGGAAATTTCCTTTGACTTCCTTGGGCATAGAGTATCTTCGTGCCTGCCACACGATATACGCATGCAAAATGGTCATTGCAGAGGAAGCTCTCAGTTAATAACTGTGGAAGTTCTCATAGAACACTAAGCTGACAAGCAGGCTTTGTCCCATGAGGGACGTCACGCCAAGAAGATGAGAGAAGAGAGAGAGAGAGAGAGATAGAGAGAGAGAGAAGAGAGATGAGAGAGAGAGAGAGAGAGGAGAGAGAGAGAGAGAGAGAGAGAGAGAGAGAGAGAGAGAGAGAGAGGGAGAGAGAGAGAGAGAGAGAGAGAGAGAGAGAGAGAGAGAGAGAGAGAGAGAGAGAGAGAGAGAGAGAGAGAGAGATATGTTACAGTTACACATCAATGTTTAACAGACCCAGGAATTCTGTGAAAAGTTTACAAATCTATGTAACTTAAGATATGTACTATAATACAACATTTCAAAATTAACAACAAAAACCTTAAGGTGCAGGTCACTAGCGTCACATTTCAAACTCGTATTTTCTTAAGTAAAAATCCTTACAACGAGCTTGATATTGGTCTTACAGTAATGATACTTGGTGTTCTCTGCGAGTAAGTAATCAATTGATGGACCACCAAATTTGTTGCACGAGAATAACTGTAGTCGAATGAAAGGCGTTCTACATAATGTTGGGCCCTCCTTGTAATATAGCAACCTTGTCATATACATAAGTATGAAAATTGTTGGATATATACATTATCATGTTTTTCAGAGTAAGTTACAAATCTTCAACCGAAACTTTGCTCTTGAATAAACTCTTTTCCATATGGAATTGGGGTCCTTAAAAGGACCATTTGCAAAAAAGGTTCCTGAAAAATAAAAAGATCATTTATCCCAGATATAAGTCAATGTTATTTGCCTGATTAAGCGCGTTCCCCTCGAATGCGTCGGGCCAGCTGGATGTCCTTCGGCATGATGGTCACACGCTTGGCGTGGATTGCACACAAGTTGGTATCTTCGAACAGGCCCACCAGGTAGGCCTCGCTCGCCTCTTGCAGTGCCATCACAGCCGAGCTCTGGAAGCGCAAATCGGTCTTGAAGTCCTGGGCGATTTCGCGAACCAACCGTTGGAAGGGCAGCTTTCGGATGAGCAACTCAGTCGACTTCTGGTAGCGACGGATCTCTCGCAGGGCCACCGTTCCCGGCCGATAGCGATGTGGTTTCTTCACGCCACCGGTAGCAGGGGCACTCTTCCGAGCCGCCTTGGTTGCCAGCTGTTTGCGAGGTGCCTTGCCTCCTGTTGATTTGCGCGCCGTTTGCTTGGTACGAGCCATTTTCCGTTTTGAATTGCTTGGGTGTTTATCCTGTTAGATGCTGAGAAATGTACTGCCGTCGTCGAGGACATGCATTCGGTATTTATAGAAAGACACAGGATGTATCTCAACTAAGTGTGGATAGAGAACCGATCCATTGTATTTTCTTCGAAGCAGCTGTAGGACAGATGCATCCTTGCGTCTTATGTATGCATGTTATTTTCCCCTACGAAAACATCTTTAAAGGGAATGTAGTTGCCAATTTGTAGGGCCCTTGCTTATGTATTCTCCCTAGAAATTAGGGTGCACGGCTCTTTAAAGACCATAAATGCGGACAAAAAAAGAGTCGTATGTATGCCATTCATTAGGAAATATTTACAGTCACATAACTTGAAAGAAGCCAGTGCTATCCTTAGCACAAAATGCAGAACCGTTAAGATTGTTATTTTCCCTATTTATACTCATCCAGCAACAGCTTCTTAGTGCAATTTGTAAAACATATTGGGAAATCATTAAATATCGTCTCATGCTTCTGACGTTACCTTAAGTTATTTAAAAAAATCAAAGGGCATTAGTATCTTTAGCCTAAAAGTACCAAGGGCCAACTAGCACTCTAGGGCACATGGGGGAATGCTACGGTCAATTTATTGTAATTTCATGTAGCTAGAACAGTTGTGTCCAAAATTTGTAAATATAAACTTCTTATACAATTCACCTACAATTCACTGCGGACCCTACGCAGAGTGCGGAACTGGAGACAAACAGCCATGGACCGAGTGGAATGGAGGCGGCTACTATGTACAGCAGAGGCCTTAGCCTGATCGGTAAGGTAAGTATACAATTCAAAAAGAGAACTCAAAATGCGTAGCACATAATAATATGTTGATGTACAGTAAATACAAAAAAAAATATGCAGGTAATGATTTGATTGCTAAATTCACTGCGTGCAGAAAAACTATCAAGCTTACCCCGTTTTACGGGAGCTCGGAATCCGGAACAGGCCACTATAGTTCTAAATGACCCTAAAATATTTGAAGATATGAATACTGTATGATTTAGATGTAAAAACTTATCGATTCATATAAGATCTGTAAAAAACAACGAAAATGTCTCATTTGGCCAACCGATGTATTCCACTGGGTTTTCGTATAAATCCGGAACCGGTCATCCAACATCACCAACCGGTGCATTCTATGAAACGGTAGTCATTTCCGGTTGTTTTGTCAAATTTTCATCAAAATTGAGTAAAAATTGAAGAAAATAGAGCCAAATGAACATCAAAATTTGAGTGCGCATGTCAGGGGCGTAGTCTATACGCCCACACATGCATACATACATTGATTTGTTCAACATCATTAAGACAAGACATAATCAACAATAGTACGCCACAATACTCGGTTTGTAGCTGACGCTCTCCATCCTCGGTCGCGCCTAATGCTCGCCAAGTCACGCTCCACCTGGTCCGCCCATCGTGCTCTCCGCGCTCCACGCCTTTTTGTGCCAACCGGATCAGTTGCAAACACCAGCTTTGCAGGGTTATTGTCTGGTATTCTTGCAACGTGCCCTGCCCACTGTATCCTTCCGGCTTTGGCCGCCTTCTGGATGCTGGGTTCGCTGTAAATTGCAGCGAGCTCGTGGTTTATCCTTCTCCGCCACACACCGTTCTCCTGCATACCGCCGAAATCGTCCTTAGCACGCGTCGCTCGAAAACACCGAGTGCTTGCAGGTCCTCCTCGAGCATGGTCCATGTCTCTTGCCCGTAGAGGACCACCGGTCTTATTAATGTCTTGTACATGGTGCATTTGGTGCGTGGGTGAATCTTTTTCCACCGCAGTTTCTTCTGGAGCCCGTAGTAGGCCCGACTTCCGCTGATGATGCGCCTCCAAATTTCAGTAAGGATTCGAGGTAGACGAATTCCTCCACCACCTCGAAAGTATCTCCGTCTATTGTAACATTACTGCCCAGACGGATCCGGTCGTGTTCGGTTCCGCCTACCAGCATGTATTTTGTTTTTGAGGCATTCACCACCAGTCCGACCTTTGCTGCTTCACGTTTCAGGCGGGTGTACAGCTCTGCCACCGTTTCAAATGTTCTGGCAATAATGTCCATGTCCGCAAAGCACACAAATTGGCCGGATTTTGTGAAAATCGTTCCCCGGCTGTTCAGCCCATTTCGTCGCATCACACCTTCCAGAGCAATGTTGAAGAGTAGGCATGAGAGTCCATCACCTTGTCGCAGTCCCCGGCAAGATTCGAATGAACTTAGTAGTTCCCCCGAAACCCTTACGCAGTTTTGCACACCGTCCATCGTTGCTTCAATCAGTCTAATCAGCTTCCCAGGAAAGCCGTTTTCGTCCATGATTCTCCATAGCTCTGCGCGGTCGATATTGCCGTATGCCGCTTTGAAGTCGATGATCAGGTGATGCGTTGGGACCTGGTATTCACGGCATTTCTGGATGATTTGCCGTACCGTAAAGATCTGGTCCGCTGTCGACCGGCCGTCGATGAAGCCGGCTTGATAACTTCCCACGAACTCATTCGTTTTAGGTGACAGACAACGGAAGATAATCTGGGATAGAACTTTGTAGGCAGCATTCAAAATAGTAATCGCCCTGAAGTTCTCACATTCCAAATGGTCGTCTTTCTTGTGAATGGGGTAGATTACGCCTTCCTTCCACTACTCCGGTAGCTGTTCGATTTCCCAGATCCTGGCTATCAGCCGATGCAGACAGGTGGCCAACTTTTCTGGGCCCGTCTTGTTGGCTTTGTTGGTTTTGAGCTGGTGAATGGCATCCTTAACTTCCCTCAGTGTGGGAGTTTGTTCATTTCCGTCCTCCGCTGCACTGGCGTCGTCATTTCTTCCGTTGCCGTGGGCTCCCGTGCCTACGTTTTCCACGCCGTTCAGGTGCTGATCGAAGTGCTGCTTCCACCTTTCGATCACCTTATGTCCGTCCGTCAAGAGGCCTTCGTCTTCATCCCTTATTTCGGCTCGTGGCACGAAGCCGTTGCGGGATGCGTTAAGCTTCTGATAGAACTTCCGTGTTTCTTGGGAACGGCACAGTAGTTCAATTTCTTCACACTTCGCTTCTTCCCGGCGGCGCTTTTTCTCCCGAAAGAGGCGGGTTGGCTGTTTCCGCTTCTGTTTCCACGTTCTGTCGAGTCCCTTGCTGCAGCATTACCGACCTCGCTGCGTTCTTCTCCTAAAAAACCGTTCTGCACTCTTTGCCGAACCATTAGTTCCGTTGATTCCGTTCCATGTACCCGATGGTGCTCTCGGCTGCATCGTTGATGGCTGCTTTCACTGTATTCCAGCAGTCCTCTAGAGGGGCCTCATCGAGCTCGCTCTCGTCTGGCAACGCGGCTTCGAGATTCTGCGCGTATGCTGAGGCGACATCCGATTGCTTCAGTCGCTCTAGGTTGTACCGTGGCGGTCGCCGGTACCGTACATTGTTGATGACGAAGAGTTTTGGGCGCAGTTTGACTATCACCAGATACTAGTCGCATTCGATATTGGTGCTACGATAGGTCCTGACGTCGATAATGTCGGAGGAGTACCGTCCGTCAATCAGAACGTAGTCGATTTGAGATTCCGTCTGCTGTGGTGATCTTCAGGTGTAACGATAAGGGAGACTGTGTTGGAAAAAGGTGCTTCGTATGGCCATATTTTTGAAGGCGGCGCAATCAATGAGTCGTAGGCCGTTTTCGTTCGTCTGTTGGTGGGCGCTGAACTCACCAATCGTTGGTCTGAATTCCTCCTCCTGGCCTACCTAAGCGTTCAAATCTCCTATGATGATCTTGACGTCGTGGCTTGGGCAGCGATCGTACTCGCGTTCGAGCTGCGCGTAAAATGCATCCTTGTCATTATCAGTGCTTCCGGAGTGTGGGCTGTGCACGTTTATTATGCTGAAGTTGAAGAATCGGCCCTTGATCCTCAACCTGCACATTCTTTCGTCGATCGGCAACCAACCAATCACGCGCCTCAGCATATCACCCATCACGATGAAAGCTGTTCCCAGCTCGCGTGTGTTGCCGCAGCTCTGGTAGATGGTATGATTACCTTTAAACGTTCGCACCATGGATCCTGTCCAACACACCTCCTGCAGCGCTACGATGCCGAACCCACTGTCCTTCAGTAGATCGGCGAGTATGCGGGTGCTCCCAATGAAGTTGAGAGATCGGCAGTTCCACGTACCGAGTTTCCAATCGCAAGACCTTTTCGTTCACTGGGGTCGTTGCCGTTGGTCTCGGTTCGTATTATTCTGTTGCTGATTTTCCGTTACAATGTTTTTTTTTTCGGCTGGCTCGTAGGGCCTGACACCAACCCCCTACTTTCCGGAGGACCATAGTGCACAGTTGAGCTTAGAGTCTGTCCCTGGCACTCGGACGCAGATCAGCCACCCCTAACATGGGGATCAGACGCTGTGGTGAGCCGCTCTTCCTGGAGAACAGACGCTCAGGTTTGCCGAAGCAAATCCCCCTTCTCTGTCAGCCTGTGACCAAAGTTCCCACCGGGGTTGGTTACCCGATCTTGCCTAAATTTGCTCATAGTTTAAAGTCGGTACCACGAGGAGGTAGGGATAGGAGTTGTTGGGCAAAAACTAGTGGATCACAATGGGATCTGAATTGCGCAGCATACCCAGCCTTTACCGTGTCACGCTCACACAACATCCTCAAATTTGAACAATAGCCATACTCGATTACACAATTGATGTTGGATCCAGTCAAAACCATTAGATTATTCAAAACCCCCTTCACGCCCCACAACCACCCCCCCCCCCCCCCCCCCCTAACACCTTTCGTAATTAACGGACAGACCCTAAGTAGACATCGACACACATATAAATACTATCAGTGCAAACACTTACATGGAATATCGAGCATTATAAACATGATGAAGTTTATGAATTAGCGAATAAAATTTATGTAAATGACTGTACAAGTCAAAGTTTCTTGGTGAAATAAACAAGTGAATAAATAGGTCACTAAGTTCTAATTTTAAAAAGCTTTTAGTGTATAATGGAAAGTCGAATTCATTTCACGTACTTCCTTCCATTTCCGAATGACGGTACAGCAAGGTGAATTAGCGAGCTCTTCACTTGCCAAAACCAAATCGAAGCTTAAAACAAATCAAACCGCATTCCTATTCAACTCAGCATCAGTTTACGCATCCACCCCGTGCCTGGCTTCATGAGCGTAGACTGAGAGACCCATCATCGCGTTTCGGCTGTAACGCGCGCAACCAAATTACAATCGTTACCCAATCGTGTAGACAATACAAGCGAATTGATTCCTAATGCCCGCCCCTTGGCCATTAAAAAGCAGCAAATTTGATTTAATTTCCGTTGGGTTAACATGGTAGTTAGTTACCCGCCGTAGTGGCGATCATCGTCCGACGGACAGTTGTGGCTCTGGTTGGAAGAGGAGGGAAATGCTTGACGAGTAAACCGAAGACGGGGGGCTCTGTTTTGGTAGTAAACTGTCAATTATACTTTACCTGCTAATGCTCATGCTCGATGCAATTGCGTTACGGTTTTTGTGCAACAACTTAGAGGCAATAGTGGTATGGTTTTCTGCAGCTCCTTTGGAAGAATTTTGTATGGGTCACAAGATATGGGTGATGGGCAGTCGGTACCGGTCATGCGTAGCTGTGCAGACATTTTACAGTAATATTCCATCAAAAGTAACAATGTTACAAATTAATGGGTTCTGTTGTCATAACACATTTTGCAGGGTGGTTCAATAATTTTACACTTGAACCTCTTTATAGGTATGCCATGGCCATAAAAAGTGTACATAAAATAAAAATGGGAATTTTGTGCATACATTCTTTATTACGCTTTAATAAGAAACTTAGATCGCGCGAATAGATCTTGCTCCTGGGTATTTGAGATGGGGCCAAGGGGGTTCCCGGAACGATTCCCATAGATTCCAAAACGAGGGGTTTCAAGGGGCTGCTTCAGATACGTTTGTTTCAAAGGAGGTTTTTTCAGAGGAGGTTGTTTCAGAGGGTTTCAGAATCTTTTTAAGGGTGGTTTAGTTACCATATCAATGGTATTAAGAGGATTTCAGGGACGTTCCAATAGAACTACAGGAGTTTGAAATATGTTTCAAGGGGATTAAAGGGAGAACCATGGGAGATGGAGGGGTTGTTTGTCTCAGGGGCCTTTAAAGAGTGTTACTAGAGCTTTAGGGGCATTTCAAGGCATTTGTGAGAGGTGAAGGGGGTTCAGGAAAGTTATAAGTGCGTTAAGCCAGGCTTAACTGTATGGGTAAGCCTGGCTTACCGGTTAAGCCGAGGTGAAGAAATCGGCCCTAAGAGGTTTTAGGGGCGCCTGGTAGAATTTCAGGGTCGTTTCAGGAGGGGTTTCAGGAACCTTTAAAGGGTTTTCCCAGGGGTTTCCGGGGAATTACAAATGGATTACGAGGCTTTTAAGGTGTTTCAATGGGATTATGGAAGTTAAGGGGTATTTCGAAACATTTCGGGGGCGTTTTAAGGTTTTTTTTTCTAGAGGGGTCACAGATGTTTTAGAGCGTTCAGAGGTATTTCAAAGAGATTGCAGGAATTTTATGAGCGTTTTGAATGTATGAAGCGCTCCAGACACCCCTTGGAACCCCGGAAACGCTCGTGAAACCTCTATCCAAGTAACACACTTGTCACCGAAGAATTGATTTGGTAAAATGAAATATTTTGCATGAGTCGTTAATTTAGATGTTTATTGACCAATTTACTCTTCGATTGGTAAAAAAAATATTTCCATGCTTAATAGATTGCGATCAAAGAAGCCCAAAATCGCATATTTTGCCCTATAAATTAAGGTATAGCTCAACATTGTGACGTGCTGGAGCAAATCTGAGTCCAGATTCGGACGCAGCAGCCCAAAATCTGTCAGAGACACATACGTTTGCTCTTGAGACAAAAAAAAGGTTGCACTATGATATCGAGCATATATTTATTAGTTATGAGTCAATCGGGTTCAAAATATCTGCCTGTCATATGGAGACCGGAAGTGTAATTTGAAATTTCACCATCTTGCTTCCACATCAGCTCGAATTGCCTACTGCCCATACCAACGTCACCCAACCGATGTCTATGCCGCTGTGCTGGCAAATAACCAAGAAGTAAAATGGGAAGCGATCAAAGCCGTTAAGTAATGTAGCAGACCGTTTACTGGACACATTAGCCGTTCCATTTGGTTTTACTTTCGATCACTATGCTCCATTTGCTTTGCATCAGTGGAACATTTTGCAGATCAATTTCACTTTCGATTCCATTAGAAATCTAAAATGGATGCACTAGTGTTCAACCAGTAAGTCAATTTGCTTACTTACTAGCTAACACGTGTTGCAGACAACACGGCCAGCCAGATGCTCTAAACGACAGCACTTTTATTTATTTGCTTCACTTTTGCCCCCTTTCCGAAGAGTAACTTACCCTTTGCACATATTTGCACAATTAAACTCAGGTGAGCTACCGTGGGAGATTGATCCACAACGGGGCAAAGCTATTTTTGCCAAATTGTGTACGACATTGACAGAGAGCCGCGTTTTTTTCCAAAAGGAAAAATGAATTTTTATTGGCAGATGCCATTCAATGGCAATTGGATGGCAAATTAGCGACGGCGAGCACGCCTCTCGGCCGATAAGTGGTACGCGTAAACAGATTCAATTTTTCGCCGATTCGATCTGAGCCATCTTGGTAGAAGAAGGCTCTGATCTAGGCCACCGGCGGCAGCATCATGTAGCGAGCGAGTGGCTTCGAATAATAGGCGCATGGAAAACACTATTAGCGTAGGTTCGTTTTGCTGCAATGCAAACCTATTGAGCAGATGATCTCAATTTGGGAAACCGACGAAATATGTGTGGGGTCCGAAAAGCTGTACCATGCCTGACCCAGCCTACGCAATTTTGATTTTGAGGTGTTTACAATACCAAACTGTTGGTCTGTCGTCACGTGGATTCATCAATAGTTAGTTACTCATATTTGAAAAGCTTATTTGTTAATGATACTTATGACTTTTGAAAACAATGTTGTTTTATTTCATTGCTTACCTAGAACAACGTGAGCAGTACTTGATCAATTGTAATAATTTTCTCTAAGGCTTTTATTCTTCTGCATTATGTATGTTTTTTATTTATTTTCTTTTTTGTTCTCGTGACTCATATGTATCTCCATCGGTTTTGCCTTTCTCGTACACTAAGTGTACTGGAAAGGCTATATGTTCACTCCAAAAATGACTTTTTGATAGATGGCCCGGAGGATCAAGTCGCATATACCAATCGACTCAGCTCGACGAATTGAGGTGATGTCTGTGTGTGTGTGTATGTGTGTGTGTGTGTGCGTGTGTGTGTATGTGTGTATGTGTGTGTACAAAAAACTCACATCACTTTTTGGCAGTAAACCTCAACCGATTTTAATGACCGACGGTTCATTCGACGCGGCATACAGTCCCATTGTTTCCTATTGAAAATGGTTCATATCGGTCCAGCCGTTCCGGAGTTATGGCCATTTAGGTGTTCCGGACCGGTACCCCTGGAAGGGGCCAGACATGAAAATGCAACAAACCCAAGCATGCGACGTATCAAACCACGGCGTTTTCGATCATCTGATGAACGGTAAGCAGGAAAATAGTCTCAGATCATATCGGAACCGGTAGTGTTCCGGAACCGGTTCCAGATGTCCCGCCGGAAGTGGCCAAATATGAAAGAGAACCAAACCCATGCATGCGACACATCAAGCAGCGGCATTTTCGATAACCTGATGAACGGTTAGCAGGAAAACAGTATAAGACCATACCTGAACCGGTAGTGTTCCGGAACCGGTTCTGGGTGTTCCGCCTGAAGTGGCCAAATATAAAATTGAACATAACTCATTCATGCGACATATCAAACAGCGACATTTTCGATTACCTGATGAACGATAAGCAGGAAAATAGTTTCAGACCATATCTGAACCGGTAGTGTTCCGGAACCGGTTCTGGGTGCCCCGTCGGAAGTGGCCGAATATAAAATTGAACATGCGACACATCAAACAGCGGCGTTTTCAATAACCTGATGAAAGGTAAGCAGGAAAATAGTTTCAGACCATATCTGAACCGGTAGTGTTCCGTAACCGGTTGCGAATGTCCCGCTGGAAGTGGCCAAATATAAAAGATAACCAAACCCATGCATGCGACACTTCAAACCACGGCGTTTTCGATAATCTGATGAACGGTAAGCAGGAAAATAGTATCAGACAATATCAGAACCGGGAGTGTTCCGGAACCGGTTCCGGATGTCCCGCCGGAAGTTGCCAAACATAAAAGAGAACCAAACCCATGTATTCGACACATCAAACAGCGACAGTTTCGATAACCTGACGAACATTGAGCAGGATAACAGTATCACACCTTATCTGAACTGGTAGTGCTCCGGAACTGGTTCTGGGTGTCCCGCTGGAAGTGACCAAATATAAAATTGAACATAACTCATTCATGCGATACATCAGACAGCGGCATTTTCGGTAACCTGATTGACCTGATGAACGGTTAGCAGGAAAACAGTATCAAACCATATCTGAACTGGAAGTGTTCCGGAACCGGTTCCGGAGGGTCCCAATGGGTGGATGCAAAATATAGAGGGTCTCCAGTTAGCCTAATGATTAACGCTATGGACCGCCAATCCGGAGACGGAGGGTTCGATTGCCGTTCCGGTCGGGAAAATTTTCTCGACTCCCAGGGCATAATGTATCATTGTACTTGCCACACAATGTACAAATTCATGCAATGGCAGGCAAAGAAAGCCCTTCAATAAATAACTGTGGAAGTGCTCTAACGGGTGGCCACTAAATAACGGGAATGCTTTTAGTAGCTGATTAAAAACAATAGAAGCGTCCATAGAGTAAACATTTTTTAGACAAAACCATCGTCTATCTATCCACAAAGTCAGCGTATTTTTTATTTTGTGTCAACTTATTCTGTTCTGCAGAAAACGACATTGAAACAGGAAGCACTACCAAAACGCCTTAGACGGCTCTACTGATTGCTCAAAACAACCGTAAAAAAAGTTAATAGTAAACCATTATAAAACTAGAACCCGCCCGGTTTTGAATGAATTCCACATTTCGGCATCCAAAGAAACAGATCCTGAAGGAAATAGAGGAAAACTAGCAAAACCAATAAGCATGATATCATTTCACATAATAAAATCTTCTTTTGTGACATGGGCTGGATAAATCAATAGAATGCCTTGTTAAATAACAATATTTACATCAAATCACATTTACACATTGAACAACATGTAAATGGTTCGTTATAAAAAAAAAATAGCACAAAAAAAGTTCAACAATGAACCGCAGTGCACAAATTACATCGACACGTTTTGGTGATACAGAAAAATAGCATTTTTTGGAAATTTCTATAAATGTCATTTACGGGAAAAGGCTACAACCAAAGCAGAAAAAAAAACAAGTCAGTATCCCCATTTTTTCTTATTACTTTTTGAGTGTGTAGATGCTAAAGGTAGCTGAGAAACCATTTATGTTGACCAACGATTTCACAGACGCAGAAAATGCGTGAAAGTAAACTCTGAAAAGTCGTACAAAGCAGTTGCTCCAACATCACTGCAAAAAAATACTGTACAAATTACTACGTTCAACTTTCCTAAATTTTATATTTTTCATGGACGTACATTGTTAAACCTTTATGATAGTTAAATTCAGATTGCCATTTTTAAAGATCATATATTTTTAAGAGCACATTCAAAGCATTCCCGTTATTTAGTGGCCACCCGTTAAGAACACTAAGTTGAAGGGAGACAGGCCAAGTTCCAATGCGAACGTTGAGCCAAAAAGAAGAAGATGATTTTTTTACTTTGCTTGCCTCAAACTGGCTATTACTTGAAAATGGTCAAACTTATCGCAGCTTTTTAACCCTCATTCGAAGGTTTAATAAATTTCTTTCAAAAAAAGATTGGGTTAGTTAAATAACTTAGTTTTCTAAAGCAAATGAGCTCGAAAGTATAATTTTGCCTTTCTCCTACACTGAAGTGTACTGAACGGCTATATGTTCACTCAAAAAAACAATTTTTGATAGAGGCTCGGAGGATCAAGTCACATATACCAATCAACTCAGTTCGACGAATTGAGATGATGCCTGTATGTGTGTATTGGAGTGGGTCAACGTTGTATGGAGCTGAAAAAGCGTTGCTTTTTCAATCTGTATTAGCGTCCAAAGCAACTGTGCAAAATTTGGAAGCGATTGGTTGCGTCCCCGTATTCCGCATTGCGATTGAAATTTGTTTGGAATTTAGTATGGGAAAACGTACTTTTTTGCATTTTATTCATAATTTGAATTCTTTTGTCTAACACCAAGTAACTAATGACGTTAAAGTATAGCCTAGAATATGCCGAAAAACTTTGCCGAAGACCGCAAAGTGATCTGACACTTGTGAAAAAAGTTATTTCTTCGGTAACTTAGGCCAAAGTTGAGATTTTATTGATGTTACTCCTTTACATGTTAAATGTTACCCAGACAACCAGTAATCGTATACGATGCTGCATAAGATGATAAAGTGGAGGCCATATGCGTGCATGCCTCCATTTGGGCGTATGTAAAATGTACGCATATCACCTCCACTTTAGCATCTTATGCAACATCTTGTACGATCACTGGTTGACTGGGTAAGCACCACTGGGCAATCTGCACGTTATACACACTCAGTTGAGCTCGGCTAATTCTCATTCTTTTGTCGAGATCCGCACAGCCGAACGCTCAGCAATCGCATTTTAACTGAGATATCAGTAAAAATTAAAGTTTATTCATAGCAGCACCCATGGGTGCCGCTATCATCAAACATCAAACGTCAAGCGTTTAGCCGAGATTTCAGCAAATGAACTTTAACCGAGATCCGCACAGCCGATCTCGGCATTCTGTTTTAAGTGTGTAACTTAAGTCGGATTACTTTGCGGTCTTCAACAAAGCTTTTCAGCATGTCCTAGGCTATACTTCAACGTCAATAGTTGGATCGTTTTAGACAAAAAAATCAATTTAGGAGAAAAATGCAAAAAAAAAAACAAGTTTTTCATACTAAATTCCATACAAATGCGGAATACGGGAACGCAACCAATCGCTCCCAAATTTTGCACTGTTGTTTTGGACGCCAAAAGGAATCGAAAAAGCTGTGTTCCAAAAAATCTACTTTGTTGATCCAGTCTATTGTATATTGCTATTAAAAATGGTACGGATAGGTCGAGGCGTTCCGGAGTTATGGCCATTTCAGTGATTCGGACCAGCACCGATGGAACTGGCCGTATATAAAACTGAACCAAGCCCCATTATGCGACTTATCAAACTGCGGCGATTTTTGTAACCTTTAGAATGGTTTACGAATTGTATGCGAAAATGAAAACTGGAGACCAGAAATTCCACGATATCGGTCCAAAATTCAAGATGGCATCCTAATATTCAAGAAGGTGGCTGTTTAAAGGAGTTTCAGGCTCTAAAACCATGTAATATTTGGTATTGAAAAGATGTCTGTAGTCCAAAAATGACGAATCAAATATCCAAGATGGCGACCAAAATATCCGAGATCGCGTCTCAAAATTCAAGATGGCGACTGTTTAATGGAGTTTTAGGACTTGAAACCATGCAATGGTGGGGAAGAAATTTGAACTCCAAAAATGACAAACAGAGTATCCATGGTGGTCTACAATCCAAGATGGCAGATCAAAACTTAAAATTACTTCTGTTTAATGGAGTTTTGGGCTCTAAAACCATTCAATTCATCATCATCATCATCATCTAAAACCATTCAATATGGGTGTATCTTATATGGGGAAGAAAAGTCTGGAGTCCAAAAATAGCGACCAGAATTTCCAAGCTGCCGGACTTTAATCCTAAAAATTCAAAATTGCGGCTCAAAAATGAAAAACCAGATAAACGATATGGTGTCTGATGCCATGGAATGGATTTCTGTTAAACATATGCAAGTGCAATATCCATCAACATGTCACTTGAGTTGTGTTGAAATGGGTTTTCGAAGGCACGAGAAAGGCGCCATCACCGCTAGGTGGATTAATTAGGGTTTTTAATATTTACATGCGTGTTCTTCAAACTGTGAATCAGGATGAACTTGAGGCCCTGTTACGATAGCCATTACGTATCGTCAAAAATTACGGAAGTGATCATCACTATCATTCGGAAACGTAGCATTGATGATCGAATCAAACTGAGCTGTTCTTCTAAACAGATCGATATTTAAAGAGGCCCAATCCTTGACGGAGAACTTCTGGAGCGACTTATGCTAGGTGACCTAGGCTAGGTCAGTACTTTTAATCCTCTAATACCCAACCCCGCCTATAGTTTGACCATTTTTGTATTTTTCTTCTCTGGGCATTAACAACTTTTCTGTTTTTGGCTGATATTTAGGATTTGATTTTTGGTATCTTTGAAAGCGTATTTACATTTTGAAGCCGGATTTTTTTTTGTCTTCGCTGTCGGAACCTCGCTGGCCTCGAACACGTTTCTAATGATTGGTTTCATCGCCGAGGTCGTATTGACTCCTCCGGCTCCAAAGGGTTAAATCATTAAAAAATTTGCTGCAAAATGGTGAGTCGATAAGGAGAGCGTCCAACATAACTCTGGTCCTCACAAGTTCCTGCCTCATGCTTCCACGGGTCAACCGATGACAAAGACCGCTAGCTAAAAGTTGTGTGATTAGCTGGTAGTGCAGCCTGGGCACTGTTGTCCTTCTGACTTCAGCTAGATTGAGGAGGTACGTCCCGAACGTCTGTTCACCAAGGAGGTGCAGCTCAAACAGCGTCTATCCTGGCATCCAGCGGCTGAGTATGAAATGCTCCTCCACCGGAAGCTATACCTAAGGTAGCAGCCCCACCACGGTGGATAGGGGACCTTATGCCAATAATCTACTGTACCCGAAACCCAAATAACGTTGTCAATTGATTGATTTTTGCTTTGGTTTACCAAGCCAAGTGGAAATTACAATGTTTTTAAATGGTTTGACATCCATGCGCACAACAGAGTTATGAAAAGAAATCCACGTAATCCGGTGGGAATCGAACCATCGACTGCCAATGCACTAGACGAGCGCTCCTATTCCATCAAGCTACGGAGTCACTGGACCATCTGCGCCCCTTGTAGGCGTAGAATTAAACTCGATTCCACAATCGTACATGGTTAGCTTCTTTTCTCAATCAAAATCCC
The DNA here is from genome assembly GCF_035046485.1 of Aedes albopictus. Lineage (NCBI taxonomy): Eukaryota > Metazoa > Arthropoda > Insecta > Diptera > Culicidae > Aedes > Aedes albopictus. The sequence goes on from NC_085138.1 coordinate 173,072,864, forward strand.
CTTCGGATGAAATTAAATGAACATCTAACACATACACTATTGTGCACATGTATGTCAAAGCGGGAGAGGCATTATTTTTAAATTGTCGTGAACTTCGGGCACTGTCTACCGATGACTTATTGGTGTGATTTGTCAGTGTGCCGTTGGACTCTCGATATCGTCGGTTTCCTGCAATAGGGGCACAACTCAAAATTTGTCATTTTTGAGATTTTGATGGCAAATGATGAAAAACTATGCAAACTTTCATCTGACAAAGACCCGTTCCGAAATTCGATGAGAAACGCGAGATTCTTGCATTTTCACCAATTTTCCGCATTAAAGGCACAACTCAAAATCAGTCAAATTTTTCAATAGTCGATGAAAAATAGTAATCTAAAATTCATGAAACGGATAGTCCTTCAGTCCCTTTCCATGATACAACAATCAAAATTCGTTTACTTTTGTCTAATAATGAGAGAAATAAGTGAACTTGTAGGATATGCTTCAAGATTGCCAATTTTCAAGCGCTCATTCTGAAAATTCACATTTTTTGAAATGTGCCCCTATTGCAGGAAACCGACGAATATGTGTTTTATGCAGTGGATCACAGATGACAGCTGGGGGAAGGTAGAGTATCAAAGGACGCCAAAGCCGCGATAGAGCGGGTGAAAACTAGAGGAGCCAAAGCTGTAGCCGCTATTCGGTCTCTAGAAGGAAGTGAAACGCTCCTATAGACGGGACAAAAGAGCGTGGGTGGACTAGCTGACGAAGGCAAGATAGTCACAAATGCCGGTAACATCTAATTGTTAGTATTTCTTAATGTTCAGTGATAAGTTGCTAGTCCGTTGTCTAGTGTCGTGCTTCCTTCAATAACGTTGCATCCTAAACAAAAGAAAATTTATTTATTTTTTAATCAAAAGATAAATCTAATGTAAAAAATTGATTCGTTTGATTTCGTGGGGCTTCAACATCTATTGAAAAAATCGATTAATCGAAACAAAAACATCTATTCAAAATTGCCCAATGCTAGTTTCAACGCGTTTAAGTGGGTTTTGAGTAGCGTTTCTGGTGGTTTCAGATGTTTTAGGAAGGTTTCAGAGGTGTTTTAGAGCTTTGCAGGGGCTTCAAAGGCATTTCCAAGCATTTTAGGTATTTGTTGTTGGTATCCAGGGACGTTTTCGAGGGTTTCGGTGGTTTTTCAGACTTATTTCTGCGGATCTCAAGGGGATCGCGGAAGTTTTCATAGGCATTCCTGGTGGCTCAGGAATTCTCAAGAGCTTCAGAGGCGTACAGGTGATTTCATCTTCTTCTTATTCTATGTGGCTCTACGTTCCCACTGGAACTTGGCCTGTCTCTTTTCAACTTAGTGTTCTTTGAGCATTTCCACAGTTATTAATTGAATGGCTTCCTTTACCTGCCATTGCATGAATTTGCATATTGTGAGCCTAGTACAATGATACACTATGCCCACGCCCAGGCATGCCGAGAAACGATTCCGTCCCGAACGGGAATCGAACCCGTTTTCTTCGGATTGGTGATCCAAAGCATTATCCACAAGGCTATCTGGATACCCTGGGTGTTTTCATAAGCGTTTCAAACGCATTTTAGACCTATTCAAACGTTTAGAACTAATGCATAGGGACGCAAGCCTTCTGAATCCCTAATTTTGCGGACTTCGTGATTGTCCGCTGGGTAACGACAGGGGTTTCAGGGATTTCGGCGGATTTAGCAGGCTTTCAGAGTTGTTTCAAAGGTTTTCAAAGCAGTTTATTCCCTTTAAAACTCCCCTTAAGCCCCTTGCATTGTACCTGCAATTGAATTTGAAGCTCCCTAAGACCTCAGAGATCCACTCTGAAACGTTCCTGAAAACTCTATGAATCGTCCTGAGAACCTGAGAACCTTTGAAACACCTCCTAAAACTTTATTTTTCACAAAACATCAATATGATCGCAGTGATAACATACCAGACAAAAAACTTCCCTGAAACCCCAAATGGATCATCCAGAAATTCCTTGAGACCCCTTAAAACATCAATGACACATCCCAGAACCCACCTGAGTTCTTGACCCTGTAACCCTTTGAAATGCACCTGACACCACCTCAGTGTTGGTAAAAACTCAAATTCTCAAATCTCATGGTTGAGTTGATTCACGCGCGATTCTTGACTCGTCAAACTCACCGCCGAAAAAATCATGCATGAGTTGACTCGTGGTTTTACTCATTCCTTAATTTCTTGGTAGTCTTATTATTTACAACGAAGTTTTTAGGATTGTATGACAGAACAAGATCAAACCTTGCATATAACAACAAAGATTGTCGTTTAAATTGATTTGGATTCGTTTTACAAGCAAATGAGATTTCGGAGCTTGACTCGTGAGATGAGAGCGAGATTTTGCATGAAAATCTCGCGCGTGAGAAAATGATTCAGAATCGCGCGCGAGTTTGCTCACGCAGGAGCGGTTCATGAGTGAGCTTTGAGTGTGAGTTTACCAACACTGCACCACCTGAAATCCTATTATATCTCCTCGGAGCTTCTCTAAAACGCACCTGAAGCCCCTTAGAAGCCATTACCTCAGGCTTCCCTTAGTTCCCTTGTTTGAAGCAAATGCACGAAACTCCCTCTTTTTAAGCCATGTTTTAATTTATGCTCCCTGGTCCATGGCAGAAAAAAAGGCTCCCATGTACCAGAGTATCAGAAATTGGACGATAAACGCTAATAGAAAAAAAAATACCGTAATCCGGGGTCAAATTGATCACTTTAAAACAACTTTTGCGGATAACATCAGTGCCTGTTCAACTATCACCAAAAGAATTTCTGTAAAACCAGTACCCAGTGGATCTCCATGGAACCATGTGACAGAATTATGTTCAACAAATTTAAACTTTAAGTTAAATAACTTCAAATATCAAAATATTGGAAATGCCAATTTGGGGCGAAATTGATCAGTATACAATTAAGCATCGGCTGGAAAGGAAAATTTCCTTCACCACTTAATTTTGCTCTTCTAAAACCGAATAACGCGTTCAAAATCTTACGACTAGTGAATTTATTACTTTAAATGCAAAATTAAATTTTGAAATATCCCCTTAAACGCCTAAAGGTAGGCAATTTCATTTAAAATAAGTGATTTCAATTACAAAAAATGATTATTTCTTCATAAAATGAACTTTTTATAACTATTTCATGTTCTTATTAGCTGCATTACATCCCCACCAAGGCTCCACAAAAATGTTAAAACATAGAATTCACGGGAAGTCCTATTAGCAATTGATTGTTTAGTAGCAATGCTTTCTGCTAAATGAGAAATACATTGCAAATTCCTTGAAAAAATAAGGCAAAACTAACATTTTCTAAAAAATTAAAAGTCTACACTCATCTCTAGACATCTACGAATCAGATGACGTAAAAAGTTTAAGATCATTACGACGCTTAAGAGTTCCTAGTATCGAATTACAATGTAGTATCCGAGTGATCAATTTCACCCCGCTGATCAATTTGACCCCGGTTTACGGTACATCTTTTAACCTGTAGGTTCACGTTAATTAAGACGCTCGTGTATGTCAAGTACAGGAAACCTGAAATGCCATGATATTTTTCTTGCTAAGCATTCATGTTTAAAAATAACAAAAACAATCAATCTACATAAATACTTTATCACTTTTCGAAAATGTTAGCCAACACTCAATGACATGTTGGCAAACTTCTTCTCACCGCTGATACGCTTCCAAACCAATGACATCGATACCCATTTAACAAAATTGCATCGAAATATTTCACTGGCAATCAGTGTCGCTTACAGCAGATTGCACATTTTTGTCGATGATGCCGAATGATGCAGCACATGCCGACACACGGCAAATGGCAGTTTACCTACTGGTTGGCGATCGAGTCTGGTCTGTCTGGTGGGGTCAGTTGAAAACCGTGTACGTGAGCCTGTGGAAATATAACTCCGGACACCAGGCTACAATTAAGCCTGCCTGCTTCGGTCTTTGATCTCTCAATTACAACAAAACCTTATGCTTATGGGGTTTTGTGTAGGGGCTTCTAGTGGAAGTCCACGTGACATTTGCTTAACAGCGAGCGCCGCAATGATAGGGTTTCGGTGGTCAACTGACTCCCATACTTAGGTCCGGCTTGCTTCGGTCAATATTTTACCATGTTTCCATAGGATGGCTTCAGACGGAGAAAAAAGTTTTAAGTAGATACCTAATCCCACCACACCACCACCGGGCGCCGATTGTGACTTGATCATATGTTTCTTTGATGTTTGAGCTACTGAGGAGGCTGAGCTCTTTTCCAGCCATTTTCAGCGAGCTGGAGCTGGAGCTTGAGCTCGGTGCGATGTCATTTATTATCGTTTATAACATCACTGAGCCAAAGAAATACCATTGCGGAGTGGAGCCAGGGTGGCAATATAGGTGGACGATCTTACTTTCTTTATGGTGGCTTTTTATGTCGTCGTCAATTGTTCATTATTGTGTGGTTTGATGTTATGAAATTTCAGAAAAAAGAAGCATGTGCCTGAACAGTGCAGGAAACTGGACTATGGCCGAACATGACACACAATGAATGACGTAGCAATGGCTATTCAATGTGGCCAGAGAAACATTTCATAATTTTATGTTCCCTCTTGTTCGATAGATTGAAGTGAGAGGCATCGATAATAAATCCTGGAATTGTGTATCGTTTGAAGGTTTTTCAGAAGTGGTTGTATCGTCGAATCTATGCCAAATTGAGAATTCCGGTCCGATCAGTCCGATCCTGAGTCGACCATCCTGATTTCCTTGAGTGTAATCCATATAACCACAGCTGTAAAGACGTGGGTAATCAGTTTGATCATGCTGAGGGTTACGGGATCGATTCTCGGTCGGTACTGGAACTTTTCTTAAAGGAAATATCCTTGACGTCCTGGGCAAAGAGTATATTTGTGCCTGTCACACAATTTAGAGTGTGTATCTTTGAAGAAGTTGTTTGGTATGTTGAAGTTTGATAGTACCGTTGTTGGGGGTGACAATGGATCATAACATTATCTGAAATATCTCACCAAATATTGCGAATTTCGAATCAAATTTTTCATGGTGCCTCGTAGTTGCCAGCAGTTCCTGTCGAAAAATGAGTTTTCTAGAGCAATTAGGTATTTTATGCAATTCAGTATTATAATTTCTATTTTATACAACTAATTTCGGTATCATAATGGCCAACTTTTCCGAACTGGTTCATAATGCAACTGAAATGAGTTGTATTATGAAAAATAGTTGCATAATGTTCATAATGCAACCCATTTGAGTTGCATTATGAACATTATGCAACTCAAATGAGTTGTATGATGAAAAAATCATTGCATAAAATTTTGTATGGAACTCGTTGCAAAAAGTTGATTTTTTCAGCACTCTTCGTATTTATCCAACTCGGCAAGCCTCGTTGCATAAATGTACGACTCGTGCTGAAAAAATCAACTTTTTGCAACTAGTTACATAAATAAATCATCGAAAACAGCTTGAAAATAAGACCTTTTTAAAATATCACTTCATCACAACATCACACTTTTAGGTGGATTGATACTTTTCAGAATGTCGAACTTATAGCCATCAAATAATATAGTATTGGTAAGTAGTATCAAGCTCGAGCAGAACTTTATTAACTTGCTTTGTTGTCAATGCGGAACAAATTCGGTTCTCTTGACCTATTCTCACACCCTCGAAGGGCTGAGAATGGGTCAATTTTCATGCACTTGTAGTTTTAAGGAAAATTGTCAAACTTCATCACTTGTGCTTGCATTACCAAAGATCACATTCCGGAGGACTTTTTCATGCAAAGAAGCAAAAGTTATTGAACAATGAATGAACAATGAATGAACAATGAAAGTGAAATGCGATTTTTTTCATGTGCGAAGATGGCGTTGTAGAAAATTTCACTCTAAAAAACTTGCTAAACAAACCTTTGTTCGATCTGCTCAATTTTCAGAGATATTGGTCATTTTTTGTACGTTTAAAAATCAGTTTATTTGTAGTTACTTTTTCTAAATATTTTTGGGAAATTTCATATGTTCTACAAAGTTTTTCTGCATGATAAAATACGTGTTTTTCCAAAGACAGTGAAATATAATTTAGTATTTTTTAGTTAGTTTAGCTTTAATGCTGAAAAAAGCTCAAATCCATGTTTTGCTTTATTTTGATCTTGAATAATTTATTTTACAAACTTAGTTTGTTTGAAGAAGTTGTTTGTAAAATAGAGCCTTGCTTGTGAAAGTATTACTTTTGTGACCATCGATTCACCTAGTGTCTTAGTAGAGAGATGAAAATTCAATTTTTGCCGTGTGTGAATGTAGTGTACTGATGTCTTAAAAAAAGTTGTAGGAAATACCATTATATGAAAACTTGCTGAACAAACTATAATTCTATCTGCTCGATTCTGAAAGGTAGAGATCATTTTCTGTAAACGACTCCTAAATATCAACATTTTCATTGTAACTTTTTTTTAGAATTTTTGGGGAATTTTGAAATGTTCTACAAAGTTATCCCCAAGTAACCATTAGTACTATATTTCGCCTTTTTTTGGTTCACATGGCTATTAAACGGCCAATATAGAGTGTGTCAGCTTCTTATTAGCATTATATTGCTTATGATGAAATACATGTTATCTTTAACAAAGTTAAAGTTGTTTCTTCAGTACTTTGAGAGATTCTTGAAATTTTCAGTTACGAACTTTCAAATTTTCCATCTCAATTTCAATGTTAAGGAAACTAGGGCCTAGCATGAGCTGTAACGAAATTAACACTTTCTTGTTACACTGTTGAAAATGCTTTGACATCCTTGTGCACAACAGAACATGTGCTCGATGAACAAATTGAGATTTGAATTATGAAAAGAAATCCACGTACTCCGGGCCGGCGATACTCGAACTACGACTCCCAATTCGCTAGACGGGCGCTTCTATTCCTTCAAGATACGGAGTCAATCGACTATCTCCGTCGCCAGCAGGCCTAGAACTGAACTCGATTCCACAGTCGCACATGGTTATCTTCTTTTCGCAATCCAAACCTCCTTCGGATGGAATTTGATGAACATCTATTTTTTTAGCTTATTGATTTTTTCGAGATTCTTTTATGATTTTTTCTGGCGTTTTTTTCCCCGGGATTCTTGTTCATTTTATCAGAACTTTACTATTACATACATTTTGTTTAAAGATTTAAATTGTGAGACACCTTGGGCGTTAACAGATTGATATTCATGTGGTTAAACATGTTGTGTTCAAAAATTTGTTCATTCAAATTGCAAAATTGACTTCATTAGAAACAAAAACTCATCATTCACTACATTTGGATGTTTTCGACGAGTGTAAACCGAACAATGCACCTCCTCCCAGTCGTCAAGGGTAGTTCTACTTCCTAGGTAGGTCTAGGTACACAATACGACCGAAGATCGTAGAGTCGAATCCTGTCACGGTCGCCATGTTAAGGAAATTATATTTGTTCTTGAGGTGTCGAACAACATGAGCTGCTGAGTTATGTAATTTAAAAGCTTACACTACCCATCATAAGTAGATACGGACTCACTTGAAAAAGTATTGCAACATTCAGTTAAATATTGCATCACCCCCCAAAAAGTTAAGCATCACCTGAAAACAGCTAAACTTGTGCTTTTATATCTCGAAATCCTGATGGTATGCAAAGGTACAGCCATCAATCAATTGTTCGGAAGGTCGTTGGCATCACAATGGCAAGCTGTTTGGTTCGCAAATCTACCACTAGGTGACGCTAATAAGCATGAAAAATGAGCATGTTCAACTATTTCTATCTCGTGATCCTGATGAGATAGAAAGTTCAAGTCTTCGGCAAAGTTGTTTGGAAGCCCAGCCAACACGAAGTAAGTCGCATATGATGTAGAATAGAATACTAAAGTGGAGGCCATATGCGTACATGCTTCCCTTTAACCGCGTGTACGCCTCCACTTTTGCATCGTATTCAACGTCATATGCGATCGTGTGTTGGCTGGGAGGTCGTGAATATCATAATGACAAGCAGTTGAGTTCGCAAACATGAGATAGAAAGTTCAATTCATCGGCAAAGTTGTTGGGAAGGGCATGGACATCATGATGATAAGCATTTTGGTTCACAATTCTGTCACTAGGTGACGCTAGTGAGCATGAAAAAATGAACATTTCTAACTAGTTCTATTTCGTGATCCTAATGAGAGAGAAAGTTAAAGTTATCGGCAAAGTTGTTCTGAAGGTCATGGACATCATAATGACAGGCAGTTTGGTTCGCTTGATTTGAATCACTTGAATATGAAGTGAATCAGACCTGAACCACTTGAATATGAAATGAATCAGACCTGCATCACTTGAATATGAAGTGAATGAGCCCTGAACCTCTTGAATATGAAGTGAATCAGACCTGAATCACTTAAACATGAAATAAATGGACCTGAATCATTTGGATTAGAATAACTCAGATCTAAATCGCTTGAATAAGAAGTGAATCAGATCTGAACTACTCGAATATCAAGTGAATCAGAACTGAACCAGTTGGATTAAAATTATTCATACCTGAACTACTTGACAAAGAACTAATGCTGCCATAACTATGGTGGTTTGAGGAACTTGTAAAACAATCAAACTTGTTACAAAACGTACGAGCAAAAACAGGTACATGTTTACTACACAAACAAGAGAGCCATCTATTTTAATTAGCGAACCCTAATTGAGTTTTTCAATATAGTAAAGATATGACGTAGTCGTACATTAGAAATCACTAATAATTATCACCTGTGCTTCTACCTCAACAACGGTCATTCATTTTTTTTCCTCATTTACTTGTAGTATCACTTACAACGATATTGTAATGTGCACCAGAAAAAAAAAACGAAAGTGAGAAATAACGCGCAACATTAAATGTCATGCTGAAGGTCGAAGCTGTGAGATTTTCCGTTAACTGACTCGGCAGCCAACCGTTTGTGTTGCATTATTGTAGGTTATTCACACAGGCGAGCTGCATTAGATCAGAAGCGAAGACGCCGGCCGTCGTAAAGCAATCTTAGCAGTTGATGAGAAGATGGACTGCTTACCCCAGGTCGTTCTTGCTGTTCACACCAAAAACTGTAGCAGCACACATTGCACACCGCGAGCAAGGGTGAGGGTAATCGAATATGTACCTACTGTGCTCGGTTTCGAATTCTGTTCAGATGATCTGTGTGTATATCGTTTTGTTCACGAACGTCTCGGATCTAGCAGAAACCGCCTCGACTGGCTGACTGGTGGCGTTGTCGGTGGATGATTTGTCAAACACGTTGGCTGGGAATTGTTTAACTTTAATTGTGCTGTTGCTAGAAACAATTTTTCGTAAGTTTTGTTTTGTTTTCGAGGCTGCTTCAGTGAACAATACCCATGGGTTGGCTATTGCAAAATTAATTCATATCTGACGCATAAAATCTTGTGGAGGTCGTGTGACCCTGCTAGTGGTTTGAGGTTTTGTTTTAGTGTCTACGGGATGCACTGGTAAAGGCTTCTTTACCTTGACCATTTGATAGATACGGACTGTAGTTTTAGGCCTAACTTGACAGTCAGAAAATCATTGTTTGATCTTGTAAGGGC